>NC_060141.1:517028110-517336503 GCF_021461385.2 Schistocerca piceifrons
AATTGCTGCTTTCATGTCCTACGACTCTTATGATTTCAGTCTGATTCCTGTACAAGTTCGTTCTCTGAATTTTATCCTCGCTGCCTTCAGAATTTCAAATATTGTAATTTAGTAAACATTGTCAAAATCTTATTCTAATTCCCAAATGTTTCATATTTACGTTTGTCTTCTTTCACCAAATTTTCCGCTTTTATAGGCAATATTCGTGTAACACCACTTGCGCTTTCATGTATGGATATAGGATTGTTTTCGGTCTCGTGCAGCATGGGACATCAAAGTTGGGGTAGCGAGTTTAGTCAGTCTGCGGAACTCCGGGGAATCTTCTTCTGTGCTAAGACGAACGTTGTGAAGTATCTGCGCTAGCAGAATAGAAATGAGGAAAACACAAGTTTGAAAACAATTTATTGGACTCACCAAAACGAAACAATAATACAATATGCAAAAGAACAACCGACTCGATCCCAACTGCAGATCTACACAGATACAAAATAAATAATAATAATGAAAGACCTTACTCTTCACGGGGTACGAACACAAACAGTTTTAAAACGTCAAGAGGTTCGTCGACTATACCAAGAGATCGGCCAGCTAGAAGAGGTGTCTGGCCGTGGCTGCCGGGGCGGCAGCTCCGTTTGGTTCCGAGCGGTGCTTCGAACTGCTTTTTGCCGCCCTCTCACCTTTTACTTTCCCCTCCTTGTGTATGTGTATGGAGGAGTTTGTAGGCTGTTGGCTTTTATTCCACATTGTACGTTGTGTGTCTGTGTGTGTGATTATCTTGGATTGTTTTTATTGGCTGTGTACTGTGATGGTGTTCTGGTTGTGTCTTGTACTTGCCTGAGGTTGGTGAGATGTTCCGTATTTTAAGGATTGTGAGTTGGTATTGGGACTTGGATATTATTTGGATTTTTCTCTTAGACGTAGTCGTCGAAGATCATCATAGGGCGTTTGTGCTTATCACAGGACATGTCATACCGACCTAGGGAGTGAACTATGTTATTTCCAGATATGAGAGAGCTCTCATAGAAAGCCCTTACCAGATCTTGGAATCTTTCTTTGAGGAGGGGGATTTCGGCAGCGACGTGCAGATCATCGGTGGGGAATCCCATGTGTAGGTGCAGTGCCCTTCTCAGGACACGTTTCTGCAGCCTCTTGAGTCTGTCCAGATGCTGCTTCGCCGCGTATCCCTGGACAGGGATTGCATACTCCATTACTGGTCGTGTAAGGGCCTGATATACATTTACTCCTCCAGAGCTGGGATGGGAGCTGGTTGTGTTGAAGACTGGGTACAGGATGGACATTCTGGCACAGACCTTTCTGTGGACCTCGTCTATGTGGGGCTTCCAAGTTTCCAAGGTTACGCCGTGATACTTGGCGGATCTTCGCCAGGGGAGTCAGGATCCATGTAGGTGTAGGAGGTGAGGGGGGGGGGGAGGGCTTGTGGGGGTCCCGCGTCTCCCGAGCCTCCAGGTGATGTGATTATCACAGCCTGTTTCTTTTCAGATTTGATGGTGATGCGTCAGCGATGGGCCCAGGTTTCTGTGTCATCTAAAAGCCTTTGTAGCCTACAAATGACCAACTCCATATTCGTATTACGAGTGTAAAAGGCTGTGTCGTCAGCATACTGTGTGGTGTGCACCAGGGGAGCTGTGGGGTGTCCGCAGTACACAGACTGAACAATATGGGCCACAGGACAGATCCCCAGGGCAGCCCAGTACGAGTACGCCTTTTGGTCGAGGTGGCTGTTTCTACCTTGACAGGAAAAATTCTCTTCGTGAGACAGCTTTGGATTAACCTGACTATGCTCCCGGGAAACTCTTGTGTGTATAACTTGTATAATAGCCCTTTATGCCATAATGAGCCGATGCCTTTGGCTACATCAAGTAGCACTATCCCGCAGTAGCCTCTGTGGTTGAAGCCCTCTGTAGCTGCTTCCACTGCTCGCATGATCTGCTGTGGGGCGGAGTGCTTCTGTCGGAATCCGAATTGGAAATCCGGCAGAAGTCGCTCGTTGTGATCACGCATGGGTATTAGCACGAGGCGCTCATAGTTCTTGCTAAGAGTTGGTAAGAGGCTAATGGGCCTGTATTGCTGCGGGAATAAATGGTCTTTCCCTGGTTTGTGTATCGCGACCACTTCCGCGTGTTTCCAGTAAGCTGGGAACTCACGGGTGCGGGTAATCTCGTTGAAGACGTTCGCGAGGTGTTCGATAGTCGAGGGTGGAAGATTTTTGACTACCTGGTTGGTGACACTGTCGCATCCTGGCGGCTTTTTTGTAGGGAGGGACCTAATTACTTTTGGCACGTCTTCGGGGGCGAAACGTGGGGGTTCGTCCTCTGGGTGCTCCTCAGCATTGAGGAAGACAGCCAGTTGACGACGGACTACCTCTCCATTTTCGTCATCCTGGGGTTCTGCCGCTTGAAACTGCCTCTCGAAGGAGTCAGCGAGGGGGTTGGCCTTTTCAGCATGGCTGTAGGCCAGACCACGCTCGCCATGCAGTGGCGGCATCCTAGTGCGTCTTTTGGTGAATTGTTTGGTTGCTTGACATGGTGTGAGATCGTCTGCTTTGAGAAATGTGAGGCTGTTTCGCCATTGCTGGTTTCTGTGCTCCTTGAGCGTTACCTGCAGCCCTCTTCGCAGACGATTGAGCAGCCTCCTGGTGGCCTGATTTGTTGTGATCTCCTACTCTTTTGCCACTTTGTTCTTGTGTCGGATTTGGGATAGCAAATGTTCCGGGAGTTGTACTTGCGGGGGCGGGTCGTCCCTTTGTGGGGGAGTGGCATCTTCCGCTGCCTGCAAGATGGTACCTGCAGCGCTTGTTCTACTGTTTCGGCAGTAGGTGGGGGAGTGCGAGCGATATCAGAGGCAACAGTTTCTCGGTATCGCTCCCAGTCTGTACGTTTGTAAGACGTCTGGTACAGTGGGAGTGCTACCCATTCCCCCACATCGACCTCTAGAACCACTGGGTTGTGGTCGGAGGACATTCTGTAGATTGCCCTTGCGGCCACAAACCCAGTGATCCTCCTAGTGAGGGCTATGTCTAACATGTCAGGCCTACCTCCATTTTTTGGAAAATGTGTGGGCTCGACGGGACCCCATGTTTCGAATTGGTGGTCGCGCTCTACTTGTCGCAGTTTGGCGCCTGCTCTGGAGGTTACGCTAGAGTTCCAGTCGGGGTATTTGGCACTGAAGTCGCCTCCTGTTATGAGTTTGCCTTCAGTTTGCCCTAGAACAGCTATGTCTCCCTCGTCTATCGCGTATTGTGGGGGTCGGTAGATTGCAACAATTGTGAGGGGTCTGGTGGCAGTGGTTACTTCCACCGCCACTGATTCGATTTTATTGGTAGCTGGTAAGTATACCTGGTGGTGAGACATCCCTCTTTTTATGTATATGGCCACCCTTCCACCTTGGGGTGGTCTGTCTTTACGGTAGCTAACGTAGTTGGGAAATTTCGCCTTTATTCCAGGTTTTAGGTGGGTTTCCCCCATCATGCATGCGTCGATGGAGAACTTCTTCATGAGTTCTCTGAACTCGACCACTTGATTAACAATTACGTCTGCGTTAAAGACGAACATTGTCAGGCCTTGGATATTTGGTTGTCTATCCATGATGTGGTTTTGAAACTACTTAGGAAGTTGCAGAGGGGAGCGACTGCTGGACTGCTGCCTCAAGGGCAACGAGGATCTGAGTGTTCTGCCTCTGAGCCTCCATGAATTCCTCCATTATTTCCATGACGAGGTTCATGGTCTTGAACATAATGCCTAACAACTGATCCTTTTCATCGTCTTGAACATAATGCCTAACAACTGATCCGAGGGGGTGGACTGAGTGTGGGCTTCGCTAGAACCCTCTGCTTTGGTGTACCTGGTCGTTGTTGTGCTTTTCCCGGTGATGCTCTTGCGTGTGTGTCTGGTGTTGGGGTGAAAGATCTTGCGTCGATTTCTCGACGTTTCCGCGGCTTTTTGGTGGAGAAACCACTTCCACGTATGTTGCCTTAGTGTGTCAGGCCTTGGTTTTACCCAGGTTCTGTCTGTGTGTGTTGTCCTGTTTTGTCTCTCTGTGTGGTTAGACGTGGTGGTGGTGTCTTTTTTTCGTGTGTGGGGGGCGGCCTTCGCACTCTTTGCCTTCTGTGTGTGTTTTTTGTGGACCTCACAGCCTTGGTACCCTGCCATGTGGTTTCTCCCACACAGAGCGCACTTTATCTGCAGGTTCATGTGTTTCATGTTGCAAGTCCTGGTTTCATGGGATTCGGCGCATTTTCCGCAGCGCACAGGCATGACAATGGGCGGTTATGTGATCCAGTTCCTGACACCCCTTTTGCTGGCAGTGCACTGCCATATAAATCCCGTTGGCGGATGTATCTGCCGGAACTATTTTCGATCACATGCCTGGCGTTGCAGTGTAGTTCCTAGGCTAGCTCCGACCTCTGGTGAAGCTTTTCTGCAGGCTCCACGAACGGCGGCCCTTGATGGAGACCTGGTGGTGTGTTGTGTTGTGGCCGCTGGTACGTCTTTTTTTTTGGCGACGCAGACGACGTTGGTTTTCCTGGTGAGTATACACCCTGTGATGCAGGCATCCCTTGATGATTCAACGTAAAGTGGGTTGCCGATGCAGTAGGTGCTATGATGTCCGAAGTGTGCGGCCACAGCACGTTCAAATAGGCAATCAGAGGGAGAAAACTGAGTGGGTTTGTGCAGTAATAAATCACCAAATGTTGGTTGAAATTCACGTGAATACTGATTGTTATGTTGTAAGGGGTCCGTAGGCCCTTACTATAAGTTTGCACTCGGCACAGGTCGATAGGGCAAACAATCGATAGTGTGTCGTGTTGCGAGAGCGAGTGTAGTGTTGAGCCAGTTCCCAGGTTGCGGGCCGAGCCGTGTGGAGGCCTGTTGCTGTAATGCAAGGCTTTACCGACAAAGGGAGTGGCCGATACTAAAACGTAAACTTTCACGGCCGGAAATATCATGTCCATTATAATTATCCGGGCTGTTATGCCGTGGTCGGTTGATGAATTCTGTGGTGATTCACCACAGAATTCATCAACCGACCACGGCATAACAGCCCGGATAATTATAATGGACAAAGGGAGTGGCCATCGCCGCGGTTTAACCCCTTTGTGTTAGAATAATACGGGAAAATGAAAAAGTGTAATTACGAGGCTGATCAGTGATATTTCTGTGCAGCGGAAAACTTGAACGTTAAAACTGAATAAAAATTATTTTAAAATACGGTCCTCAGTTTGTTGTATCACCCACTAAGATCGCATATCTCCTAAGCTCTACATCTGAAAGTTAACGAATATAAAAAAAACAGAAGCACAAACGACTGAAGACTGAATACTCTGTAAAAGACCGACACCATATTTTTGCTTTAATATATGGTTAGGATTGCGTATATTTTCTGTAATTTTCATGCTGTGGACATATTTATTAATGTTATTTAATTCAGTAAGCTGTATGTCAATACATTAATGATAAATGTTTAAAGTATTGTATGTTGACACGATGTATTAGTCATGGGCGTAACATTACCTGTAAGAGTATCGATCGATAGGCTTCATTAATGTCTTCTGAAGCACCTGTGTTCGAAACAGCTGTTGGAGTTGCACTGCATTGCTTTACTGGACTGCTTCTGGTTTAGACGTAAAATATATTACAGTCAAAGTGTGCTGAGATTTGTGTGTGTTTATGATGGTGCTGAAATGTTCGTCGTTACAATCTGCAATGAGAAAATTTTCTGTGGGCAGGCAGTATTTAGAATTATGTGGGCACAGTACAAAACTTCAAGACCTTAACTGGCAACAAAACGTACTGTGAGTTCAGTGTTGTTTATTGTAAATCGACACAATGAAGATCCTGTACCATTTATTGCTACGTAACGTTATCCACCAAGGCACCTAAGAGGATTCAGCACAAAGTAAGGTCTAACCAGTTTATCGTACGAGTTTATAGAGACATCCCAGCCTTTAGAACAGATAGTGTTTAAATTATAGTTTTTCGTTGTGATAGTAATTGTTACGATCCAACCTGAAAATTTTCCATGATAGGATACTTGCTTTCCTTAAGTGAAATTCCGAGCTGTATTAAGAGAGGAATTTATTTAAATGAGTGAACAGTAATCTAATAACTTCTTTTTTTGTGATCGGTTTTAAACAGTCGAAACTTTGACAATGCTTTATGTTAACTGCTCACAATTGAGCAACAGTATACAAGCGACATGCTGATGTGTGTTTTCTGAAACCAAAAGGAAATAACCAAACTTTCTTGAGAGAACTATTCAAGAAGTATTTTACAGAAGTGACTGGTCATACATTAAATGATTGTAACAGTCGTCAGTACTACAATGTTTCCAGTAACAGCTTTCAGGCTTTTTTTATTAAACATTGCTTCTTAGATAGAAAGAGCATTTAGCATGAATATGAATTTTCGATTTTACATTACTTCTTACTGATTAACTAAATTAACGTCTTATGCATTGCAGTGATCATCATGCGACAGTTATCGATAAGATAGCTGCGACTGAAAGTATATTAATTTATTGCTCCATTCTCGAAACTAATATACAAGAGCAAATGGAAACATATTCCACTACAGATATATTGATGGCAGCCAACATTAAGCGTTAACGTGAGTAAAGTTGTAATATTCTGTTGGATGTGATCCTTTTGCTAAAGAGAATTTAATGGGCAGTGCCAGTGGTTTGAGCAGCTACTCCGTTCAATAGTCAGGAACGAAACCATCCTTTTGCTGTAGCATTTCCATTTCGTAGCAGTGTCAGTGTATTGTGAGAAGTTGAGAAGTGTCGCCTGCTAATAACGAAATGAGCTGAATTACGCTACTATTGTCATTATTTCAATATTTTGGTATAGTGGAATTGCTTTTGCAGCGAGCTGGCGACCGTGAGTTTCTTTCAGTTAACTGTACATATTAATGAACAGGAAATCAGAACAACTAAGAACTGAAATTTCGAATCGACCATTGAATAATATTCCATTTAACCGAGATTTTATTTATCGTCATTAGTAGAAAAATGGGTAATAATATCAGATGTGCACTATTCCATAGTGTACGGGTCTTTAGGAATACGTGTCATTACAAAGTGTAGTACGGGAGTGGAGGTGTTATAAGACACGTGCGTCCAATATACTCACAACAGTAAAACGAACCAAACTATAAGTTTCCAGAATGAGATTTTCACTCTGCAGCGGAGTGTGCGCTGATATGAAACTTCCTGGCAGATTAAAACTGGGTGCCGGACCGAGACTCGAAATCGGGACCTTTGCCTTTCGCGGGCAGGTGCTCTACCGTCTGAGCTACCCAAGCACGACTAACGCCCCTTCCGCACAGCTTCAATTCTGTCAGTACCTCGTCTCCCACCTTCCAAACTTAACAAAACCCCATCTGAGGACCTTGCAGAACTAGTCGGGGAGACTATGAACTGACAGAATTGAAGCTGTGGGGACGGGCCGTGAATTCTTGGGTAGCTCAGATGGTAGACCACTTGCCCGCGAAAGGCCAAGGTCCCGAGTTCGAATCTCGGTCAATCACACGGCTTTAACGTGCCAGGAAGTTTCAAATTATAAGTTGCTATGTTGCCATCCTTTATACACTATCTTGGGCTGCTTCAGTGAGGCGACTGAAACTCATCAACATGGAACACTGCGCACCCTAGACAAGGGACACATACGGTTGTGCCCCAACGCAGCAGTACAATGTGAAAAGCCACAGTCCTCACAGTATCCACATCTTCAAACTGCTCCAATTCGTTCAGACTTCACAATTGCACATCCCTATGTTAAGAGATTTTGTGTCAAGTAAATGTTTCACTTCTTGCTAAAAAATTCACAGCTTATTGGTAAAACTACTCACACGGTGTAGTTCAAAAATCCGGCGCCTACCAGGAAAGAATTCCACAGCTAGGAACTGAGTGTGTATTAATATTATGTGCCTAGAAGAAAAAATGGTTCAAATGGCTCTGAGCACTATGGGACTTAACAGCTGTGCTCATCGGTCCCCTAGAACTTAGAACTATTTAAACCTAACTAACCTAAGGACGTCACACATATCCATGCCCGAGGCAGGATTCGAACCTGCGACCGTAGCAGACACGCGGTTCCGAACTGAGCTCCTAGAGCCGCTCGCCCACCGCGGCCGGCGTGCCTAGAAAACTCTAGGTGTTATACACTGTTGGAAAGCCTATGTCAATTATTTTCTTTTTGCAAGAATCTCAATGCATCTGTACTACTCAACTTAGGTGCAATAAATTCTTAGAAATGTCACTTTATTGGATATTAACGAGATGTTAACTTCCCTGACGGTTTCATTTCTTTTCTCGGCAAGGAGTTCTCTTATTTTATCAGTGACAAGAATATTGCAGTCATCTGCAAACGGAATTCCTTCCTCATGACTAACGCTATTCGGAAGTTAATTGATGTGTATCAAGAACAGCACTCGTTATAACATGCTACCCTCAGGGGTTTGTATATTAACGTTCTAGCTGAGTACCTGCAGTTGCCAGGGTATTTATTTATTGCATTTATATTAGTCTAGAGGACTTGCTTCGTGATGCGACGGACGAAGAAACAGGATTCGACAGAGAAGAGATAGGGAATCCACTATTAAATCAGAATTTAAAAGAGCTTTGGACGAGTTACAGATCACGTAATGCGGAAGGGGCAGATGACATTCCATCGAAATTTCTAAAACGTTTCGATGAAGTGGCGACAAAACGACTATTCACGTTATTGTGTAGAAGGTATGAGTCGGCGACATACCATCAGACGTTCAGAGAAACATCATCCACGCAATTTCGAAAACACTAAGAGCCGACAATTACAAGAATTATCGCGTAATCAGCTTAACAGCTCAAGCATCCAAACTGCTAACAAGAATCATACACAGAAGAATGGAAAAGAAAACCGAAGATTTGGGAGATTTTTCAGTTTGACTCTATGAAAGATAAAGGCACCAGAGAGGCAGTCCTTACGTTGGACTTGATAGTGGAGGCAAGATTGAAGAAAAATCAAAAAACAATCATAGGTTATGGCGACCTGGACTTCGCGCCCAGTGTTCAGTCTATACAACGAAGAAGCAATGACGGAAATAAAAGAGAGGATCAAGAGTGGGATTCAAATTCAATGGTAAGATTTGATAGTGACATTTTCATCCTGGGCGAAAGTGAAGAAGAGTTACAGGATCTGTTGAACGGAATGAACAGTCCAATGAATACAGAATATGGACTGAGAGTAAATCGAAGGAACAGGTAAGTAATGAGAAGTTGCAGAAATGACGACAGTGAGATACTTAACATCAGAAAGGGGATCATGAAATTCTGCTACACTGGCAGCAAAATGAACCAGGACGGAAGGAGGAAGGAGAATATAAAAAGCAAACTAGCACTGACAGAAAGGTCACTCCTGGCCATGAGAAGTCTACTAGTATCAAGTATAGGATTAATTTGAGTAAAACATTTCTGAGAATGTGGAGCACAGAGTTGTATGGTTTTGAAATATGAACTGTGGGAAACAGGAACAGAATAGAAGCATTTGAGATTTGGTAGTGTAGACGAATGCTGAAAATGTCGAAGGAGTTTCTCTGCCGAACAGGCAAGGAAAGGAATACATGGAAAACAATTACCGGAAGAAGAGACAGGATGATAGGGCATTTGTTAAGCCATCAGAGAATAACCCTCATAGTACTAGAGGGAAATGTAGAGAGTAAAGCTATAGCGGAAAACAGAGATTGGAATAAGCCAGCAAATAATTGACAACGTAGGTTGCAACTGCTACTCTGGAATGAAAAATGTCCCACACGAGAGTAATTCGTGGCAGGCTGCTTCAAACCAGTCAGAAGGCTGATGACAGAAAAAAAGCGGTCTCCTCCTACCCCCACTTTCTTCACGTCTCCTCCTTCCCCTTTCTCTATCCACATGCTACTACCCCACTCTCTCTGTCCATCTGCTGCCTGTCTCTCTGTCCACTTCCCACTCTGTCCATCTCTTCCATCCCCTTATTTCCGTCTTCCCCTTCTAACTCCATCTCTTTCTGCCCCATCTATTTCCTTCTCACCTTCTCTATCTCCTTCTCCCTCTGTCCATCTGCCCCCTCTCTCTGTCCTCCTCCTCCTCTTCTCCTTCCTCCATTTCCTCCTCTTCCTCTTTCTGTCCATTTCCCCTTCCCCATTTCTCTGTACATCTCCTCTTTATCTCTCTTTCAGTCCATCTCCTCTCCCATCTCTTCTCCTTTCCTTTCTCAGTCTTTCACCTCCTCTCCTCTTTCTCTGTTCGTTTCCCCTCCTCCTCTCCACTTTCTCTGTTCATTTCCCCTCCTCTTGAGTCTGTACACCTCCTCTTCCCTCACAGCTGCGTCCATCTCCTCCTTTCCCCTCTCTGTCTGTCCATCTTTTCCTTCCCTTTCTCTCTCCACGTTCTCACGCCTACCCTAACGGGAGACTGTTGGTTGTTATCCCCACATTATTTCTTTACACATAGTAATATGTGTACCAAGTTTGCTTGAAATCTATCCACGGGTTTAAAAGGAGCTTTTTACCCATGGCTTTGCCGGCATACGCACATGTGATAAATATTTCGCATATGCTTCATGCTTTTCATCCCAATATCTACATTTACAGGTTGATTTTTTCCATCAAATACAAACTGTAGGGACTGATCGATGAGAGGATACGGAACAAAAGATGGTCTAATGTACTTATGTCCAGAACTGTAAGGTTTCCATGGCAGAAACAATTTATTCAACCATACTTTGTTACAGAGACTGCTGTCTAATACGCTCTGGACCATCCAGCCACAGTTACAGTATGTAGCATTTCCTTTTAGAGGGTGGTATTGTTCCTCATAAGTCATGCCCTAGCACCCTCTTCTGTCATAATAATTACTAAGTGGGTTGTATGCGATTAACTTCTCTTGCTGACTCACATTGCAGAGGATGGAATACAGTCTTGCACACAATGGTTCCGTATTCTAACCGAGATCTTGCTGACATGGTGTTTACGTACCAGAAATTAAGCGGCAACGGGCGGTAGGCAGCAAGGTTGTATCAGGAGACATATCCCCGCCGACAACAACTACAGCATTCATTATTTGCTACAGTGTTTCGCCGTTTGTCTGAGACAGGGTTGTTTCAGGAAGCAGGAAATCATGAAGGATGTACGAGAAATGCTCGGACGCCAGAGTTGGAGGAACATCCGTTAAACACTGTGGGAAATGACCACAGTGTCAGTACCAGGCAGTTGACCCGCCAGTACAGGGGTAAGCCAGACGGTCGTGTGAAACACTCTCCATGACAAATGTTACCACCCTTACCATTTACAGCGTGTTCAAGGCTTACTAGTATAGATTTTCCACATCGAGAATAGCATTGTCACTGGTTTCTTCACCAGGAAATCACAATTCCGGATTTGTGTCAGGCATCCTATTCACAGATGAAGCCACCTTTAAGCGGAGTGATATCTTCAACTTTCATAGTAGTCTTCTGTGGGATAACAGGCAGGACAGCCATGGTATGGTGACAGCGAATCATCAGCATCTGTGCAGTCGGAATGTGCGGGCCGGGATAATTGGCGATCGTATTTTGGAGCCAGTGTTCCTTACACGTTACTTAACAGGCCGGAACTATCGGCGTTTCTTGCGAGTGACTTTGCTCCCCTGCTGGATTAGGTGCCATTGATAATTCGAACGGTTATGTGGCGGCTACATTTGATGTTGTTCCATCGCACTTCGGCGTTAACGTCCGACTGGAGCAGCATATTCATGCTGACTTTGACACTTTCGGATGCAGCCTAGCCGATGTGAACGTGAGAGACAGAACATGCTAATGCGCGGAAGCACATACGTTCAGGCACATGGAAACCATTTTCAGCACATGCTGTAACTGTGGCTGCGTGGTACAGTGCGTATTAGACCGCAGTCTCAATAATAATGTATAACTGAATAAACAGTCTCTACCGTGGAAACCATTCATTTGCGGAAATTAGTTCATTAATCGTTTTTTGTTCCGTATTCTCTCATCGATCAATTCCTAGAATCTGTACAGGGTGGAAAAATTACCCTCTATTCCATCAGTATCTCTAGCGAATTTCACCTTGTCTGAAGAAAAACAAGCAGTTTCGAACTATAATGTATGTCTTATTGTGTTAAGCTTTTAATGTAGCGTTATATCTCTCAATCCGTTTTTTGTTGTTCCTTGGAACCATTAGATAGGCCACCTGCAACCAATACTCGCTTAAAGGTTCCAGTACCTGAGAGAGTCGCTCAATAATATACCCTGAACAACAGAATTAAAGGATCACTTTTTCGAAGCCTCATTATTGCCTCCCATTGCGAAGCATAGGTTTGAAATTTGTCTCAAAGGTGCCTACAACTTTCCTCTGTAATGGTGCTAAAGCATGGAGATCTGTGATGCCACTCTTGGGCTCGGTGACACTTCAGACACCAGGGTGTCGACGTGTGCGAAAAAAGACCACAGTGGTAGGCAAGCCCCACCCAAGCAACGGGGTTGCCTGATCCTCAGGCCCTACAGCATCTGCCAGGCTGAATTGGTGTCAAAATTTCTGGAGCTACATTTCTAATGCGCTCAGCAAAGGTGAGTAGGTGTCACTAAGGGTATGGATCACATTCAATCGTGATGCAGCTCCACAGTGTCCTTAGAGAACGGTTGAAACCTCCGAGGGTAACAAAGGTGTGTCAAAGGTTGTCAAGAACATCTTTCTGTTGCTCATCGCACTTTCGTCTTCGACCGCGAAATGTGTGAGAATCAACGACATAGAAAAAGAAGTAGTTTCAATGATGCCCTTTTGTGTCTCCACCTGAGTCCTTTCAACGTCGATTCTGAGTGGCAGTGTGTCTGAAATGATTTACTCGAACGCCTATAAGACAACCGCGTGATTTCAACACTGGGTGTCGGCATTATAACCTCAGTCACAGAGGCATTAAAAGAAAAGATGAAATTTGAATAGGGGGTGCTGTGGCGACTTTAGTACATTGTGGCACGCCGACAGTGGTTTTGGGCAAAAGGTAGTGAAATTTGGTGTCAATGTGACGTGATTAACCCATCTTACTCCTCAATGCTATCCTGACGAGGAACCCACCCCATTGCACCCCTTCAGATTTTGTGGTAAGATGGCCCAGAGGATAGCCCGTCAAAAACTGAATACAGATCAAGCATGAAAACGGAAAGAAGGCGTACTGAATTACGAGAATAAAGCAAAATAAAAAGAGTGAATGGTCCAAGCTTACCAAGTGTAAAATTTAGGACAGTGTAACAGACAGGGCGTCGTGGTCATCGTACTGAAATGCGACAGCGGAGAGCCGGTTTCGAAATATCCCTTCATGCCACTGTTTTCACAATTTTATGAACTATCCATTCGATCATTGAAATGTTTCTTCTCTTTCTGTAGCCTTGGAAGCTGTCATGCCACACATTGGTTATAAAATATGAGTCATGTGGTATGAATACATTACCGTCGCAAGTAAATGTGATGAATAGTGAGAGAAGGCTAGATACCATATAAACGTGTCACAGAAATGAAAACAACGAATAAACGGATGTGAACTATGTTACAACAAAGGAATTCAAGAATCAAAACTTACGAAACGGATCGCTACTTCAAAAACGTTAAAAACCCATGTTTTGATAGAGCACAGAGAAACTGTATGATTTTGAAATTGTTGCATTCATTTGTTGCAGGTTATGTGACAAACTATTACGTTTTCATTATTTCCTTGGGAGTGATCACATACACATTTGCACAAACACCTCAAAAGGACAAAGAGTCATATCTCACTCACTCACGAGGCGTACAAATTAGGTACTATATACTATCCCTAATGCAGGTGGAGGATTCGCTTGATTTGTCGCCTTGACATCAGAGGTTTGCGCTTCCCATTCGAAAGCCCATTTCTTTCGGCTGCTAACAGAGTAGTTCTGCAAAATCAATGTTCATTATAAATCCCTTCCTTACATATGACTGTTGCAAACTGACGTCACACCACGGCACAAAATAATTTGAATACAGCAAACAGTGCCCAAAGAAAAGGTACGAGGGAGCTGTGAAGACGATTCTCCCGATTTGCAGTCTAACCGTGACCACTTTACCCCGAACCGTCGGTTCTTTTGTTCCCTCAATGTTGCACTTTTTGTTCTTTGACTGTTTCTATTTTGCTTTTTTTTACAGTTCAGTACACCTTCTTCCTGTTTTCATGATTTATATGTGTTTAGTTTTTGACGTGCTGTCCACTGAGCCTTTTACCACTAAATTTAAAGGGAGAGGAGGCGGGGGAGGGAAGTGCGATGGGGAGTTTTCCTTGTGAGCTGTAGCCCTTTTTTCCCTTGTGTTCCTTGTAGTTCGAAGCATCGCCTAGCCCGAAGGTAAGATTGCAGGGCGCTGTAGGCATCTGTAAGTTAAAGTTCATACTTATGGGAGGAAGTCAAGGGTTTCGAAAACGTCATATCTTAGATTTGTTACACAGTATGTAGTGCAAAACACAACCTCATGTCTAACAACAACAAAAATTAGAAAATGGCGCAAACTGCTACAGGCAGTTTTTTGTGTGTACCGTTCATGAGATTCTACAATCAGTCAGTAGAAAGACGCACCGACTAAAAAGAATCATGTGTTCTTATGAACAAGATTTTTAGTGAGAAGTGTACAAATTTGCAACAGTATGACTGTCATGCACGGACACACAATTACTAAATGATCATTCGTCAATATTCATGGTGCCACAGATGATAACAGTGAACATTTATTGTTCCAGCGATCTCTTGGAAATTTCCGTGACAGTTGATTTTGTTAGAGAATAGAATAAAATATTTAGTGTCGCAAATTGTCAACTTTTCTACTAGTAATCCTCTATCTTCTATTACATGTTGATGACGACCGAACCATAGGACTGCATCAAAAGAACCCTTAATAGATTTCAATATTTTCATGTCATCAATGTTTCTGATTACGTGGGTAGCCACAGAGAACAGCTTGTGGATTTGCGGGACAGACTACCTTACTAAGAGACGAATTTGCTATGATGTTTCTCGCAGGCAACAGATTAGTAAAAGTTGTGTTCCAGCCCTGACCGAGGACTCTTATAATGATCGGTTACATATCGAGATAGTACGGGAATGGGAGGAAAAAAGACTGCAGGTCCCCACAGCTCGGCATGGAGGTGTCAATAAAGCCATCTGCAAGGCGTAAACAATTCGACACGGTTAGTCAGTCAACGAAAGAGTGACATCGACGCTTCTGTTTGTGAGAGAGAATGAGCTCAGCATAAAAGCGCAAGGCAAGAGCACACCGAGCAAACATAAAGAAGGTGCACTAGATAGGATGCAATATCTCCTGTCAGGGACCTGATGGTTCAGTTATGGTACTGAAGCAAATCCCTGAATTAAATGTAGCAGAACTAGAGACCGCTGGCCACTCGTAATAAATTGGACCGATCCACTCATTACGAATGACGTCATATGGCAAAGCCTCTCCTCCTTTCAGTAAATTACCTGACCAGCTACACTAGCGGCACTCTATCTGTAGGATCAACGCCCTACGTGTTGTTTGCATTTGGTTCTCTGATTACTGTATTGTAACATCTTGCGTTAAATTGTTCGAGTATTATCACACTTGCCGGTCATACTCTCACTGCCTGTCATAACTACAGCAGCTCTGTGAACATGAAGCTGGATTCCAGGACTAGAAACTGTCACTGATGGGTAGTCCGTGGATCAACTAACACCATTCCAGTTCCTGACATAAGCCGCTGTGATACTCTGGCATCATACAGACTAGAGGGCCCACCAAACTGGTCATCCAGACTCAGCGAACATCAAGACATCAGACTTCACGTCACCCGAAACTATGGTCCACCTGACGGGGCAATACAAGGAGGGACCAGAGAGGGACTGAGCTCTCCCTGTCAACTTTGCAGTGGATCTGCCACCCAGGTAGCGCCTACGGATCGGCGTGGGTGCAACCTGCCAGGCGAAGAGTCGCACGCCTATGCTACAGGTCGACGCAGCGACCAATTGAGAGCCTGTAGTCTGCCACTAATGACAGCAGATTCCACTATGACCGACACAAAAACTGGCTGTCGCTGAAGCCACAGCTCCAGAGATGTATATTGAACAATAAAATGAGTATCCACTAATCTGGTTTTATTTGCATCAAACGACGTTTTACAGGTCTTCAGGCCACATATCCTGAAAAACAGTACTACTTTATAGTTCGGATATGGGTTGACTGTTACAAACTGGATACCAGAAGCAGTCGACCCCAACATCACTGTACACTTGGTGGAAATAAGTGTTGGACAAGCCTAAGAAGGACTTCAGCCCTGAAAGTTGTTATGACCCAACACACCAACAGAGGCGACAGAGGCTTGTCAGCAACCAGCGTTTGCATTAGGCCCTTAGGATGAATCAGAAAAAAGCACTGTCACTTGTTCATAGAAAATTATATTTTTGCCATATCCAGAATAGGACTGGAAAGTAACTTTTAGACCGCCAAGTGAATCAGTATATTTGTTTCAGTGTAAGAGAGTCACGAGAGGTATCTCCTTCCCACACATTCTAGAATTTGTGGTTTGACAGGTCACGTAAAATCCAGATGCGGATAGGGTCATGTTCAGGGAAGCAGAGAACGGAGCATTGGGCATTTTCTTAACAGAAATTCCCCCAACTCTTTCACGGCCAATGCGTATGGGATACCCTGGTGATTTAGCTGCAGGATCCATTTGCAATCAGTACACAATACAACAAAAAATCACTATGACCAGAGATTATATTTGTCTGGTAAAGAATGTTTATATTGTTTGAAGGCACAATGTCGCCAGCCATAATACTACAATCGAGCATAAGACTCAGGAATGTACATTCAGGAAACGGATCAAGCACACCAAGAAAATAAGGCGTTAAGCACCAGAAGGAATGTCCCATCTATGAGACAGCATTCCCTGTAAAAACAGCATTGTGAGAGCACACACAAAGATGGATTGTTGCTTGATGGCTTGAGTAAATAATAAAAAGTGTAGATTTCAAGTGGAAACAGAGATGCATGTAATCGGTTGTGAGCCTGGACTTTGTGAGCAAGAGGAGACTGAACACTCCAAGATACAGACTGCATGCACTACAAGATAATAATATAAATTCTGTAGGCACTACACAGCTCGAATAAGGGAGGAAATACAAATTTTCGTGAGCAAATGCAAGTGTTTCCAACTGTGGGACAAGTATTTTCTGCAGTAGTTTGATTAGACTTTCTGGTTACGTATCATACTAAAATCGATCTTTGCAACAAACAGTTGAACACAACAAGCATTTGTTATCAATGGGTACATCAGTTTCTGATGTTTCTATGTGAAAGGCACACCCATTTCTAAGGTAATGCTAAACAAACTGTATACAAGGCTATTAAAGCTTGTTTCACATAACAGAGTACTGACAAGCTCATGTACATTAATTTGGGTTAGAGCAGATGTACTGTCGCAAGTTTTATGTCTGGCAAAACTATTATCAAATAATGACATTCTGAACAAGAGGTATTCTTTTATGCAAAGGATTATAGCACATGTAAGGAACATAAATGATCAAGTTGCGGTGCCAATAAATTTGCACAGCCATTGATTAGATTACTGAAGAAAGGTGTTACATCAGAATGTCAAACAACATTTCAAAATATAAAGGAGACACAGAAATCAGATCCTGTATTGCTTTTCCTTGATTTTACGAAAGCATTTGTACTATCATGTGATGCAAATAACAATGCCTTATGTACCATTTCGAGCCAAAACGTATATGGAAAGGATTATCCAGCAACATATGCACGATGTCAGCTGAATAGGGCTGAGCACAACAGTTCTACAGCGAAAAGAGAGGTGTTTCAATGTACAGTATTTTGTGTTTCTGCTGTTAGCTACATGGTCGTAAATTTAAATTAGTTTTCTATCATGAATTCTTGAAGGGGTTATTGGGACTGCAGACCCTTCATGTTAACAGACAGGATCGGCACTGAGGTGATTTTTGATACGAAGTAGTTTACAAGCCTGAAATTCAGCAAACAAAAGTGGAAACACTTAGTAGAAAAATCATAGTGTTACACGTACATAGGTTGGTCTGACAGAGTGAAGGAAGGCACAAGCAGCCGACAAAAAATGCCAGTTCTACAGGGAGTAGCCACACTTTCTAATGCATGAATGTTTACTGTGTAGGTCAATAAAATGTAGAACACATGTCTTCATTTCTGCAGCACTCCAAAGCAAAATGTTATGAAAGCCATTTGACCATGTGCTGTTGGGACATGGATGTAAAATAGCGACTGATAGATGAATTACAGAAATATTTCGGTGAAAAGCACATGGTGATGTGGAAAAGCATATCAGAAACAGCATCCCACGTACTCAATGTTTACAGTTCAGTCACCACAGAATACAGCTCCATATGTTTCTAGAATCAGAAATACCATTTCAGATGATAGGAATTGGCATATTAGGAATATTTAATAGACGTTTAGTGATGAGTAAATGTGTACTAATTATGATTGACCATAAGTGGCCAGCCTATGCTATGGACTGGCGCAGAAACCTTCAGGCAGCCTTTAGGCTTCCACTGATGACAGCGGATTCCATTACAGCCTATGCAGAAACTGGTTGTTGCTGAGGCTACAGCTACAAGATGTATAGTGAGCAATAAAACTAGCAATAACTAATAACGCCCCACAGATCGACAGACCATCTATCCTATCAAAATAGTAGTGCTTTCCTACCCAGAGTGGATGACTTGTACAGAGCTAATAAGCAGTCTCACTCTTGGAAGCGTTTTATGTTATTGGCAACTTCAATAGTTCAGTCACATTATGCCGGCCACAGTGGCTGAGCGGTTCTAGCCACTTCCGTCCGGAACCACGCGACTTCTATGGTCGCAGGTTCGAAGCCTGCCTCGGTCGTGGATGTGTGCGATGTCCTTAGTTTAGTTAGGTTTAAGTAGTTCTAAATTCTAGGGGACTGATGACATCAGATGTTAAGTCTCATAGTGCTCAGAGCCATTTGAACCATTTTCAGTCACATTACTCAACTGTTGTTTTATATAATACTTTGTACAAAGCGTTTATGTAACTACGCACAATTATCAGCTGCTATAAACGGACTACGTCAAGGTCTATTTAATAAAAAGTTAGTTAAGCGGAACTTACATGCCTGAGTCGAAATATTCCAATAAATTGTGGAAGTAGTGGCTAATGTGATATCCCTTTACTTACTTTTTGAATATTAGGAAATTTTTAATTTCTTGCTTGATGATTACCTGAAAACTGTTGTAGACTGTTGCAACATATTATGATATTCTATTCTGAATCACGAAAGGGATGTACAGTCGACATGAAAATTACTTTTACTTCTAGTTTTAGGGCAGTGTATTGCACAACGTATCCTAAATTAACTTTTGTCAGAAGAGTATCCCGTACTGTAGCAGTGAGTATGCAGAATACACTAGGAATCTTGTATGCAGGGCAATATAATGAGAGGTATTTGTAAATGTAAGGCATGCAGAACTGAGCTTTCTAGTTAACTCATGCATATTCCGGTACCATCTCAGTTTATTATTCATATGAATCCACAAGAAAGTCACACACGGAGCATCATCTATTCACTACTCATAGATTTCTACTACTTGTACCTGAAAGACATTTTTAATCGTCTGAAATAGCATAATAGGATGCTTTGTAAAATCAGTGATTAAACTGTTGGCTATGAATCATTTGTATTCATATTATTCTCATGGCTGAGATTGGTATGGGTGTGTTTCGGTCATTTAACCCTTTCGCTGCTACAAATGTGCTCTCTCCAATCCCTGTCGAGGGCGGCTTTTGATACGGCTATATCTCTTGCCAAATCTCATTCTGGCGGACATGAAAGATTTATCACCCGGTTTTTCGAAAATTATCAGGTGAAAAACTTTATTTTTGCACATATTATAGTATGATACCTTCTCTCAACAAAGAACTAAATTTATTTCTTTTATTCTTGATACAAACTGCGCTGTATCAAAGGAAGTGAAACATTGCACGAAATTTTAAAGAGTTTAAAGAGGTGAATATCCATTGCATAAGCTTTAGGTATGGTCGATTTTAGTTGATACACTGTAGAGAGTGATGTAGATGTCGATGTAGATGTAGATAAGATATCTAAATTTTACGTAAAGTCGAAATCAGAACAATACCTCATTTCGTTCTCGATCTGTTGGGTTTTATATCAGACGGACGATCGCGTGCGACACTGCCAGTTATATCCATGTAGACTTGTCGACTGCTATGAAATACTTATCATTCGGTTTTGAGAACCGTTGCACATCGTGAATCATGTAGTCATAAAAATCGTCAAATCTCATAAACGATTCAAGAATCCAAAGGAAGTTTCCTGCAAATGATAGCACGCAATCAGGGGTCTATGTTTTGAGACAAATACTCTAACTTTGTTATCCACCGAGATATGGAAGTAACTTGTCCACAACTGTGAGAGGTCAGTGTCTCAGAACGCATGCAGGTGTTCATAGCAGTAAAGGAAAACCCAAGTGGCCAACGTATACAGCCCAACAGCGCCTTGGGTAGGGTATAGTAAGTCATGTGTGCATGTCTACAGCAGGATCAGCACTTAACACCGCTACACATCATATTTAATGCGACATCACTGTAGATTTAATCTTTTCCCGGTCTTGTAGTCTGCTAATGTTACCCTGTATTTTGTAGTGTTAGGATAAGAGTTCACCCATACAAGGGGATAGCGTGTAATGACGTCCCATTTAGCTTCCCTTACACATTTTTTTAATCTACACAATCAAAGGCCTTGGCAAGATCATAGAAACTATCAAAGGGTAATTTTTCTTGTTTAGTTTTATTATAACTGAGTTCTTGAGCTTGTATATTGCTTGCTCAGTACAGAATGTTTTACAGAAATCAAAACGAGTTGTTGTTATAATATTATTTGCAGAAAAATAGCCAATATTTTTAACCTATTTTTTCAAATATTTTTAGGAACATAGGGAGGGAATGGTTTTTAATTATAGATTAGAACGTTATTAACACCTTTATAAACGGGTGTTACTACTGTAAACGTCATTTTAAGCAGTTATGCGTAGTTGCTTTCTCCATTTACTTCCTTCCACAATGAAGAGGCTCCAAGGAGAGATAGCCATGAAACAAATGTTATTTACCTACCACAGTCGTTAAATCCAGCATGAGATTTTCACTCTGCAGCGGAGTGTGCGCTGATATGAAACTTCTTGGCAGACTAAAACTGTGTGCCGGACCAAGACTCGAACTCGGGACCTTTGCCTTCCGCGGGCAAGTACTCTACCAAGTGAGCCACCCAAGCATGAGTCATGACCCATCCTCACAGCTTTAATTCTACCGCTACCTCGGTTCCTACCTTCCAAACTTAACAGAAGCTCTCCTGCGAGGATAAGGAGAGCTTCTGTTAAGTTTGGAAGGTAGGAGGCGAGGTACTGGCAAAATTAAGGCTGTGAGGACGGAGCGTGAGTCGTGCTTGGGTAGCTCAGTTGGTAGAGCACTTGCCCGCGAAAGGCAAAGGTCCCGAGTTCGAGTCTCAGTCCGGCACACAGTATTAATCTGCCAGGAAGTTTCACAGTGATTAAATATCTCGTTTAGGTTTAATCTATCAAACATTCTTGGGAAGTAAGGCAAAACACGATGCATATCAAGGACTATGTGCTAAATCAGTAATGTGGAGAACACCCTGTAAAAGAGTATGGCAGCGATAAATGGGGACCTAAGGGAAGGGATAAAGAAGAAGCAGCATGTCCAAAAACTAGAGACAAAGGAAAAGTAGCTTGGTAGGCGATGGCGTTGTGCCTTAAAGGCAAGATTTTGGTTCATACCATGGTCCAGGGGAGAGTTTCAGTCTGTGAGAAAGTTGGAAAACAGTGCATCCCGCTGCAAAGAGAGAGATTGATTCTAGTGTAACGTAGTTTTAGTGTTATTAGCTAATTTACGAAGGAGCGTTGGATACTCAACTACATCTGTAACTATATCTATAGGTAGTAGTTATATGAATGCATGTATGATTTTAAGTTGTATTTCTTTTATGTCTATCACGAAGATAAAAGCAAGCAGCTGTGTTTCCTGTTGTTGATGCTGTTGTTGTTTTTCCTAATACCACTGCAAAATGATATCTGGATAAAGAACAACTGACAATTTTCTGTCCTAAGCGTTACACGAAATGTATGTGTGAAGAATCACCATGTTTGTTTTGCACAGATAGTGTCATCAGCGGTTTATATTTCAGCCCTTATTAGTTCTTCACACTATGGACAGTGCCATTTCGTATCACACATCCAAGCAAAATACTTCTTCTCATAACTAAGAGTTTATATTCGTGAAAGCATAAGACGTTCACAATAAAGAGATCTGAAATTTCTATGGTGTTACATATGTGCCGATATTGTTAAACTAACATCATCTGAAGACGCTTTCACTCAACTACAATCGACGTATGTGCCTTGCTAAGTTCACAATGCCATTCTAAAAGCACAAGTATGCAAACTGTGAAATATAATAAGAATAACTTCTAAATATTAACTACAATAAGTTTTAGAATCTTGTTATTGAACTAAATTAGGCCCATGAAATTTTAACCTCTTTTACCCGTCGAACAGCGGTATTTAAATGGTACACAGCACTGCAGTCAGATAGCACTCGTTACTGGCATGAAGATAACGTTGATTGGCGTGATAAGAAATCAGAGAAAAATGAACTATTACGCATCACAGATATCGCCAGATTTCATATACAGCTTGTACTTAAGGCTGAATAAAAAAGAAAAAAAATCCGTTCGATTGAAGAGCTACGCTCTACGCAGTCTTAGTTTATGTACAGAACTATCCACTGTCATTTAGTGAAATAGTTTCATAGCTTCGTAATGCACATATATTTCATAATCACATAGTGAAATGTGTGTGTGTGAGTGTGTGCAACTCTCCGATTTCATCATGTGATTGCAAAATATGTGCTGCATTAGGAAACTACAGAGTGTATATCAAATTTTAACCACATTCACGGTGTTGCATGATTTATTTAGTGGTGGGAATTCTTTAAGCTCTCCCTGTCTTCTCTTTGATCCAGTCGACGTAGTACGAAACTTCAACGTACACGCCAGGAGATCCTTTGGTAACACAGGGTTTCCTGGACCACGAGACTATACCGATCTGAGTTCCGTTCACTAACAAGGGTCCTCCTCCATCTCCCTGAAAAAGGAGAAATATGAGTTAATCAAACATGCTACAAGTTAAATGCTACATTAGACATAATTCAGAGGATCCATTTCAACGATTTCATGTCTCGCACACACAGAGCATCCACAAAATACGGAGAAATTCGTAATTTTAGTTACCTTGCAGGATACTTCCAACCGAATACATGTCACAGAAACTAGAACATGATTAAAGAGACATATTATTGACTTAAATGCGTTATTTCAGGATAGAAAATATCCACTGAACAAAAAATTTTTGAATACTGAAGAAGTAACTGTGAAGTTTATTTTTATCCTTACTTGACTTCGTTGTTACTGACCATGGGGCAGCATAGCCTGCGATAGATCTTCAAAGAAAATCGACTGTATGACGAACTTTGAATGGCAGAGGAAAACCGAATCACAATAGTAGTACCAGCATTTAAACCCCTTAAATCCGGCTGTGACTCCAGTACGTCGTGAAGCGTACTCAACAATTTTTGCTTCTTGTTAACAAAAGACACAGTTCAGGTCCTAATAAATTATTAATTTTTTACTTTGGCAATCGGTTTCGGTGTGTATGGCTATCTTCAGAAATGAGGCTCAGATGGCGAGATAAGCCAGTATACAGAGCTTCTGTGAGTAACAGCTAGTGCCTGACGCAAACTCACAGATTCCAGGTACAAGCTGGAATTCACAGTACAACGGCTGCGTGTATCGGCTCATTTCGCCACCTGAGTCTCTGGTCTGAAGATGGCCATACAGATCGAAACAAGTTGCCGGAATTAAAAATAACTAATTTATTTGTATCCGCATTGGTTGTGTGTGTGAGTGTGTGCATATGTGCGTGTGCGTGTGTGTGTGTGTGTGTGTGTGTGTGTGTGTGTGTGTGTGTGTGTGTGTGTGTGTTTATGTCTGTGTGTGTCTTAACATTGTATCTTACTCTCGCGGTGGTTTCTAAATAACGTAAAAGTTATTGATTTCTGCCTCGTTTATTCGCTCATTACCTGATGTTGTGTTGACAGCTATTAATACTTTCTGCAACACACACAGCTGCACACTCCTAAGAAGGTATCGATGAGCTGGTATCATTATAGACCATAGGTTATACTATAAATGCGGCAAACTACAGCTTGTAAGTTCAAAACTTTATGAGTCTATATGTATTATTAAATTTGTTAATATGTCGTAGGTACATCTCCACTTGTTGACTAAGAGTACCAGCAATTTTAATATCATAGGAAAACTAAAAAAAACGGAAAATGAAATATCTTGTTCGAGAAGTAATAGGATTAGAGAAGTAATAGGATTTAGATAAGTAATAGGCATGAAGAAAAACCTTTTTGTCCAGAAAACAATAGGATAGTGGTATACCACAAGCGCATTTGGTTAATAAGTGATGGAATCAATACGATCAAGCAGTAAGTGGCCAGCTGAGTTTCCAGACCCATTGATACAGAATTTAAACATAGCATTTACAGCGAACATGGGCCAGGTTTTCATTCTACAATGCTCGAGTAAAAGTGATAAGCGAAAACATGGTATACAATAGGAACTAATGTGTTATATGAGATGAATGTTTGAAATTAATTGGAAATAGGTCTAAAAGCAAGGAACGAAAATAGATTTAGCGAATTGTATGGGAAAAAGAGTAAGAAATTATTTTAATTATGTCAACGGACACGAATTGTGTAAGCCACAGGAGGAAGAGACATACAAATAAATAAATATTTCAGTCTAAGTATAAGAATCAAATACTACAAGTACGAAAGGGAAGAAAATAGTATGAACTGCGTAGGAACGCAATCGTAAAGAAACGACAAGTAGCGAAAGTGGGCGTACAGTGGTGGAAATTTAGCGACGACAAATCTGATGCGGTTTTGGAAAAGTCTGTTTCGAATGTCAGTGAACAGTTTACCTCATCAACACTATCCTGGTGTAGTTACGAGGATTTATCCTTTATACAACTTTAGTGGCTTGTGGGTCAATACTGGCGCGTTTTAGATCAGCCCTCTGCGGAAATCACATTATGAACAGTTTGCTGTTATTACATCTCAGGCAACTTGCACTCATTGAACGGTAAAAGCTGCTTATTTTCAAATGTGCACAAAATGTTTTTCTCAGGTCCTAATGTTTTTTTTAACACAAACATCGAATGCTACTTTTGATACTTCTGTGTGCATGAGGCAAAAATAGCTTGGTGTAGACACATTCTAAAATAGATTAAAACAAAAAATGGTCAATAGTGATTGAATAAAAGCAATTTTTTGCTTGTGTATAAATTAGTAGCGGGAAGTTATTATTCCTTTCAAAAATTTGTGGCTGTAGAACCACATGTAGTAAACTACTTCAACTAACTTACGATTTAGCTTCTTTAAGACTGAGTAATTGGGAGGCCGCTGCAACATAAAGAAACTTGGCATGACTACCAGGAACCAGAACCAGTGATCCGACACTCTTACCTCCTGACTAGGAATGTGGCCGTCAATGAACACTCTGCAGGCGAATGTGCCTCCTCTATTCAGAGCAAGTGACAGTCTACAGCGAGATGAAAGAAGTCAGAGAAATTAACATGGAATGAAAACAACTACCACTTCACATGCACATTTACAAGTACATGTCAAGAAGACACTTAGCTGGAACTATGATTACAGTTTTTTATTCGATATACTCTGGAATAGAATTGGATAGTTCTATAACGTCTGTTCATATGAAGAAATTAATCATGTTTGCATATTTGCGTTAGGTGCACTTTACGGAGCTTTACAATCTTTATTTCTTTTTTGGCAGTCATGCACAACTGCATTTTTAGAATCTTTACAACCTTTATTTCTTTTTTGGCAGCCACAAAGCATTCCTTTTTCGTATCTGGAAATGACCTAAACTGAATACTGTAGATACTATAAGGTTGGAGGTGAATAGAAAATCCCCACGATTACTCACTTACCATTCCCCCTTCACATTTATTGGCATTTTCTTTTTCCTTATAGGTGTTGTGTGCTGAGATTAATTGTTCCGTGTAGATAATTTTGATAACAGTAACCACGTGACATTACGTGACGGATGAAAAACATGTTTATTTAGCTATACAATCAACTGCTGTCAAAAACTTCGACAAGCTGATAGTACTTTCGTTCTACGCATGGACCATTTTCTGGAACTGGTCAGAATACTCTATTTTCCATTTTGTTTTCTGACGCATCACGTACCACTGCCTTAATATTAAGACAATATGCAAGCTTCAGTGATATATTTCGCTAGTAACAATACTGATGCTGGTCTATTTATTTTAATGCTGAGGCAGCTATATGTAATGCAATGTTTTTCTAGATTGTCGCACAGATGACAAAATGGTAGATATCGAAATAGACGACAGAGGGATAGAGAAACAATTAAAATCGCTCAAAACAGGAAAGGCCTCTGGACCTGATGGGATACCAGTTCGATTTTACACAGAGTACGCGGAGGAACTTGCCCCCCTTCTTGCAGCGGTGTACCGTAGGTCTCTAGAAGAGCGTAGCGTTCCAAAGGATTGGAAAAGGGCACAGGTCATCCCCGTTTTCAAGAAGGGACGTCGAACAGATGTGCAGAACTATAGACCTATATATCTAACGTCGATTAGTTGTAGAATTTTGGAACACGTATTAAGTTCGAGTATAATGACTTTTCTGGAGACTATAAATCTACTCTGTAGGAATCAGCATGGGTTTCGAAATAGACGGTCATGTGAAACCCAGCTCGCGCTATTCGTCCACGAGACTCAGAGGGCCATAGACACGGGTTCACAGGTAGATGTCATGTTTCTTGACTTCCGCAAGGCGTTCGATACAGTTCCCCACAGTCGTTTAATGAACAAAGTAAGAGTATATGGACTATTAGACCAATTGCGTGATTGGATTGAGGAGTTCCTAGATAACAGAAAGCAGCATGTCATTCTCAATGGAGAGAAGTCTTCCGAAGTATGATTTCAGGTGTGCCGCAGGGGAGTGTCATAGGACCGTTGCTATTCACAATATACATAAATGACCTGGTGGATGACATCGGAAGTTCACTGAGGCTTTTTGCAGATGATACTGTGGTGTATCGAGAGGTTGTAACAACGGAAAATTGTGCTGAAATGCAGGAGGATCTGCAGCGAATTGACGCATGGTGCAGGGAATGGCAATTGAATCTCAATGTAGACAAGTGTAATGTGCTGCGAATACATAGGAAGATAGATCCCTTATCATTTAGCTACAAAATAGCAGGTCAGCAACTGGAAGCAGTTAATTCCATAAATTATCTGAGAGTACACATTAGGAGTGATTTAAAATGGAATGATCATATAAAGTTGATCGTCGGTAAAGCAGATGCCAGACTGAGATTCATTGGAAGACTCCTAAGGAAATGCAATCCGAACACAAAGGAAGTAGGTTACAGTACGCTTGTTCGCCCACTGCTTGAATACTGCTCAGCAGTTTGGGATCCGTACCGGATAGGGTTGATAGAAGAGATACAGAAGATCCAACGGAGAGCAGCGCGCTTCGTTACAGGATCATTTAGTAATCGCGCAGCCGGTCGCTGGTGGCCGAGCGGTTCTGGCGCTACAGTCTGGAACCGCGCGACCGCTACGGTCGCAGGTTCGAATCCTGCCTCGGGCATGGATGTGTGTGTTGTCCTTAGGTTAGTTAGGTTTAAGTAGTTCTAAGTTCTAGGGGACTTATGACCTCAGCAGTTGAGTCCCATAGTGCTCAGAGCCATTTGAACCAAGTAATCGCGAAAGCATTACGGAGATGATAGATAAACTCCAGTGGAAGACTGTAGGAGAAACGCTCAGTAGCTCGGTATGGCCTTTGTTAAAGTTTCGAGAACATACCTTCACCGAAGAGTCAAGCAGTATATTGCTCCCTCCTACGTATATCTCGCGAAGAGACCATGAGGATAAAATCAGAGAGATTAGAGCCCACACAGAGGCATACCGACAATCCTTCTTTCCACGAACAATACGAGACTGGAATAGAAGAGAGAACCGATAGAGGTACTCAAGGTACCCTCCACCACACACCGTCAGGTCGCTTGCGGAGTATGGATGTAGATGTAGAACAGAACGTAAAATGCTATAACAAATTTTTTGACCAGTGCCCGAAGTGATGCATGCGTAGACCATAACTAGTAACGACTTAATGAAGTTTTTGGCAGCCGCTGATGGTGTAGCTACATATACATGAAACAAATTGTAACTGTGTAGCACCACCTTTCGAAAATATTTTGCTTCCATCGGGATCCACAGCCTCTGTGTGTTTACTTTATGAACACTGTGTTATTAGCTAATTTCGGCCATGAATCATTATCAATCTCGTTTGCTATTTCATGTATTACATATCGTGTTTATCACATTCCTTTACAAAATAATGTGAGTAGCCCGATGTGTAATACATGACACAGCAAATGTGCTTGATAATGGCTCACGGCCGAAATTAGATAATAGCACGCCTTTAACAAAGCATTATGCAGCTTACAACGGACATCGAATTCTTTCATTCATTTCAAAAATATGCTTCGTGACTCATATTCCATGAATTTCACTGACAAAACTACCTAGTACAGCGAAAGAAGACAATTTCCCGTTCCTCTGCAATGCAAGTATCATGTTAAACACTGTCTCATACCGCTCTGTACATAAATCGATTTTTCACGGCCGCTTCAACTTGTAATGCTCGTACAACTAAAATTCGAAATCCATATAGGCTGTTGATAATCGTAAAGCAGTGAAGAAAGTAAACTCTTCTGACTGATTCTGTTGTTTCATTTTCTCTCATATTCTTTTTACGACTCGATGTTACCACGCTTCTGCTGTAACCATATTTAGGAGTTTCGTGGTGTTAAGACATGCACGGACATCAGAGCAGTCCTGAAGAATGTACCAGCTGAGTAGTCGAAACGTCAGGTTCTTGAAAGAGTAGAAGAGTAAAATGACGTGACCTAATCAATAACAACTTATTTTTATGGAAAACAGCCACACTAAATTCTGTAGACGTATATGTAAACAGAAGAATGTAACTCACGCTACATTGCCCCCTGCCTCCTTCAGGCATGCCGGCGCAGATGTCCTCCTCCAGGACCTGGTACTCGTAGCCTGCGTACGCCTCCTGGCAGTCCGCATCAGACCACACCGGGATGTCAGCCTTCCGCAGTGTTTCAGCTGAAGATTCGGACTGGAACAATAACACATTCCAGTTTCACAACAGTTTATCGAAACGAATGACATTCGTAAACTTCATAACTCGAAAACATTACGCAAGCTATCGTAGAACTAAAAATAAAATTTTATATCTTCGAAATGATTTTGACGTATCATTTGTCCATTAACAATACGTTAGTCAGTTAATTCCATATTACGTGGGATATTAATCCAATTCACATCTCAATGATGTGGAATGTGTCGGATTACACGTTATCTGCACAGAATTTGGCTGTGAGAATTGCGAAATGTTAGACATTTACACTTTATAAAGCACTCACTTTGCTCAAGTGTTACTGCAGAAAACAAGATTTCAGTCCGTCACACTGCTCATGCTACTAGCAGAATAATCATATATTTAAAAATAAAGGTAAAACTAATTACTATTTACACTTAACCTGAAGAATGTGGACGAATTTATCTTCTGTGAATTGCGAGAGCCCTCAAGAAATGGCTACAAGGTGAATGTGGATGAAGATCAATATCTTTCTTTGATCGCAATTTTTGTCATTAATTCTTCCATTCTGTGTGGTAAGTGACTCATTGAAGAATGATAGCTTTATTATTTCTCTGGGTGGCATTTGCGTGCCTATATTCTGTTCCCCATTAAATAATGAAATAACTTAAATGAACGACAAATCTTCTCTCCACGACATCTGAAATCAGAGGATGACTTTTCTATGTTTAGTATGAACACAAATTTTTGATACATGCAGCATCTAGACTGACTAGAAATTACTTAAGTTTTGAAAGTACCATACTATAAGGTGTCATGTGGGAACTACTTCCTTTTTGTCCCATTTCGGGGAGCAGCACACACAGTTATATCTGGATGACGCAAACAGAGGCTGCGCTGGCATAAGCTTGGTGATCTATGAGTGGGAAGAACTGAAAAGTGCGTACATGAGAGTGTCAAGAGAAACAATTAGGAAGTTCTTCAAGCTCCCGTCGGAATTCTGCAAGCTGAAGAGTATAGTAAGGTGTAGGACAGGTGGAGTGACACCTGACAGTCGACTGGGTGGAGCAATGTTGCCAATCTAGGATATAATATATAGTGCAAAATAAAATAATTGATACTGAGTCTTATAACAAGGTCTATGCTAAAATTATAAAGTGGGGGGGGGCCAAATTTTCCAGACAGAGCACTACCAGTAGTGGGCAGAAAACTGAAAGGACACACGATAGAGACTGTTCTATAAGCAGTTAGATATGAAGCAAGTGAATGAATATCAAGAGCTCAGGTGGAAAGCCAGTCCTAAGCAAACAAGGGAAAGCTGGAAGGTGGAAGGAGTGTACAGAGGGTCCATGCAAGACAGATGAAGTCAGTATTATAGAAATAGAAGAAGACGTAGTTGAAGATAATATGGAAGATATTATACTGCGAGAAGACCTAAGTCGAAACAAGGCCCGGGTGTACATAATATTCCATCAGAATTACTGATGGCCTTCAGAGAGCCAGCCACGACAAAAATTTTCCATCTCGTGTGAAAGATGTGTGAGACAGGCGAATTACCTTCAGACTTCAAGAAGAATATAATAATCAAAATTCCAAAGAAAGCAAATGCTGTCAGATGTGAATATTACAGAGCTATCGAATTAATGCGATGGTTACAATATCGTAGCACAAATTTCTAACGGAAAAATAGGAAAACTGGTAAACTCCGACCGCGGAAAATGTCAGTTTGGATTCCGGAGGAATGTAGGAACACGGGAGGCAATACTGACCATACGACTTCTCTTCGAAGTTTATACCAATATGAATCAGGATCCTCCTACCCATCCTCTTCCTTTTATTAGTAGAGAAAATGTGTGGGCCTTGACATTCTGGTTCTGTATGCTGTAGTGAGAGGAAGAAAGAATCATCGAGTGGCTGCAGCAGATTTATCCCACCCACAAAATTTCGGCAAACATTCGTACAGTTTAGGATGTTAGATTCTTGGACATAACTGAGTGCGGCTAAAATTCTATAATTTTATGAGATCATTGCATGTTTTGCAAAATACCAGTAAAATATTGGTCCTCTACACGAACTGCGCGTGACATCGTGTTACCCTACCAATTTCAACTAAACGGGTACACAAAACACTTACCGTCAGGAGAGAATCGCTGTGAGGGCAAATACAATCCACCTACAAAAGCGATGGGGTGAGGGTGAAACAGTATTGTAGCCTACTACGTGTGAGTGTCCAGATTTTAATCATCCAGTATTTGACATGAGAGCGCTTATGACTTGCAAAAAACTTCACACGTAATTTGAAATTCTTACGAAACTTTATTTTCTGCTGACACCTCCACAAAATGATGAAAGTGGAATAGTTTTTCTATGTTCATGCAGTAAAAAAGGTGCATCACGCACATTACATAATGTACCTGCAAAATTATATCACTGTGTGAAACACAATACGATGACGTCCTGATCACTGAACTGCGTGGGAAAATTGTTGCATCACGTATGACGTTTTAATTTACTGCTTCCATGCTATTAATTCTGTTGGCAACAAATTTCGCAGAATTTTATCCACACGTCCAGTAATAAATTTACATTCTGCAGTGGAGAGTGCGCTGATACGAAACTTCCACGTAGATTAAAACTGTGTGCCGGACGGATACTCCAACTAGGGACCTTTGTTCTTCGTGGAAAGGAAGGAAGGAAGGAGATAAGTTAGTGACGGAAATTCAGTTGTGAGGACGGGTCGTGAGTCGTGTTCGGGTAGCTCAGTTGGTAGGACACTTGCCCACAAGCGGCGATGGTCTCGAGTTCAAGCCTCGGCCCAACACACAGATTTAAGCTGCCAGGAAGGTGCAGTATCCACATATGCCGCTGACTGTACCTACAAGATATATAGCTCAGGAGAATGACGTCATAAGTATTGAGCTGTTGAAAGGAAGCAGCAGGGCGAAATTCGCTAGAGATACAGGTGAAATATATGTGGAAATACGTCTTAAATATATCAAATATATGTTACATATACGTGACATGCGAGTTTAGGGGCAAGACCACGTGTAAAAAATTCCTTCTAAACTCCTGGATCGATTTACACCAAACTTTTACGTATGTATTGTGTACAATCTCAACAGAAATTCTGTCGCGGTTAGAACAGGTGACCACCAATTGGGGTGGGTTTGACAACATTGAGAGAGAAGGGGTGGGAAGGGATGGACAGATGTTGGTTACTACAGTTGATTATTTTTTAAAAAAAAATACGCTGATATTGTGCAATAATTTGTTTCCTCAGCGAATTACTTACAACAATTTCGCTATTCCTGAGACTTCAAATGATGATCAGATACCACAAACGATATTTAAACAAATAAACTTCTACGTAACCGTTACATCACTACTGTGTGACGCCTTAGTGTATATTTTAAAACGGGTGTATCGTTCTACTAGCAGAAATATTATAGTAAGCTAAAAAAGTATTGGGCATTTCCTGTAAATCCTCCACCTCCCACTGCTGTTTACAATTTTGCCTTGTTTTCACTAAAGACAACATATTTCTATTTTAAGATACATGTAAATTCCGTATTTTCAAATGTTAAACAGTTTCTGCAATGCATTACTTAATAACAAATACTTTACTGCTTGTGCCTTTGGAAGCACACTGACAAATGATGACATCCATCCATTGCTATTTACTGCTATTTTGTACAACTGAGGAGAGACTGAATCTATCTGAACCACTCTGCCAGGTCCCTATCTATGTGTAACCATCTCCAGCACAATGTACCTAGTAAGTGGCTGAAACCATACTGCCGCCACTGTTCGCCAGTAACCACCTCGCCATAGCTAGGAGAACTGTAGCACTCGCCACGCACCAGCGCCATACATCACGCAGGCAATATGTTGTTGTTGTGGTCTTCAGTCCTGAGACTGGTTTGATGCAGCTCTCCATGCTACTCTATCCTGTGCAAGCTTTTTCATCTCCCAGTACCTACTGCAACCTACATCCTTCTGAATCTGCTTAGTGTATTCATCTCTTGGACTCCCTCTACGATTTTTACCCTCCACGCTGCCCTCCAATACTAAATTGGTGATCCCTTGTTGCCTCAGAACATGTCCTACCAACCGATCCCTTCTTCTGGTCAAGTTGTGCCACAAACTTCTCTCCTCCCCAATCCTATTCAATACCTCCTCATTAGTTATGTGATCTACCCATCTAATCTTCAGCATTCTTCTGTAGCACCACATTTCGAAAGCTTCTATTCTCTTCTTGTCCAAACTATTTATCGTCCATGTTTCACTTCCATACATGGCTACACTCCATACGAATACTTTCAGAAATGACTTCCTGGCACTTAAATCAATACTGGATGTTAACAAATTTCTCTTCTTCAGAAACGCTTTCCTTGCCATTGCCAGCCTACATTTTATATCCTCTCTACTTCGACCATCATCAGTTATTTTGCTCCCCAAATAGCAAAACTCCTTTACTACTTTAAGTGCCTCATTTCCTAATCTAATTCCCTCAGCATCACCCGACTTAATTAGACTACATTCCATTATCCTTGTTTTGCTTTTGTTGATGTTCATCTTATATCCTCCTTTCAAGACACTGTCCATTCCATTCAACTGCTCTTCCAAGTCCTTTGCTGTCTCTGACAGAATTACAATGTCATCGGCGAACCTCAAAGTTTTTATTTCTTCTCCATGAATTTTAATACCTACCCCGAATTTTTCTTTTGTTTCCTTTACTGCTTGCTCAATATACAGATTGAATAACATCGGGGAGAGGCTACAACCCTGTCTCACTCCCTTCCCAACCACTGCTTCCCTTTCATGTCCCTCGACTCTTATAACTGCCATCTGGTTTCTGTTCAAATTGTAAATAGCCTTTCGCTCCCTGTATTTTACCCCTGCCACCTTTAGAATTTGAAAGAGAGTATTCCAGTCAACATTGTCAAAAGCTGTCTCTAAGTCTACAAATGCTAGAAACGTAGGTTTGCCTTTCCTTAATCTTTCTTCTAAGATAAGTCGTAAGGTCAGTATTGCCTCACGTGTTCCAGTGTTTCTACGGAATCGAAACTGATCTTCCCCGAGGTTGGCTTCTACTAGTTTTTCCATTCGTCTGTAAAGAATTCGTGTTAGTATTTTGCAGCTGTGACTTATTAAGCTGATAGTTCGGTAATTTTCACATCTGTCAACACCTGCTTTCTTTGGGATTGGAATTATTATATTCTTCTTGAAGTCTGAGGGTATTTCGCCTGTTTCATACATCTTGCTCACCAGATGGTAGAGTTTTGTCATGACTGGCTCTCCCACGGCCGTCAGTAGTTCCAATGGAATATTGTCTACTCCGGGGGCCTTGTTTCGACTCAGGTCTTTCAGTGCTCTGTCAAACTCTTCACGCAGTATCGTATCTCCCATTTCATCTTCATCTACATCCTCTTCCATTTCCATAATATTGTCCTCAAGTACATCGCCCTTGTATAGACCCTCTATATACTCCTTCCACCTTTCTGCTTTCCCTTCTTTGCTTAGAACTGGGTTTCCATCTGAGCTCTTGATATTCATACAAGTCCTTCTCTTATCTCCAAAGGTCTCTTTAATTTTCCTGTAGGCGGTATCTATCTTACCCCTAGTGAGATAAGCCTCTACATCCTTACATTTGTCCTCTAGCCATCCCTGCTTAGCCATTTTGCACTTCCTGTCGATCTCATTTTTGAGACGTTTGTATTCCTTTTTGCCTGCTTCACTTACTGCATTTTTCTATTTTCTCCTTTCATCACATAAATTCAGTATCTCTTCTGTTACCCTAGGATTTCTACTAGCCCTCGTCTTTTTACCTACTTGATCCTCTGCTACCCTCACTATTTCGTCTCTCAAAGCTACCTATTCTTCCATTCTTCTTCTACTGTATTTCTTTCCCCCATTCCTGTCAATTGTTCCCTTATGCTCTCCCTGAATCTCTGTACAACCTCTGGTTCTTTTAGTTTATCCAGGTCCCATCTCCTTAAATTCCCACCTTTTTGCAGTTTCTTCAGTTTTAATCTACAGGTCATAACCAATAGATTGTGGTCAGAGCCCACATCTGCCCCTGGAAATGTCTTACAATTTAAAACCTGGTTCCTAAATCTCTGTCTTACCATTATATAATCTATCTGATACCTTTTAGTATCTCCAGGGTTCTTCCATGTATACAACCTTCTTTCATGATTCTTAAACCAAGTGTTAGTTATGATTATGTTGTGCTCTGTGCAAAATTCTACCAGGCGGCTTCCTCTTTCATTTCTGTCCCCCAATCCATATTCACCTACTATATTTCCCTCTCTCCCTTTTCCTACTCTCGAATTCCAGTCACCCATGACTATTAAATTTTCGTCTCCCTTCACAATCTGAATAATTTCTTTTATTTCATCATACATTTCTTCAATTTCTTCGTCATCTGCAGAGCTAGTTGGCATATAAACTTGTACCACTGTAGTAGGTGTGGGCTTCGTGTCTATCTTGGCCACAATAATGCGTTCACTATGCTGTTTGTAGTAGCTTACCCGCATTCCTATTTTCCTATTCATTATTAAACCTAATCCTGCATTACCCCTATTTGATTTTGTGTTTATAACCCTGTAGTCACCTGACCAGAAGTCTTGTTCCTCCTGCCACCGAACTTCACTAATTCCCACTATATCTAACTTCAACCTATCCATTTCCCTTTTTAAATTTTCTAACCTACCTGCCCGATTAAGGGATCTGACATTCCACGCTCCGATCCGTAGAACGCCAGTTTTCTTTCTCCTGATAACGACATCCTCTTGAGTAGTCCCCGCCCGGAGATCCGAATGGGGGACTATTTTACCTCCGGAATATTTTACCCAAGAGGACGCCATCATCATGTAATCATACAGTAAAGCTGCATGCCCTCGGGAAAAATTACGGCTGTAGTTTCCCCTTGCTTTCAGCCGTTCGCAGTACCAGCACAGCAAGGCCGTTTTGGTTATTGTTACAAGGCCAGATCAGTCTATCATCCAGACTGTCGCCCTTGCAACTACTGAAAAGGCTGCTGCCCCTCTTCAGGAACCACACGTTTGTCTGGCCTCTCAACAGATACCCCTCCGTTGTGGTTGCACCTACGGTACGGCTATCTGTATCGCTGAGGCACGCAAGCCTCCCCACCAACGGCAAGGTCCATGGTTCATGGGGGGGCAGGCAATATATAAGAGAGAAATACGGGCTACATGGCCGTTAGAAAACAAGACAGCAACTGGAGAATGTACAGAATGCCTAAGTGCTGGCATTTAATCAGACGATAACCGCCAGAAGCAGAGGATCGATAAGACAGGCACGAAGCCATCTGTTGAAACACCCAGCGGGAGAGAAAGCAATCTTATTAACTGCTCTCATAATAACTTATATTACATGTCTCTCTAATCATGGAGAACGTAAATAACACTGAGCGCTTTCCACCTTTATCAATGAGATTGTCGCTATTTTATCGGTAGTAGTGAAAATATGTGATCTATGTGTGTGTCACTTTTCGTTTTCTCAAATTATCGCGCATTACATTACGTCTAGCTATTTGATGATTGCTAATACATACACTGACGTGCAGAAGTCATGGGATAGTGATATGTGTATACACAGATCGCGGTGGTATCGAGTAGACATGGTATACGCCTATGGCTAGTCGTCTGCATAGGATTCAATATGTTCCATTACATCTATTATAATTTTTCTGTTATAAATTCATATTATGACTCATTCCGCGACCGTGGAAACTTGCTCCTCAGTTTGGTCCTACAGAACATGAAATACAAAAAAATGACAGTGCACTGGTGGAGCTGTCATTTGTACTCATGTGATTCATGTAAAAGGATTCGGACGTGGGCGTGGCCACGCGACGGGAATTACTCATCTCCGGCGGTACTCCGCAAGGTTACCGCCCTTCGATTGTGCCATTCCAGCAATAATCGAAGTGCTAGGTTTTTCAGGTGCCAGCCAGCCAGCCAGCCAGCCAGCCAGCCGAGCAGTAGCGGTCCAGCCGAGCAGCAGCAGCAGCGGTCCCGGCCAGCAGCAGCGGTCCCGCCGGCAGCAGCCAGCCAGCCCTCCTGCAGCAGCAGCAGCAGCAGCAGCGGCGGTCCAGCCAGCCAGCCAGCCAGCCAGCCAGCCAGCCAGCCCAGCAGCAGCAGCAGCAGCAGCAGCAGCCCCGGCCCCGTCCGCGGCAGCAGCAGCAGCTGCGGCGTTCCTGCCACCCGTCGTCGCCGTCAGCGCCAGCGCCAGCGCCAGCAGCGTGGGACTCTGGTCTTCGTCCGTCTTCGTCTTCCTCCATCTTCGTCTTCATCCGTCTTTGTCTTCGTCTGTCCCCAGTTTTTGTCCTTTCTTTTTCGTCCTGTGCGTTTTTGTTTCTACCTGTCGTCATGTCAGCCCCCACGACCACTACCACCACAGCCATAGTTTATACTTCCCCCTCCGCCGCCACCACCACCATAACATGGTGTGCCCAGTCACACCCCCCCTCTTTCCATCCCACCTCTTCTCACTCTCCCTTCGCCCTCGCTCTTTGTCGCCCCCTCTCCAGCTTCTTCCTCCCGCTCCTCTCCCTCTGATCCTTTCCCCCCACTCCCCCAGCCTGTCACTGCAGCTCCAGCTATGGTGGTGGCCCGTTGGGCCACTGCCCATGCCCAACTCTCCCCATCGCCTTCGCCATCACCGCCACCACCGTCGCCGTCGCCGTCGCCGTCGCCTTCACTGTCACCATCTCCGGCGCCGACTGCTGCGTCCACGCCGGGACCTGCCCCTTCCCGCCACCTCCCTATAGCTCCCGTCCCTCATATCACCACCCACCCTTCTGCCGCCGTTAAACGCCCTAGTGGCACCACCGCCTCCTCTGCTCCCAAAAAGGCCCCGCCCCATCCTCCTTCCCCCCCCAGGATGCCATGGATGTCTCCCCGCCTGGCCCTGCTCCCTCCGCCTCCTCCTCCTCCTCCTCCTTCCTCTCCTCCCCCTCTCTTTATACAAATACCTCCTCTCCTCTCCCGATCCTTCCCTTCTCAAGGCCCGGAATCTCTCCCTCCTCCTCCTCCGCCAACACTTCCCTGGTGCCCCCATCTCTCTCCTCACTCCCAGACGGGATTCCGTTCTCATCTCCTCCCCCAGCCCAACCCTCCATACTGACATCCTCTACCGCCTCCCCATTACCCGTTTTGGCCCCAATACCTCCCTCACCCCTGCTCCTTCTCCATCCCCTACCCACCAACCCCAACCCCCGTGTCGCCCGCCGACCCTCACCGTCATGATCACTCGGCTTAGTCCGACGATCACAGAGTAGGAGGTGTTGGCGGAGCTCAAGGCGCATCCCATGCTGGAGGTGCAGGCGGTCTGCCGCATTTTCAACTCGGCCGGCCCCACCCGCCTTATGCGGGTTTTCTCCGAGGACGCCCCTCCATTGACTGTCTACTGAAGGAGGGTGCCCTCCTCTTCAACCAGCGCTACAAGGTCGACCCCTCCCATTCCCCTCCTCAACCCCTGCACAGCCAGAGGTGTCTGCACTATAATGCACACCCAACAGCCGAGTGCCGCGAGGCCCCCACCTGCCCGCATTGTAGGCAGGCACACTTCCTCCGGCAGTGCGCTAACCTTCAATCTCCTCCCTCCTGCAATACCTGCAAACTCCCCCATCCCACTTATTCCCAGAATTGTAAAGCCCGACCCCCTCCAACCACTCCTGAACTCACTGTCCCTGTCCATCCTCTGGACGCCCCCACCCCTCCTGGCAATGCCCTTCGCCCACCCCCTACCGCTGAGGACATCATCAGATTCCTCACCATCATCCTTCAGAATGTTCATCTTTTTCAGCACCCCCACACTCTCCAACAGATATCCCTCGCCGCCCATTCCATTTTCCAGCTCAAAATGTATGCTACCTACTCCAACAACCAGGCCCATTTCACCTTCTCCCGTCTTGACACCCTTGTCTAAATCCCTGACATGGTATGACAGCACCGTATGCTTTTCAACAATATCCGCTCTCTTCCCGCCAACAAGAACCTCTTCCTGCACACCCTTGCCACCCACCGCATGGATGCCTTCCTCCTCAATGAAACCCTCCTCCAACCCCACCACACTGTCCACACTTCGCCCTATCTCCTCCACCGCTCCGATAATCCCCTCCTGATTGCGCGTGGCAGAGTTGCCATTGGTCACCACCGCCAGATCCCCGTTCGGCTCCAACCTCTCCTTCCCAACCCCACCGAACACCTGATCCTTAGTCTCTTCTTCCCCGGCCTTACCATTACCTGCGCCACCATCTATTTCCGCCCTAACGCCCCTATTCCCTTCGACTTCCTCTCCCACATTGATCGTACCTTCTCCTCCTACGCGATCGCCGCCGACCTCAACATCCATAGTCGTTCTGCCGCCCAGTTACGGCGGTGGCATCGGTTCTTCTCCTCCTTTCAAGGCGACCTCATCCCCATCCCCCAGCACACCCGTCCTGAATCCAACTCCACTCCCGATGTTATCCTTCCCTCCCCCAACCTCCTTGGCCACATAACGGTGGATGTCCTGGAGCCTATTGGCAGTGACCATCTCCCTGTCCTCCTCACCATTTCAGACGGTCGTCGCCCCAGCCCCGAACCTCGTAATGACCCTCCCCCTAAGTACGTCCATGACTATTCCCGTGCAAACTGGAATGCCAACCGGGATACCCTCTCCACCCAGGTCGATAGCCACCCCCTCACCAACCACCCCCTGATGATGTAACCCATACCGCCTCCTTTCTCCAGCAGACCTTGTCTGAGGCCATGGAGGCCCACGTCCCTACTGTCGCCATCACCTCCACTGTCCTACCTTACCCCCAAAGGCCGTCCTCCTCCTCCATGAATCCCGCTGTCTTTACTGAGCCTTCCTCTGCACGCGTGACCCGGACACCCTACGATGCCACTGGCAACTCCAGCGACACATTCGTAATTTGCTTGCAGCTAAGAAACGCCGGGACTGGCGACAGACATGCACCCGTTTAAATGCTACCCTACCTATAAACTCGTCCAAGTTCTGGTCAGCCTTCCGTCGCCTTACCGGAACTAAACCCTCCCCCTACTATCCTCTTCTCCATGACGATCACCCCTTCCCTGACACCCTTAGTAAGGCCAATCACTTTGCCTCATACCTCTCTGATGTGTTTTCCATCCCTGATGATCCCCAGTTTGATTACTCCCTCTTCTCGGAGTCCGCAATCACACTGACATCTCTATCCCTCCCCTCGCACCTGGTTTCCAGTACTTGGACAACATTGCACACACGGAACTCAATGCCCCTATCACTACACAGGATCTCATTGCTACACTCCGTACAAAACGCAACACCGCTCCTGGTCACGATCGTGTCACCTACCATCACCTTCGTGAAGCTCCTGTCTCTTTCCTCTCCACTCTGGCCAGGCTCTACAATGTAGTCCTGTCCACCGGTTACTACCCCGACCTGTGGGAAACCTCCCGTATCCTGATGTTCCTTAAACCTGGCAAACCGCCGTCTGCCGTCTCCTCCTACCATCCCATCAGCCTTACCTCAGTCTTCAGCAAGGTCCTGGAATCTATCCTCACCCTACGCATCCACCAGCATCTCCGCCAGCACCACCTCCTTCCCGTTACCCAGTGTGGCTTTCGACCATCCTTCTCTTCCGACGACCTTCTCCTTCACCTCACTCATCTTCTTTCTGACCAGCTTAATTCCCGTCACTCCGCAATCTTCCTCTCCCTGGACCATGAACGTGCTTATGACCGCCTTTGGCATTCCGGTCTATTCTTCAAGCTCCAAACCTTCGCCCTTCCCATTAACTACGTCCGTCTGATCGGTTCCTTTCTCTCCCACCGTCCTTCCTACGTCACCATCCATAACACGGATTCCTACACCTTTTTCCCCTCCGCCGGTGTGCCCCAAGGCTCTGTCTTCTACCCCCTTCTGTACCTTTTATACAAGGCGGACATGCCGCCGCCGTCACCCCCCATCCACCTTCTCCAGTTTGCCGATGACACCGCCTTCCTTGCCATTGCCCCCACCCTGCAGCGCTCCCAACACCATCTCCAATCCCATCTTGACCGGTTCACTGCTTGGTGCAACCAGTGGTTGCTCAAGGTCAATCCCTCCAAAACCCAGGCGATCATTGTGGGCAAAACGACCCCTTCCTTCCGCCTCCTTAATTTCTATCTCACCATCTATGGCCGTCCTATCGCCCTCACTCCCACCCTTAAGTACCTTGGCGTCACCCTCGACCGTCGCCTCTCCTGGACTCCCCATCTCCGGACAATCCAAGCCAAGGCCCACTCCCGACTCCGTCTCCTCAAGCTCCTTTCCGGCCGTACGTGGGGTCTGGACCCCTCCACCATCCTCCACACCTATAAATCCCTCATCCGCCCTATCCTTTGTTACGCCCATCCGGCCTGGATCTCCGCCCCCCCCCCTACCTTTTATAAATCCCTTCAAATCCTTGAACACCATGCTCTCTGCCTCGCCTATCGCATCCGTCTCCCCTCCCCCACGCAGATCCTGTACGATCTCATTCCGTTCCCCCACCTCCTCCTTTTCCTCGAAAGGATATTGATCCTGTATACCTCCCGTAAACTCGATCATCCTCACCCGCTTGTCTCTTATCCTCTCCCACCCCCGCCCGCTGCCGCACCTGTATTCCCACGTCCCACCCCGTCTTCATCTCTCCACCCTCCTTACCCTCTCCCAAGGTGGCTTCCGCCAGCTCCCACTCCCTGATGATGTCCTCCCCTCCATCTACCCCTCCTATCAACTTTGATCTTGCCCCCCCCCACCTCCACTTCTGGTGTCCTTTCCTTTAGGCACCCTCCCTCCCTTCTCTCTCCTTTTCCCCCCATCCCTCTTCCTCCATCCCTCTTCCCCTGGGCTTCCCCTCCCCACTCCTTCTTTCCTCCTATCTCCTCTGCCCATGGCATCTCTGCTCTCCCCTCTCCCTCTCCCACCCCACCCCCCCTCCTCCTCTCTTGGCAGGTCCCCGGACTCGCGCAAGCTACGTGGACTTTCGCGCGCTGGAGATCATCGCCATCAGTGTCTCGTGTGTGTGCCTTCGTTTGTGTTTAGTGTTTGTTCGCCGTCAAGCCACAACTGTTCAGGTGTACCGTCGCCATCATCCATGTTATGTGCGCCGTATCAACTAGTGTTAGTGATGTTTCTCGTCCAGCGTGAACGGCTCCATGTTTTTTTGTTTTTTAGTGTCTACATTTTTTGCCCGCCGTTTTGATTGTATTCTCTGTGCCACCTATATGTATTACTTATTGTAAAAAAACTCAAGGCTGAAGAGCGGCGTACTCTGCTGCTGACAGCCCACCTTGTGTAAGGTGATCAAAATCACAATAAAGAAAAAAAAAACGGGAATTACTAGGCTTTGTATGCTGAATGACAGTGAGACTTTCCATTTCGTCAGTCTTTAGGAAATTCAGTATTTCGAGATCTACAGTGTCAAGAGTGTACCAAGAATACCCAATTTCAGGTATTACCTCTCACTAAAGCGCCACGGAAAACGCAATGGCTGACGGCCTTCACTTAACGACTGAGATCAGCAGCGTCTGCGTACAGTTGTTAGTGTTAACAGACAAGCAACACGGCGTGAAATAACTGCAGAAGTCAATGAGGTGCGTACGACGAACGTATCCGCCGGGACAGTGTAGTGAAATTTGGCATTAATCGGCTATGGCAGCAGACGACCGATGCTAGAGCCTTTTCTAGCAGCACGCCAACGCCTTCAGCACCTCTCCTGGGCTCGTGACCATATCGAATGGATGCTGGAAAACCATGACCTGGAAAGATGAGTATCTCAGTTGGTTAGAGCCGATCGTAGCTTTAGACCCTACGAAGTCATGGACCCAAGTTGTCAACAGCGTACTTTCCCAGCTCATGGTGGCTCCATAATGGTGTGGGCTGTGTTTACGTGGAATGAACTCGGTCCTCTGATTCAATTAAACCGATCATTAACTGGAAAGGGTTATTTTTCGGCTACTTCGGGACCCTCAGTAGCCATTCATGGACTTCATGTCCCCAGACAACGACGGAATTTTTATGGATGACACTGTGCTGTGTTGCCGGGGCGCAATTGTTTGCGATTGGTTTGAAGACCATGCTGGACAATTCAAGCAATGATTTGGCCACCCTTGGAACATTTATGGGAGATCAGTTCGTGCAAAAAATCCTGCACCAGCAATACTTTCGCAAATAATGGACAGCTATAGAGGCAGCATCGCTCAATATTTTTGCAGGGGACTTTCAACGACTTGTTGAGTTCACGCCTCGTCGAGACAAAAGAAGGCCCAACACAATGTTAGGAAGTATCCCATGGCTTTTGCACCTCGCAGCAGTGTCTTGTATTATACCCTTGAAGCGGATGCAATAGCTACGCACTTGTTCCATTAGAACATGAATTTTAACGTCAGGCAACTCTGGTTTGTATGATGCAGTCGTAGGTTACTTATATTCCCTCTAATTGGTTTCTGGTGTTTCCCTGGTAATTTTTTTATATTTTTACCATTTTCCATATTTTTCCATTTTTCCCATATTTTTCATTATTTTCCACATTTTTCCCATATTTTTATCCATATTTTATTCAAAGATGCACAAGAATATTTATGCTCTTATTGCATATCCCACCATGTTTCTTTAGCATTCATTAATTGTTTGGATCCCTTGAACATGACAGAGAGATGCTATAACGTGACTGCAAAATCACTTGTTCCGCTTTTTGCTCCAAATGATAACCCAAAAGGAAACCTTCCATCACCATATAATGCCAACTATCAAACCCAAAACTTATATGCGCTAAAGCACACACACAAAATTACGTGAACTGCTGACTTTAGGAGATACAGTTTTACATCTACTGATTCTTAAAAAAAAGTCTCCTTGACCACCCAAGCCGGCCGCTGTGGCTGAGCGGTTCTAGGCGCTTCAGTCCGGAACCGCGCTGCTGCTACGGTCGAATCCTGCCTCGGGCATGGACGTGTGTGAGGTCCTTAGGTTAGTTAGGTTTAAGTAGTTCTAAGTCTAGGGGACTGATGACCGCAGATGTTAAGTCCGATAGTGCTTAGAGCCATTCCAACCATTTTGACCACCCAACAATGATGACATCCGTGTTCACTTTCTCATATGTTAATAAAACAGAATACAGTCCACCTACGGCTGGAAAAGCTTAACTTACCTTTCCTATTTTAAAAAAACATAGGTGAATTACTCTATTTCGTGTGTCGGTTTCTCAGAGAATTCTCTTCACCGTCTGGCATACGTTCTGGATGCGGCTCGGAAGTACATCTACCTGTGGTAAGTACAGGGTGGTGTTTGAAGATGGATCCAACTATTTTAGGTCCAGGATAAAATTTGGAGTGGATCAACCAGCATTAAGGTCGGGATAATATTCAGGTTGTATCCGCCAGTGTTATGCCCAGGATACTGTTTGCGGTTGGTCCCCCAGTGTAATGACTAAGACTTTGTTTGAGTTGGATCTACCAAAGTTACATCCAGAGTAACGTCCACAACTGAATTCACCAGCATTACATCTGAAGCAGTATCCTTAAGTGGATCTAGCCGCAGTAGATCTGTGGGGATGGGGGCTTGGGGCCAACACGTAAAACGGTATAATAGAGCTATGTTTGCTTACAATAGGATAACGTTAGCTCCATGAACATTATTATTGTTCCCTTCTATCACATATATATAGTAAGCTTGCAGTATATGTTTGAAGCTTGGCGAGCTGTAGACGGAATGTATTGTGCTATTAACATACAAGAAAGGACAAATGGATTTCAACGTTGTTAGGTTGTCATGGAGTGATATTTTTGTGATAATCAGTAGGTATAAAGCTGTATTTAAGATATCTAAAGTCTTAAATGCATTTTGTGTATATATTGTAGCTTACATGATGAGTGGCTTCTTAAGTTAGCCTTATGTGTAGACGAAGATTCTATTTCTGGATTACCATTTGCAGGAAGGGGAAGAGTAAGTGATCTTGGAGACTCTATCTGGCTTGGTTTAGGGATGCAAATCACTAATGGATGCCAAAGAACCTTGGTAGGGTTTGGAACAAGAGCATGAATATTCTTGTACTTACACACTTACAAATGGATAAAAGATGTGAAAAATATGAATAAAATGTCGAAAATTTTGAATATGTAGGAAAAGTATGAGAAAATAAAGAATATGATGCAAATCAGTATCCGAAATAGGAATACAAGATGTTCTGTATTTATACAGAGGGAGTAATCGAAATTTTCAGCATAAGCATTTTATGTGCAGGATATAAATGACGCTACACGCCCTTAAAAAAACATTATAAAGAGGCAGTCACCAGGATTCCTGTCAGAAATAGTCTTTTGCGATGTAAACTACCCCAAATGCCAATTGCATGTAGTTCCCGGGTAACATTTGCTAGGAAATGAGTTGTGATGGAACTGGCCACTCACCGCAAACGTTCCTGTCGCGCTTGAAACCAATTGTCTTTGATACGGTATGATACTCATGTCTGATCCCTGCTGGGCAAGACTGGGACTGTTCCTGCATCATGTTACATGGCTGCGAGCGACACATCATTCCTTCTAGAGATGACAGACAGTGCGCGGAGATACACCAACGAATCGGACAAATTCGTTCAGGGTTTGGCCATCTACATCTACAACTATACTCCCCAAGCCACTTTACAGCGTGTGGTGGAAAGTAGTTTGTGTACCACTTTCACTGCCCTTCTCTCCGGTTCCATCGTGAATGACGCCCAGGAAGAACTATTTTTAAAAAAATGGCTCTGAGCACTATGGGACTTAACATCTGTGGTCATCAGTCCCCCAGAACTTAGAACTACTTAAACCTAACTAACCTAAGGACATCACACACATCCATGCTCGAGGCAGGATTCGAACCTGCAACCGTAGCAGTCGCGAACTATTTTCGTTAGGCCTCCGTGTGAGCTGGACTCGTAGCAGGAAGTAACATATTGGTTGACTATTCTAGACACATACGCCCTCGGAATTTCAACAGAAGACGACAGCGCGCAGCATCTGTGTAACACTTTCGCGCTTACTAAATAAACCTGTAACGGGACGCGCTGCTCTTAAGTCTTATTTCATGGGCAGCTCTAAATACAGTACCTCCTTTCTGCCATTCTATCATGTCACGACGTCGATCCCTCTTCGTGCACTAACTCCATACAAGTGACTGATGCATAAACACTACTTGACTTTGGTGACTTAGTTAGCGATAGACTGTCACATAACCGACTGGTACTTCTACTCCATCTATAGAGCTACATAGCAACCAGTGTGCTCTTTAAGGAGGCGTCTGTGTGCGGGACTGATGAGCTCTCCGTTTAGTCCCATAACCCCCTCAATCAATCAATCAGTCAAGGAGTTGACTAATACTTTTCCGGCGAGATATGCGCCCTCTGTTTATAGTTTCCACGCACAACAAAATGCAGATTATTCCAAGTTGTTCACTGAAATGTTTTTCGCATACTGAATTTATCGTTAGTGTTTTTTTCAGTATTTGGAAAGAGCTGTATGTACTATGAACTTACAAAATTAACAATGAGTACAACAACATGGAAATATTTAAAAACTCGTTGCTAAATATTATTGAGAATTCCTGCTTTTAGTATCTCCTTAGTTGGATTAATTACACTGAAGTGACAAAAGTCCTGGGATATCACGAAATAACACGTCGGGCCTCCTTCTGCCGTGCGTAGTCCAGCAACTCGACATGGCATGGACTTCACAAGTCGTTGGAAGTCCCCTGCAGAAATACTGCCATGCTGCCTCAATATAGTGCATAATTGCGAAAGTGTAGCCTGTGCACAATTATGTGCACAGACTGACCACTCGATTACTTCCCCAAAATTGTCGATGGTATTCATGGAGAGCGATCTGCCTGGCCAAATCATTCCCTCTAATTGTTCAGAATGTTCTTCAACCCAATCTCTAACAACAGTGGCTTGGTGACATGGCGCATTCTCATCCATAAAAGTTCCATCGGTGTTTGGGTTCAAAAATGGTTCAAATGGCTCTGAGCACTATGGGACTTAACTTCTGAGGTCATCAGTCGCCTAGAACTTAGAACTAATTAAACCTAACTAACCTAAGGACATCACACACATCCATGCCCGAGCCAGGATTCTAACCTGCGTCCTTAGCGCTCGCTCGGTTCCAGACTGTAGCGCCTAGAACCACACGGCCACTCCGGTCGGCATCGGTGTTTGGGAATGGTTGAAAATGGTCTCTTAGTAGCCGAACATAACCGTTTCCAGTCAATAATCGGTTCGGTTGGACCAGAGGAATCAGTCCATTCCATGTAAATACAACGGAGCCACCAGCAGCTTGCACATTTCCTTCTTGACAACTTGAGTCCATGGCTTCGTGGGTTCTGCGCCACACTCGAACCCTACAATCAGCTCTTACCAACTGTAATCGCGAGTCATCTCACGAGGTCACGGTTTTCCGGTCATCTATGATCCAACTGATATGGTCACAAGCTCAGGAGAGGCACGGCAAGCAATGTTATGCTGTTAGCAAAGGCACTCACGTTGGTCACCTGCTGCCACAGCCCATTAACGGCAAATTTCGTCTCACTGTTCTAAATGATATGTTTGTCGTGTGTCTCACGTTGATTTATGCGGTTATTCCAGGCAGTGTTGCTTGTCTGTTAGCTCTGCCAACTCCACGCAAACGCCGCTGCTCTCGGTCGTTCAGTAGAGGCCGTAGGCATTGTGTTGTCCGTTGTGAGAGGTATTCCGTGATATGTAGTATTCTCGGCACACTCTTTACACTGTGGATCTCGGGATACTGAATTCCTTAGATTAGATTAGATTAAATTAGATTAATACTAGTTCCATGGATCATGAATACGATATTTCGTAATGATGTGGAACGAGTCAAATTTTCCAATATATGACACAATTAAGTTAATTTAACAACATAATTAAGTTAATATAACAACTTTTTTATTTTTTGTTTTTTTTATTTTTTTAAACTTTTTTATTTCTTTGGTTTTTTTTCTTTTTTTTCTTAATTTGTATCTAAAAATTCCTCTATGGAGTAGAAGGAGTTGTCACTCAGAAATTCGTTTAATTTCTTCTTAAATACTTGTTGGTTATCTGTCAGACTTTTGATACTATTTGGTAAGTGACCAAAGACTTTAGTGGCAGTATAATTCACTCCTTTCTGTGCCAAAGTTAGATTTAATCTTGAATAGCGAAGATCAACCTTTCTCCTAGTATTGTAGTTATGCACACTGCTATTACTGTTGAATTAGGTTTCGTTGTTAATAACAAATTTCATAAGAGAGTATATATACTGAGAAGGTACTGTGAATATCCCTAGATCCTTAAATAAATTTCCGAAATGCAATATCGTATGTTTCTAGCTAGAACTATCATTCCGCATTCAATGTGTGTTAGTTCCTGTCGTGTGGCCACAACAACGTCGGAAACCTTTTCATATGAATCACCTGAGTACAAATTACATCTCCGCTAGTGCATTGCCCTTTCATACACTGTGTACGCGTTACTACCGCCGTCTGTGGAGGTGCATATCGCTATGCCAGGACTTGTGCCACTTCAGAGTATAGTACTTTCATCTGGAAAAATACAATAGCGGGTTGATCTGTCTTTGCTGTTATCCAGATGGATCCTTCACATTAAGAATCACCAATCTCTTCGGAACTCGTGCTCAAACTGGTCTCCTAAATTCTGATATGATTCTGTGCTTGTTGGCAGACGGCTGTTCGGGAGATACTGTTGACCCATTTTCCGTGTCAAACAGTTGACTTAGTACATTTAGTTTATATGCTGTTTTTCTACCTGTATACGTTTCCTACACATTGTGATTCTCATTATGGCGTGTGTCCCACGTGGCCTCCGGCTGTTTTCTCCACCTGAACTGAAATGCGTTTACGGATTTGTACGTACACATTTTACACTCCTGGAAATTGAAATAAGAACACTGTGAATTCATTGTCCCAGGAAGGGGAAACTTTATTGACACATTCCTGGGGTCAGATACATCACATGATCACACTGACAGAACCACAGGCACATAGACACAGGCAACAGAGCATGCACAATGTCGGCACTAGTACAGTGTATATCCACCTTTCGCAGCAATGCAGGCTGCTATTCTCCCATGGAGACGATCGTAGAGATGCTGGATGTAGTCCTGTGGAACGGCTTGCCATGCCATTTCCACCTGGCGCCTCAGTTGGACCAGCGTTCGTGCTGGACGTGCAGACCGCGTGAGACGACGCTTCATCCAGTCCCAAACATGCTCAATGGGGGACAGATCCGGAGATCTTGCTGGCCAGGGTAGTTGACTTACACCTTCTAGAGCACGTTGGGTGGCACGGGATACATGCGGACGTGCATTGTCCTGTTGGAACAGCAAGTTCCCTTGCCGGTCTAGGAATGGTAGAACGATGGGTTCGATGACGGTTTGGATGTACCGTGCACTATTCAGTGTCTCCTCGACGATCACCAGTGGTGTACGGCCAGTGTAGGAGATCGCTCCCCACACCATGATGCCGGGTGTTGGCCCTGTGTGCCTCGGTCGTATGCAGTCCTGATTGTGGCGCTCACCTGCACGGCGCCAAACACGCATACGACCATCATTGGCACCAAGGCAGAAGCGACTCTCATCGCTGAAGACGACACGTCTCCATTCGTCCCTCCATTCACGCCTGTCGCGACACTACTGGAGGCGGGCTGCACGATGTTGGGGCGTGAGCGGAAGACGGCCTAACGGTGTGCGGGACCGTAGCCCAGCTTCATGGAGACGGTTGCGAAAGTACGCAGAATTTTGCATGTCCTAACAGAAAAAATAATACCAATAGCAAAATTAAAACTATATAGAACTGTGTCACACAAGAGACAGAACAGCCAGATAGTATACAAGACTCCCTAACAACTAAATTAACAATGTTGTGACTAACAATACCCAAGCTGCAAGTACTTTTAACAATCACATTCTAAATGCAGTAGCAACTGTAGGATTAAGTAGTTCAGTTGAAGAAGCAAGAGAATTTATTAAAGGTATCAGTCCAGACAATTTTAAAACTAAAAATACCACCAACATCCTTCAGTGAAATTACTATAATTATAAAAATTCTAAAAATCGAAAGCTCATGTTGGAATGATGGAAATTCAAACAGAATTGTGAAAAGTTATTGCAAGTTAATCAGTAATGTCCTTAATGATATATGCAATACATCACTGCCACAGGAAATTTCTCCATGGAGGTTAAAATATACGATTATTAAAGCAATTGATAAGAAAGTGTTAAAACAGACTTAAAAATTATGATATAATCTCCTTATCGGCCTCTTTTTCCAAAATATTCGAAAAAGTAATGTTCTTAAGTGTATTTGCACACTTCAGTGGAAACAATCTACTTAGCAAAACACAGTTTCGATTCCCGAAAGGTTGCTCTACTGAGAGTGCTATTTATACATTCACTCATCAAACAATACAAGCCTAAAATAATAGTATATCGCGAGTTGGTATTTTTTGTGATCCTTCGAAGGCGTTTCATTTTGTAGAGCAGGACACTCTCTTATAAAAACTCAAGTTTTATGGACTTGATGGCTTTACACATAGCTGGTGTGAACCATACTTAACAAAGAGAATGCAAGTAGTTGTGCTGAATAATTCAGACAATGTCGTAAAGGTGAAAATTTTAGAGACTGGGGAAAAAATCACAAAGTGAGTCTCACACAATTCAGTTACTAGGTCCCTCCTATTCCTTATATATGTGAATCAACTTCCACTTCACATTCAACAAGCAAAACCGGGTACCTTCTGCAGACCGTACTACTATTATAATAAATCCCATTACAGAAAAAGCAACAAAAGGGATGGTAAATGATATTTTCCAAAGAATTATTTAGTGATTCTCTGAAAATGGGCTCTCCGTAAATTTTGAAAAAAAACACGCTACATTTAGTTCTGTAGAACAAATAGAGTAGTACAAACAATTGACGTCAATAAACAAGGTAGGAAGCTCCAAAGTTTCGGATGTACACGTTTTTCCCAATTAGAAGAAGAATACTACCGAGCTTCTCAAAAAGTTAATTTCAGCTACTTTACTCTTACTACAATTGCTGATCTTGGAATCAAACTTAACAACTTCCTGACATATTACACATATTTCCACCCAATAATGTAGTACAGAATAAATTTCTGAGGTAATTCATCACTTACAAAACAAGTATTGATCGCACAAAAGCGAGCAGTAAGAATAATATGTGTTAACCCACGGACTTCATGTAGATACCTCTTCAAGGAACTAGGCACTTCAACTGCGCTGTCACAATCATTATATTCGCTAATGGAATTCGCCATAAGTAATCAATCACAATTTGAGAAGAACAGTGATGTACATACCTACAACACTAGAGGGAAAAATAACCTTTATTACCAATTGTTGAAGGTCTCAGTGGCTCAGAAAGGAGGTCAGCATGCAGCAGCAAAAAAGTTTTGATCTTTTTCCCAAAAACATAAAATGTATGATAGGTAGCAAAGCAAGTTTTAAATCTAATCTAAAATCATTTCACGTGGACGGCTCCTTTTGTTCTACTGAAAATTTTTTTGTCAATAACAACCAGCCAGTAAAAAACAATTAATATATAATGTTAGTCTCATGGGAAGAACTGAAAAGTATATGCGTTCATCAATATCGAAACTAATCGGACAGACATATACTGTCAATTGACTGGATCCAAATAATTTCCCTTAGAAAATCGTTCAAATGATTGATAGAAATTGTAACGAAGTAGCTAGTACTCATATATTAAAAAAAATTCAAACGTGAAAGCAGATAGCCCTTGATGGGAATATCGTTCGTTATTTGACCTGAGAACATCCGCTGTGAACAGACTGTTATGAAGCGTATGTGCTATGCTGTGAAGTGTTGCGTGTTTCTGTCCATGATTTCAATTTATTGTTAAGAAAGTCGACTAGTGCCCATAGAAGACTGGAGGCGTATTGCATGAGTTGAGTCCAGTCTTAACAAAAATATGAGAACAGGCAATTTGATAATCCTCAAAATAACAAACTTAGATTTTGAATCAATATTTTACATGAAAGTCGATAATTTCGTTGTCATGTTGTGTGGAGTATAGTATGTAAGTTGACAGACGATTATGTTGCCTTATTGTGCTCCATCTGAAAATATAGCATTGATAGACATTGTAAGAACACTAACGCAACACCTGTATACTATAATATACATGCATTCGTTATGTGTGTCTAGCAAACCTCGATGCATGTGCTTCTTCCCATTGTGTACGTGCATGCACACAAGAAAAGGCGCACATCTGTTGGCATGCGTTAATAGCGCCATAGAGAGCATTGAGGGCCAAGTGAATGAAAACCATCTTAACAATGTTACCATCATTATTTCGCGACTGCTATCTTGAGGTAAATACAAATATGATGTAAGTGAACTCGCTTCAGTTTTTCACAGTTCACACAGGTCCTTTAACTTGTGATATCAGTCGCTCAATGATCTCACGCCATAAAACTATGTACTGCAGAGTCCTACGTCCAACACTTTTCGATTAACTGTGTGCTATGAAACACCTCTTTCTCCACCTTGTATTATGTTCAGCTGCAAAGTTTCCCCAGGTAACGTAGGCTAGAATTTTGTCGATTACTAACGTATTTATTAACATTATAAGAAATGGGCATAAGGTTTTACTTACTATCGTGACAAAATTAATTTTGGAACTGTTTTTGTATGCTTGCATATACATATCTGAAGTAGATGTACATGCTGAAAACCCTGCGGTGCAGTACCGCAACATGCCACTAGGCGAGACGGGATAAAATGAAATGGCGCAGCCCGTCTCCTTGCCATCATTAGACTGATGCATATTGTTTTGGCTTTTCTAGCTGCGCGCTGCAGCGCTGTGACGTTAAACTTCGATTTTCACAAGGACTACACACATGTTGTGGTGTAGAACAGGGATCATGTCGCCACACAAAAGTTGGCAACGTGAATCGATACCAAAAACACTTATGACGACTCGCTGCAGTCCGCAAAGGTATATAGCATGGGCTCGTGAAGACCACGCCTCCCCTATCCGCAACAGTAGCGCCCTGAAACTGAGATCAGTATAGTGTTGAGCATGCATGAACTCAACCCATTTCGAGACCTCAGTTACACCAGTCAACATCATCGTCTAAGACCAACAGTTAGTTGAAGTTTCTGATAAAATGTACACCATAAGGTTGAACATTGTACTGCAAGAGAAGAGTCTGTTAATTGGAGCATCAAGTGATGCTTCGCTGGTTCATTACAGTTGTAAATTATCCAGTACTCCTGTGGCAAAAACGTGAATGAAAGTGAAGTACATCTACAAAGTGAACTAATATCTAATAAGTTCTAGTTTGATGAGCCATCTCTCAGAGCAATCAAAGAACCCACAGTTGTGACAACATGAAAGTAGTTTCATGTGGTCACAACACATGTAACTGGAAAAAAATTAGCTTTATATTTCCTAAGTGGTCATTAAAAGTTATGAATTGCTGATGGCGTTAGCGTGTGAAAAACACATGACCCTCCGTTCCTGTTACACCCAAATACAGCCACAGGAGCATGACATTAATTTTTAAAGCTAGTACTGAGACAGTCAGTGCTAATGTGTCTCTATTGACAATATATCTGCGAAGTAATAATGGAAGCAGGGCAAGACTACACAAAGTTTAAAAGAGAACTCAAATATTAGCATTTATTTCATCTCCTTTCAAGCAAATAATCTCTATTAAAGTAATATGTACTATCAAGGACCATACCTATACGTCTTATCCTCTGAGAAATCATGCAACGCTGAACCAATAACTTCTACAACCTACTGATGCTCTCTCATATATATATATATATATATATATATATATATATATATATATATATATATATATATATAGTATCACTTAATATGCATACAGGAGTCTCGCATTTACCTTAATCAGAGCTACGTCGTTTATGTAGTCGTAATGGTAATTATCGTGGAAGACGAATTCGCTGACGTGGATGAGTACTCCAGTGTCATTCCTCACACTGTTGGTACCGGCTCGAACATCAGACACGCGGATCTCCTTTCTGAAATAGAAATGCCACGTCGTCTCACGGAAATTACAATACTTTACAAATCCATGAAATTCTGTCTAAGAACATGTGCTCTACTTCTTCAGTGCTGTTGTACTTCGCCACTTAGTATCAATATTAGTCTTCCATGAAGAAAGATTAATTTGTAAAATGCCATTTTGACAGATACACAGAAATCGAACGCTAAATAATTAATAACTGTCGTAAAAACGTAACTCAACGAGACAAATAAGCATTGACACAGAACAAGACCTAACAAAAGCAGATACAAAGTGTGATAACTAATGCTCAAAAACATCAATTTGAAACACTACCGACTGGCTTCGATATTAGTAATCACCAAGTAGGGGCCTAATAAATGAGTTATATTGACAGTGTCCTAAGGATAAGGGGCTGATCGGCTAATACTGTTGTGAGACCTGTTTTGTATCAGTGTTTCAGCCGCTGAATATTGTATTAACACGATCAATAAGGTTGTGTCGTAACAATAATCACTACAGCGTACAGCTGTAATTAACTGCTACATTCTTGATTTTACACAAATTTGAGGCAATTTAATGGTGCTGACACTCATCACAAGGTCACTCTTTGGCACCTTCACACCTCATAGCATTAATTAGCACGAACACATCACAGTTGCAGTGCAATAGATTGTCGGCACGGTACAGTACAGGTAATAAAACACTTCCAAATAAACTCTTTTGTCACGATCGGTAAATTGCTGAGGGTCAACTCGCTCAGTCGACAATACGCATTTCGGGCGGCCGTCATCCATTACACCACGTCCTGCTCGCTTAGAGCTCTCTTAGCGACACTTCCCTGCATACTGCCTGCACTTCACTTACTAACAATTGCTGTATCTCACTGGCGCTGGCGGCGCTCGACTATCGATGCCGAAACATACCTCTAACTGTGTGAGGCAAACTTACATTTACCTTTACGTAAAGGGCTGTGCACCCCTTACAAACTGACACACCAGAAATCGAAACTGCTTAGAGGAATTTGAACAACAAGCAAGTGACAAGGACAGACAATATTCCCACTCACTTAATAAAATATGCTGGAGATTAACAAAAGGAAGCAGTATGAAGTAAGCAAAGGGATGAAACTCTATTAGGGGAATTTCCAACAGTAAAAAACGTTACCACGCTTTCGAAAGGAAATGTCAATGAAAATTCAAATTACATAATCCTGACATTTACACCACATGCATCAAAAACTCAGCTTAAAAATAGGCAGGTTCTCCAAAATTGAAGCGAAGAACAAGAGAAGCTGTAATAGCAGCACGAATTATATTAGAAAGAGTGACTGAAAAGAACACGAACATCATTACCTTATAAAAGGCTTTGAACGGAGTGAACCGGCAATCATTATTGGAAAAAAGAGAAAAAGCTTGTATAAAAGAAGACTGAGCTTAGAGTTACACGAAAATCAAAGTTCGTAAATATACTGCCAGAAAAAATTAGTGCATCGGGAAAGACGACGTCGATTTTGATTCGATGAGGCCATGTGGCACATGGGAGTAGCAGGTGTGTTGATAAAGGTTTCATCGTAGCGGCATAGCTGCCAGAGCGCCATCTGTGTCTACCATGTAATATGGAACACTCACATCCAAAGGCTCACTGTGGTGCAGACGTGTGAAGCAAGCAGGTCACAGTGCCATTGGGGCCGCACTCGTGCTTCCTACAGTCAAGTGTGCGCATTTGAAATGAGTGAAATCCTTCCCCCCTCGCCCATCCCCCTTCCGCCACGCACACACCAAAAACCAAGGGCCGTACATGGTGGGTTAAATTGTGTGCCTCAACGGTACAGATGGCAAGACCGTAGGTGACAGAAACAACACACACTATGTGATCAAAAGTATCCGGTCACCCCCAAAAACTACGTTTTTCATATTAGATGCATTGTGCTGCCACCTACTGCCAGGTACTGATTATCAGCGACCTCAGTAGTCATTACACATCGTGAGAGAGCAGAACGGAACGCTGCACGGAGCTCAGGGACTTTCTAACGTGGTCAGGTGACTGGGTGTACGTGAAATTTCCACGCTCTTTAACATCCCTAGGTCCACTGTTTCCAGAAAAGAGAACGGCCCGCTTCAGTCTGGAACCGTTCGACCGCTACGGTCGCAGGTTCGAATCCTACCTCGGGCATGGATGTGTGTGATGTCCTTAGGTTAGTTAGGTTTAATTAGTTCTAAGTTCTAGGCGGCTGATGACCTCAGAAGTTAAGTCGCATAGTGCTCAGAGCCATTTGAACCATTTGAACCAGGATTCGAACCTGGGACCGTAGCGGTCGAGCGGTTCCAGACTGAAGCGCCTAGAACCGCTCGGCCACATTGGACGATTGAACAGTGGAAAAATGTTGTGTGGAGTGACGAATCACAGGACACAAGGTGGCGATCCGGTGGCAGGGTGTGGGTATGGCGAATGCGCCGTGAACTTCATCTGCTAGCGTGTGTAGTGCCAACAGTAAAATTCGGTGTTATGGTGTGCTAGTGTTTTGCATGGAAGTGGCTCGCTCGCCTTGCTGTTTTGCGTTGTACTATCACAGTACAGGCCTACATTGATGTTTTAAGCACTTTCTTGCTTCCCACTGTTGAAAAGCTATTCGGGAATGGCGAATGCGTCTTTCAACATGATCGAGCATCTGTTCATAACGCACGGCCTGTGGCGGAGTGGATCCACGAGAATAACATCCCTGGCCTACAGAGAGCCCTGACCTGAATCCTATAGAACACCATTGGGATGTTTTGGAACCGACTTCGTGCCAGGCCTCACCGACCGACATCGATACCTCTTTTCACCGCAGCACTCCGTGAAGAATGGACTGCCACTTCCCAAGAAACGTTCCAGTACCTGATTGAACGTATGCCTGCGAGAGTGGAAGCCGCTGGAGGGCGCCACGAACTTGTAAGTCATTTTCAACCATCAGAAGACAGATGGCAGCCTTTTCACTAGGTACAGGAGCAACAGTTGGGATATGTATTATTAATATAAGGATATATATTATTAATATTATACAATATGGCCTTGCTACGTTGTTACTGTGAATGTCTGAATTCAAGATGAGCAGTATACCTGTGTGGCTTACTTGTGATACCATTCTCTCGGATAAAATATTCTTGAGATAAAATAGTCCCCCATTCAGATTTCTGGGCGAGAACTATCAGGGAGGATATTGTTCTCAGGAAAAACCAAATTGACTTTCTACCCCAGTCCATACTTTAAGCAAACTGTGAAGGAAACTAAGGATAAATTGAGAATGAACATTAAAGAGAAGAAATTGAAACATTGACGTTTCCCGATGATATTGCAACTCTCTCAGACACTGGAAAGTACTTGGAAGATCAGCTGAAAGTATTTTATTGTGTCATGAATAGAGTGTATAAGATTTTCGGACGAAGTAAAACAGCAGTAATTTTGTGTAGTGGAATTAAGACATGTGATGCTGAGGGAATAAAATATGAAACGAGATACTAAAAGGGCCAGATGAATTTTGTTATTCGGTTAGCAAAATAATTCTTGATGGCCGAAGTAGGGAAGGTACAAAAAATAAAGTTTCAACAAAATAAAAGCATCTCTGAAAAAGAGATTTTTTTATATTCAATGAAAATTTTTAAAAAATTAATGTTTCTTTAAAAGTGTGGACTCTGGTCAGCAAAGAAGAAAATAGATTTTGAAACACGGTGCTACAGGAGGATGCTGAAGATTGGATGGGTGAACCTAGGAAAAATCTGTGCCACAATTTGATTTAAGTAAGAGTTCGCTTGATTTTGAATTACGCTGTATATTTAGTTACACAACACTGCTGCTAGAATATATTTAATAGTATTTGCCTATCTTAAGTTTATATAAATGTTATGTCTCATATGTGCCCGGTGTTTCAAAATGAATATCGGGGTTTAAAGCTTTGTAGGATTTATTATATTCACCATACAGTACATCAAAGAGCAGCTCAAACAGGTCTTTTCTTCATGTGTTCAGTGGGAAGTAGCATTCGTCAAGCGGCACACAACGAGTAGACAGGCGAGTCTTTCCCAAATCTTGATCAGTGTGCCTGGAGTAAATGTTACAACAACTGCTTCAGTCCTGTTTCTTAAGGCTGGTAGATCAGCTGGTAGCGGAGGCACATACACATGGTCCCTTACAAACCCCCAAAGGTAAAGATCGAATGAAGTCAGATCGGATGAAGGGCATGCGAAACAAGCTCTATCATCTGGTCATCTGGCCATCGAGGCCATTCCGGCGATCGGTTACAACTTGGTTTAACCAATCGCGTACTGAGTTGTGTCCATGTGATGTGGTGCACCATCTTGCTGCCAAATAAAGTTCTGAGGTTGAGCTTCTTCCAATTGAAAAAGGGTTGTAGCTCTAGCGCACCAAGATAAGAAACAGTAGTTACATTTGCTTCAGCGAAAAAGAAAGGCTCACAGACTATCCTCCGAGATATGGCATAAAAACATTCACCTCGGGTTGAAAATACAGTTGTAAGGTTCTTTCATTTAACACACGATCGGTTTCGGACTCTTATACGCCTATCTTGAGGTGTCCTAACACCTTGCTCTGCGATCGTTTGTAGCACACCGCGTCTTGTATACGTCCACCACGGCGCTCGGGGTCACAGCTCCAAGTTGCGACACCTGAAGATGGGCGTATAAGAAGCCGAAACCCGTCGTGTGTTAAATGAAGGAACCTTACAACTGTAGCGGTATTTTAAACCTCTGGTATAATGCTCAGTTGTGGCTGTTCCTCCGACAGGATTGTTTGTAAAAAACATTCAGTCTCGTTCCGACAGTACTTTCTCGAAGGGGTTTGCCTATACCAGATGCGCACATTATGTGTGTTCACAATTCCACTTAGGTGAAATGTCGATCCATCGGCCGGCCGCGGTGGTCTAGCGGTTCAGGCGCTCAGTCCGGAACCGCGCGACTACTACGGTCGCAGGTTCGAATCCTGCCTCGGGCATGACTGTGTGTGATGTCCTTAGGTTAGTTAGGTTTAAGTAGTTCTAAGTTCTAGGGGACTGATGACCACAGATGTTAAGTCCCATAGTGCTCAGAGCCATTTTTTTGTCGATCCATCACTGAAGATGTCACGATACAGAAAATCGTCATCGCCAAGCAGAAACATTCTTTTGTAAAGTGTGGCACGTAAACCGTAGTCGGTAAGCTTTTAGAGATTGTAACAACTGCAAACGATAAGAGTGTAGTTGTAAGGGTCTCTATAAAAGCCTGAATGCAGACGTCACTGCAATTACTAATTCACGACTAGTCTTCCGAACTAATATCTTGAGGCTGAGCGTGAAAGAGTCTCTCACTCGTTCAGCACCTTTTCCAAAGACAGCCGGTGTCCTCAAACTTATGAAAGCAACTACGGCTGTTATCACTTGGAAGATCACAATGGAACTTAAAACGGAAGGCTCGTTGCATGTAACAACAGATTCAGTCCATGCAAACTGTAAAACAAAAAAGCTTTCTCTTCACTGGTCGCCATCTTTGCTAGTCAGCTCTGAGGGCCACTTTAGGCTTGATGGTCGTATACGTGTTTGCTAGTTCACGTGGCTGTGTCGTGAGAGTTCCGTTTTTAAAATGGAAGCTGAAACCGAGTCATGCCGGATTACACGTAGTGACCAGTGTCCCTATGGCAAAATCGATTCCCTACGTGGAAAGAACCCAGCGGAAATTTACAACGCTTTGAGAGAGGTGTATGGTAAAAGCACAATGTCACGGCGGTCTACTCATTTCCATGAAGGTTGGACAAGCACTGACGACAATCCAAGAAGTAGAAGACCATCAACTGCAACAGACTAAATCTTTCAGGTCATCGTGAATGACGTCTTAAGAGAGGATCGACGAAAAACATGACGAAATTGCATATGAGTCCAGAATGTCTACCACTTCTTCGAAACCCCATACCTAACTTCCATTGTGACTCTTACCTTTGGAATTTGTTTCAGATTTGACTAAAATCTTCCTCTGTAACAGTGAAAAAGCTTGGCGCCCTGTGACCTCATCCTCTGACTCAGCGACGCCTCAAACAGCAAGGTGTCAACGCATGCGAAAAAGTGGTCACACCTCAGATGCTCATGTGAGGTGTAAGGTGGGCTAATTGTTTCTCATTGACACCAAATTTCACTGTAATGCTGCTCATCGCTATCGTGGACGTGTCACGTGATAGGAAAGTTGTCACACCTTCTCTTACCTACATTTCACTCCCTTCTTTTAACGCTTCTGCGGTGGAGGTCAGAGCCACGACATACAGCGTTGATATCACGCTGTTTCTTACGGGTGGTCGAAGAAAACGTTTGTCAAACGGCCGCTCGCTGAGAATCGATACCAAGAACCCTCAGGAGCTCCATGAAGCCACCCTTGACCTTTGGGCGTTGATTTCGACACATTTCGCTGCCGAAAACGACAGGTCACAGTGTGATGAGCAATGGGACGACGTTCTTGACAAGGTTCGAACCTGATGACACCCTCTGGTGATTCAGTCCTAATCTAAGGACACCGTCGGTCTGCAACCCCATTGAAAGTGATCTGACCATTTTTCAATGTAGCGCGACCACAATTTTTGCTCGAGTATACAGAACAGGACCACTAGGGGCGATTCAGAACCTTCTAAACGTGGTGCGAGGCAGGACTCAGCAGGACCAGCCATACCTCTGAAGACGTCCGACGTAGTATTGGACGAAACGTTAGAAATAGAAGAATTCCATGGACCACGGCCATATAACCCCGAAGAATTATCAACAACAGCTCGCACCTTTGTTGAGTACGTTAAAAATGTACTTGTAGAGACTTCGACACCCATTCAGCTAAGTGGTGCTCTGCTGCTGCTTTGGCTCACTTAAAAGTTATCGATGTGAAGGCACTACGTGGCAACATGGAACTGCGCTGGTGGAAGAGCTCTCTTCGAACGAGCGGATTTTCGGCTAATGGACTGGCCTTCCCCTTCCACTGTATTAAATCATACTGTCCACGTGTGGGATATGTTAGTGGCGACTATCACAGCATATCCACATGCACCAACGAACATCCTTCCGTTGTCAAGTACCTTGGTGGAGGAATGGAACACCCTTAACAACCTGGTAGCAAAATGGGAGCACGTTGCATACCATCCACTGCGTGGTGATCACACATTCTATTAACGAATCTGCATAACCTTTTTTATTGTCCAGGGGACCATCGTAAATTGCGGTACTAAAATGTACCTATTTTCTGAGAAGAAAAGTGTCATTTTTGTTCGTTTCGTTGCCTGCTTCTTTCAGTTGCCTTCTGTACGTTCGTAGTATACTGTAGCGATCTAAGACAAAAATGAAGAACAACGCACCACGAAGGAGTTATCTGAATTGGTCGGATATTGGCAGATGTGATGTATATGTACAGACGAACAAACGAAATTTTCACTTACAGGAAAAATCGATGATTTATTCAAGAGGACGAGCTTCACAAATTGATAAAGTGGACCATGGTCCTTCGCAAGCAATTATTCGGCTTGTCTTTGATTCATAGACTTTTTGGGTGTTCTCCTGAGTGACCTCGTACTAAATTCTGTCAAACATGGCGCGTTAAACTTCAATTTTTCTTCGTGTTGTAAGTGATTTCACGTCATTGAAAGGTAACAGTCATTCAGAGTCCCATTGAATGTGAAGTTATAGGCATAAAAACACTGAAATTTATTCGTAACACCATAATTTCCCAGTTGGACTTAAAATCTGCAGACAGTATTACAACTTAGTTTCTGGCTTTTAGGACACTGAAATACAGCAATCTCATCTATAGATAGCTAAAGAAATATAGTCAGACGTGTTTATTTTTGTCGTCATGGTGATGTATTCTAGTTTTCCTTACCCATCCACACAGTGACCAGCAGTCATCACCCAGTATTCGTTGATGATTGTAGCGCTGCATTCTGGTACACCGTAACGGACATATTGAGCCTGGAACAAATAAAACAGATCTAAGTTTTCAATTTATCTGTGTTTCATTCGCTGATTAGATGCCACACGCTACAACCACATCACTAGATTTTGTTACTCCGCAGATTTCTTAGTTATGCTCTAGGTACATACAGTTATTTATCGTTTTCTGAAATACCATACATGTACGCTTATCTGTGTGGCCTATCATAGCGAATGTTACTTTACAATCCATGATTACTGGACTCAGGAAGTAACTGAATCGGTAGGTGTGTGGTGTAGTGGAGAGTCATTTTTAATTTATTGTCTAATGATACTAGACTTCAGTGTTATCAAAAAAAGTTCGGATATTAGGGACTCACTTTTTAAAATTGTAGTGAGAACAGGGCCATCATGTCATCATGTGTGATCAACAGAACATTGTTTTAAAGAGTGAATAGTTCATTAGCTATACATAGAAAGATAACATATTCTGGAAACATCCCCCAGGCTGTGACTAAGCCATGTGTCCGCAGCATCCTTTCTTTCAGGAGTACTGGTTCTGAAGGTTCGCAGGAGAGCTTCTGTAAAGTTTGGTAGGAGACGAGGTACTGGCAGAAGTATAGCTGTGAGGACGGGCCGTGAGTCGTGCTTGGGTAGCTCAGTTGGTAGAGCACTTGCCCGCCAAAGGCAAAGGTCCAGAGTTTGAGTCTCGGTCCGGCACACTGTTTTAATCTGCCATGAAGTTTCAAATAAAATATAGTTTGAAGGATCACAGTAATGATTCATTATAGCATGTTGCTCTCTTGGAACAACGTTGAGGTGTGTATCATTATTGCACTGTCATGTCTTCCTTATATTTGTACCAATTCCTCGGCAATGTAACTGCGGTATCTTCTACAGCATGTTCGTTTGCGAGGTTGAGAGGTTGATAGCCTATCTGTCTGTTGACTGACTAGTATTCTGACTTTGCGCTGTGAGTCTCATCATGAATGTCAAGTAGACAGCCAACCAGGTTTAAATTATTTGCAGAAAATTTTTTGTACTGGAGTGAGCACTGATTTCAGATTTCTTGGCAGATTAAAACTGTTTATCGGACAGGTATTCCAACCCGGGACCATAGATAGCAAAGGTCCCAGGTTTGAGTCCCTATCATGGACACAATATTAATCTATCATTAAGTTTCACGTTTGATTTATCCAGAATGCATGATTTCTCATTAGCTTCATGAAGCACTTCTGCCTGGGATTTGTATCTGAATGTGCTAATGGAGACAATAAATGGCCAATTAACGCTGACATTTTACCATGAAAGGAAACTCGTTATCTCCCGCTTCTGTGCCGTTCACAACTCTTGAGTCACCCTGCCCTGGAGGTGCAGCTGCAAAATAAAAAGAAACATTTATTGATGGTCCTACATATTTCGCAATAAAAAATCGCTCTGAGCACTATGCGACTTAACTTCTGAGGTCGTCAGTCGCCTATAACTTAGAACTAATTAAACGTAACTAACCTAAGGACATCACACACATCCATGCCCGAGGCAGGATTCGAACCTGCGACCGTAGCGGTCACTCGGTTCCAGACTGTAGCGCCTAGAACCGTACGGCCACTCCGGCCGGCTATTTCGTAATAGTTGCACTTAAGTATGTTATGTTCCATGGATAATCAAATATTATAAAATGGTATCTGAAAGACCGTATGACGAAAGAGACCTCACTTGCAGTAAGTGCTGCCTGAATTTCCTTACGTTAGAAGTTCTTGTTGCGTTTAGTCATGTCATTTTATGTGAACCAGGGCCACCACGTTTGAGAAAACTAAATCCCTAGGTCTTCCTCACAAAGAGGACTCCCTTTTTCGTTTCAAACATCTCTGCGACTGATTTTTGAGTGAGCCGATTAGCAGATACCAAACTCCAGCAAATCGTAATTCATTTCCGAGCGCCATGTGCCCGTTCTGTTGCCTGTTTTGTAAGCAAAAGAAGAGATGGCTGCGAGCTGGCTACACTTTTCCCCGCAACGTTTGTCACCAGATTGCATTATTGGAACTACAGCTATAATCAATGCTTTTATTCTATAGTGCTGTAATTTTTTGAAGCAGTGTATATGCGAGATTCTATGAATAAAACTAATCAGCTGTACTTTTTTCATATTATGCACCGCTTTACAGTGTGTCAGTAATAAGTGCTAGTTTACGAGCTTGTTGTAAGAGGTCAGATGTATTCGTTGTAAACTTTTTCTTATAACAAATGTGTAGCTACTAATGTGACTCATTGTTGGTACTGAAAAATGCACAGGCCGAAGTGGCCGAGAGGTTAAAAGCGCTGCAGTCTGGAACCGCACGGCCGCTACGGTCGCAGGTTCGAATCCTGCCTCGGGCATGGATGTGTGTGATATACTTAGGTTAGTTAGGTTTAAGTAGTTCTGAGTTCTAGGGCACTTATGACCACAGCAGTTGAGTCCCATAGTGCTCAGAGCCATTTGAACCAATTGAAAAATGCGCTAGGTGATAGTGTGTCTTAGTGACCTGAAAAGAAAGAGCGGTTCGGGATTGTTCAACCGTGGTCTATACTCAGCAACCGTTAAGCACACCGAGAGCGGATGTAGGTAAGACACTTGCAGTGCACTGACAACCAATGCACTCATAAAATGCATGTGAAAGAAGGGACTGCATGGAAAAGAGGCGACAGGCTTATCAATGTGGTTTCCATTGGGTACGGCTACCCCACAGTAGGGAAAACTCAATCTATATCTCAACTCTACTCAAAAGTAGAACTTTCAGCTGCAGCTGGAGGGTTTGCAAAGCACATATCAGTAGGTTGTGTAAGGACAATCAACACTTCCGTGAGGCAGTCATCTCTAACTAGGGTTCCAAAAACAAACAAAAATCTGAGGTCGTCAGTCCCCTAGAACTTAGAACTACTTAAACCTAATTAACCTAAGGACATCACGCACAGCCATGCCAGAGGCAGGATTCGAACCTGCGACCGTAGAAACATCGCACGGACTGAAGCGCCTGCAACTGCTCGGTCACAGCTGCCGGCCCACTGACGTGTGGTAACACAAACTCCTCAGCATGGGTGTTGGTAGTCTCCTCCTGGTATATGGTGCGGTAGTGGTCTACAAAGGCACTGACAATTTCGGCCTGCCAAGTGATTTTCCGGGCGCGACAGGTGTAGATCTCGGTCATGAGTCGTTGTCGTCAGTGTTTCCTATCGGAGGCGATATGATGTATGTTGAAGTATTCCTGTTTCGCCGAATCTTGAGGTCGGATTCCCGCCACCGTCCCCTGCAGTCTACGACGTGTCAGCGTTACGACGTGTGCCTTAATCCTGCAACGTTACCACTTGGTTTCATAGGTGGGTGGCTGGGCGTCCAGGTCGCAGAAAACAGCTTACAAATAGTCGGTAGTGTGCTGGCGCCACGCAGCTACTTCCTTGCCATACTGAATCAAGGTACGTCGAATGGCAGGTTTGGATCTTTCCAGCCACTAAGTCAAGGTTGTGCAGTACTTAGGTAAGCGACGTTCACAGGTGGCCTGTGTCTCAGTAACGCGTTGGAGACAGTTGGGATCATAGGGGTGGGAGGTGTTCGGCTTCCAGACCAATTCTGGCAGGAGAAGAATATTGCGGATGTAGGAGCAGTGGCCCGAAAAGGCCAATGACCAGAGTTCTGCACCTTGGAATGCGGGTGTGAGTTCCGAGATACCTAAACTCTGTCAAGGTGGCTCGCGGAGTTACTCGTCTGGAACCAATGTCCAGGTGCATCACCGTGCCGAACTTCCCAACAGATCATCGACGACAAGGCGCAGTCCTTAACAGGTGTCGTAGGGGCATTTGAACCCAAGGGTGCAGGACACAGCTGAAATTTTCCCCAAGCAATTAATGGTCGCAGCGCCCTAGATAAAAAGGAGCGATTTCTTCTGAACAGAAGTGTGCTCTGTAGCTTCTCGGGGTGGAGACGGACGGAGCGCAAATGTTGGCAATGCGCGTCACCATGATGACCATTGCCATACCTCTGGCGAACGGAAAGTATGTGATATCAACTACCGTAATGCCCTCGCGTGCGTAGATAAATACGCCATATCCCTGGTGGTCACCAGGAGAGAGATAAGTGTTGTATCTGACGACTTCCAGAAGTATGGCTAAGTGTGCTTCCTGTAGTAGTTCGATGTCGACGTCTGATGCCCACATCATTTCGCGCAGCAGCTGAATTTTCGCTTGTGAGCTAATGGTTCAAATGGCCCTGAGCGCTATGGGACTTAACATTTCAGGTCATCAGTCCCCTAGAACATAGAACTACTTAAACCTAACTAACGTAAGGACATCACACACATCCATGCCCGAGGCAGGATTCGAACCTGCGACCGTAGCGCTCGCGCAGTTCCAGACTGAAGCGCCTAGAACCGCTAGGCCACCAACGGCCGGCGTGAGCTAATGTCGCTAGTTTTTATCGTTGCTATTCGGTACGTTTGAAGTCGAGGCCCGCCATTGAGGGAACTCCATCAAAGGGAGTTGAAGAGGAACGAGCCAGGGCCGAGCCGTGTCGTTCACCATCTGATGGTGTTACCATCGGCTTAACTAGGACTATGTCTGGGACAATTCTGCCACCAGCATGTGGTTCGAGCAGCCGTCGATGTCGTCACTCCACGCCATCAAGGGCGCTGTCGTTGTGGCGTTAACATGTTCCACACGTCGTCCGTAGAAGCGAAGGACGTCTCGGTGACAGTCATAACGGTGGAGTCCATTGGTTCAGGTGCACCTGGGCGAGCCAGCGGAGTAGGTACAGGCACAGCCGAGCCGGCGTCGCATTGTCGTCATTCTTGTTATCGTGCAGATTCTTCGAGGCCTCGTCGGTCCTGAATTCCAAGACCGTACCGTAAGATGGCAAGTGGCAACGGAGATCGATGGTGATATGTTGTACACCGTTAAGAAAGAGGTACGTTTGGAATTGCGCACGGCGTTTGGCAGTGTGACCATGTACAGCGCCACAGGGGCGGAAAGTCACGATAACGTCTTCCACAGAGAGCTCGAATGGTAGCTCGAAAACTCGTTGGTGCGCTTGCTCAAGCCTGTGTGATCTACAGTGACAGCGCCGACATTGCCGTCGGCGTGGCAAAACCGTAGGCCATCTTTGATGTCACGTAGTATTCTTTCACGCACTGTGTCAAAGACGACTTTGACGTACACCGTTTTGCTTAAGATAGACAAATGACTGACGAAAATGTCGGAAGCTGGGATCTTAGCTACGTCGCTTAGGTGGCGTTCCGCTTCACAGGATGCTGGTCGGGTGTACTCATTGCAGATGGTGAATCACAAAGTGTATTTTCGGAAACGGTTGGCCATGACCCAAGTAGACGTAAGTGACTGCTGCTGAAAGTAAACAGCATCGAACGACAGCTCCACAGGCGGAAAAAACAGCATGTCCGCACTGCATGGCCACGAAAGCCAGATGTAACTCGGCCACGGAGACGGGTATAGACCCAGTTCTTAAATTGATTCTGGTAAGTTGTTGGTTCCAGATAAAAATTAGAATATACTGTGCAAGTGTCTGCTCACGTGTAGCTGTAAGATCACTGGAAAAAAATTAGTCACCCCCAGAAAAATCATAACAAGTACCATTTAACAGCGTGTAATTTCGTCCAGGGCCCTTGATGACCTCCTGGATTCGGTTAGGAAGTGAGTCCACAAAGTTGCGCGGGTATGTCGCATTCAGGTTAAGCCATTCCCTGAGGATTTGATAGCGCAGTTCCACCAAATTGCGGGCATGCTGAAGTCGGCGTTTCATACGCTTTTCCGACGAGTCCCATAGATTTTCTGTGGCGTTCAGGTTAGGTGATATTGCAGACCAGTCGATACGTAATAGGGTGGGCGAGTTTTTCTCAAAACCAGTCACATATTTTTCCAGACCGATGAACTCTGCTGTTGTTGTCTTGAAAAGTAGGTTATCAATAGCATAATCATGGTGCAGATGTTGACTCCAATACATTTGCTCATTCAGAACGCTTAAATAGACATGCTGGTTCATGGCACGTCAGTGAGCTGGCCTAATTCATGACAAGAACCCCCTCCCCCCCCCCCCACCCTGTTTTTCCCAAAAACACAAAAGACATCACACACTCACCTCAAGCTTGAAAATGAGTACCTACACATTCAGAACCGCTGGCTATGAAGACAAAATTTTTGCACAGAATAAGAGCAGCAGATCAGCGTAGAGAACTGGCAGAAAGTAGGTGAACGAGAGTATTGGAAAACTGGTACAAAGCTACAACAAATGTCGGAGCAGCGACTATGTAGAGAAGTAGACCATTTTCTCGAAGCGCCTGATTGACCCGCTGAACAAGATCACTGGTTGACATTTGCTTCCTGACATGACTACCTGCATCATGAACTTCTGTACATCCAGCTTCAAATTTTCTGCACCTTTGCCGAACTTTGTTGACACGACTGACAGTTCCGTTATTTGGTCTGCATTAAATCACGAGGCACCGTCAACATGACGAATTATTCTAGGTATCTTTACGTGCTCAATGTTCTCTCAGTTCTGAAAAGTGCTGCTGACGCAATCGACTGGAAAACTCGAGACACTGCGCAAAATATCAGTACAAAGCTTTATCGGATTTCGACCGACGTTTTAATTTCGCAGCCGATTGGACCTTGGAGAAAATAACACTCGTACATCAAGAATTAAAATATGTTAGTTTCAGAATATTTGGCGTACTAAATCAGACACTGAAGAATAACGTCAATCATGACACAATATTGGAATTCTTTAAGCCAATGGCAGTCTACAAGACTGTATTAAAGTGAAAACTAGATACCCATTCTCAAGGAAAAAATCTCATCTATAGGCTGGGCGCTTGAAATGAAACCATGTGGAGGTAAAACGTATTCTACTTAACAATGAAATTAATAAATTTAAAAAGTGCTGTGTACATATTCTTTCAGTGAAAAAGATGCAATAAGATCGACGAACATGGAGAAGCTGTTTGGAAGAAAGGGAAGCCGTCAGATTATATAAACATGCCATGCTGTACCATCCAATAGGAAAGAAGAATGTTAAAGATGGATCGAAGTGTAAAAGTAGAGAATACAGCCCCATACTTGGAATGCAGAACAAGAAAACACAGAAATTGCAACACAGTCGTCTAGTGCCCATTTCATAGACTAGCCAATAATAAACACATTTTCCATATAAGGTTTAATGGTACGTCTTGAAATTAATTAGATGTTATTTAGAATCTATGAAGCCAATGACTGATGTTAAGTATAACCTGCTTTGCATTACCACTTACGAGTCACGCCGTAACACAGGTCTGCAGATCAGCGTTAATACATCTCTCTAATCCTTTTTACAAAAGTTCGTAATAGAGTTACCGTAGATGATCTACTCGTATCTTCATCTCAACATGGCTGTGCTCAGTTGGTGACAGAATATGTCTATAAAATACCCTGCCGCTTTAGGAGCAAGTACTAAGGCAAGAGCCTTTCAAACAGAAAAGAAGAACATTTCGTACGATGTGTCAATGTGGTGACTGCAGCATCCTGAAGAACTAACTCAAACTGATACGACACGTTCTCGTTTCAACATAAAAAATCAGTGCGAACACGCCTAATGTGAGTTACTGTGAAAGCTATAAATTATATTTTCGAGAGTCTCGTACAAAAGAATGAAATCTTAATCTCGCTTGGAAGCTCATGGAACAGTGAGTGCATTAGTTTGTTCTATCCTGATGCTCCGATTGTACGTTTAGATAAAAAAAATTATGTGTTTAAGAACATTTTTGGACGGATCGATCTTAGTAGCAGCGAAATTTATATGTAAGGATATGGAAATTGTGGATGTTGCACCTTTTCTTTTATTGCAGGTCACTTAACGTAACAGTAGGAAACCAAATGTAGACTTCAGGGCTTAGTACAATACAGTGAACGGTGTATATGTGATCTTCTTCTTCGAAGTGAAGTGTATGAATTATGTTTTGTTGCAAGTGCCTTGCCCTTCAGTAAAATTACTTTTCGTGCACAAACTGGTAGTGACTGCGTCAACAATTTCATTCTTGGCACCAGATGCACACGAAAGCACCTACTCATTAAATTGCCACCTCTCACGCTACTGTGTCTCATCTGAAAAAATATGTCGAAAAAACTTACTGATAAAGCCATCTCCATCTATATCTACATCTATGTCTTGAGTCTGTCTCTCTCTGTGTATGTGCCTCTATTTATATTCATCTCGTTCATTCTTAGACGCGCTCATACCTTCACACTGACACACACACACACACACACACACACACACACACACACACACACACACACACGTGCGTGTGTGTCAAAACTAGATTTCTTGCATTTCATTATTAAAACAAGAACAACACCAGTTGTATAGACGATAAGGTTCGTAAAATAGTTATTTGCCCCTTTTACCGTAGCGCACGTTAGTTTTGTTATAACGTTATTGTTGTCGGCAGTGACGTAAAAAATCGTGGTAATCTCTATTACGTTTGGCACGTTTGTAGAGGCAGCACAAACAACGTTATCAGTGATGACACGTGTTTCACATCAATTTACAAACACAATGACATGTACATTTCCATTTATGATCCGCACAGGAGTATAACGCTTTGTCGAGTAAGACTGTCGTTAAGAATATGTTGATTTGTATTTACGGCGATTTTCGCTTGATTTCTCGCTTACATCGGTAAATGACGTCTGCTAGTACATTTCCCGATGTAAGCAAGAAATCAAGTTAAAATCACCGTAAGTACAAAAAGTACAACTTAAGATATTCTTAACGAACTGTTTTTCAATCTAAAAGCAAATCAAAATGTAAATAAATCAATTACAGACCACTGTTGATGCCTTACGTCAATAAAGTGAAACGCGTCTGGTGAACAAAATGACGCATTTTTGTAGTTGGAATGACAGAACAAAAATACCCACAAGAACTGTAGAGCAACTACGGACACTATGGCCACACAAATGGAAGACTGAAAATATTATTTTGGTTAAAAGCCTCCAACAGGCGTTTTGCTTATGAAATTATGGACTTTCCCCAAATTTCTAGCCTCAATAATGTTAAAGGAACTCGGTTTTAAGCAGATATATCTCTATAATATGTTACATATGCATAAATAATTCTCTGTACATGAGTACTATGGCTTGAATTTAACAAAATACAAGGAGTCACCAAATAAACACCATTTGCCATGTTAAAAAGGTTTGATCATCGCAAGTTCTTTGCCATGTAATTTTACTCGCCAGTTGTAAACAAAGCCCGGATTACCCTAATGTGGAACCTGTGATGGCAGACTAATATTTACAAAACATTTGAGACTTTTGTGGATACTTGTTGGCGTACTGCCTATTAGCATCTGTCTCTGATTCTCTGACCTACATATATTTAACTAATATTTGGCTCTGTGCACTATGGGACTTAACATCTATGGTCATCAGTCCCTAGAACTTAGAACTACTTAAACCTAACTAACCTAAGGACATCACACAACACCCAGTCATCACTAGGCAGAGAAAACCCCTGACCCCGCCGGGAATCGAACCCGGGAACCCTGGCGCGGGAAGCGAGAACGCTACCGCACGACCACGAGCTGCGGACAACTAATATTTCCTAAATACTCAGATTCAACTATGATTAAAGTCTTCGTGTTTGAAACTTTCATCCAAATAAGATTGCTTGACAGCAAGAATATATGGTAGTCTACAGACGACATCTTCCATTCAGTTTACGCCAGCAATGTGGGAACTACAGAGGAAACAGTGTCTCCTTTTTCATAAAAGAAACTACTTGAACCAGGATCAATAGTGGAAATATTCGGTCTTCAGAATCTAGGAGCAACCAGTAATTGTAGAAGCAGTTTGAGCCCATGAACGTCACGTGATAGCGAAACATGAGTAGTAGGAGTGAGAATCATAATAAAAACTGGTTAATTAGAATGTGAATTCTAAGTATGTTGTGTGCTTCTGCGATTATACTTTATCACAGAAACATAAAAGAAATTATGAATGTTACAGACGCACTGTCAGCATTAATAAACATGGAAAGCTAAAAACCTTAGTTATTTGTTAAATAGCTTGTATGCACAAATGTATTGCTTTGCACCCAACGATTTGAGCATTTCACTGTTGAAACATCAGTCAGGCAGTTGCTATGGACAGATAAGCTCAAGTATTTTAAAAATACACGAGATTGTCTAATAGCTGTTACGCTAGTGTGTTATGTAATAAGAGTTGGCACACTGCACATTACATACCGTAACACAGATTGGCTGAAAGCAGCAATAACACAGACCCAAACACAAAAATCATAGTGAATGTTATGAACAGGGCCTCCTTTTGCGACAATGTCTCGTGTAAATACTCAAAATAATGCATACAGTTCTGCTAAGTTCGAATGATAATAAAATTATCTAATCTGTTGTTATCAAAACAGATGATTAAATACCACCAGCCGTTGAAAGCGCTTATTCCGCCTCATAAAATTTATGTTGGAAGAATATCTTGAGTTTCACTTTCAGAGATCTAAGAGAGAGCTAAAGTAGCATCGTAATTTGTACATTTTTCCCCAGTTTCAAATATAGTAAAATGTCGACTGATCGCGTGCGTGCGTTATTAAAAGAGCATTTATGAGTGGTGGTGATTTATTTGAATTAATTATTGTCTACGGGACGGTCAGTATTCCACTACTTCACAAGAATTCTTCATCCATAATTCTAAATATATGTGATTTAACATTACAGTTCAGAATGTACAATGAAAGAGCTAAATATGAACGGATATTACCTTCAAAGTGCACATTCAATATGATTTTGTTTTTGGTTTGTAAGTCATACATAGTACTAGTATTATGAATCCGGATTAATTCCACATATTTTATACTGTGACTAAATAGTCTGTGTTTTCACTGAACTCGGAAATAATACAATCAATGTTTAACAGCATTAACTCCGTCAGAACTATGCAGATTATTGTAAAACTACTATCCCACATTTGCTATAAGAGAGGAGAGAATTTTCAGTTATACGCAACGTAGAAGGTTCAGTGAGAACCCTGTCAGAGTGTTATTCAGCGAATCCACCGCTAATGAAGATGCACGAAAATCCGACCACAAACCTCTGAATCTTATGCTCAACCCTTCCATTTGTCTCTCTTTGTGTAGTACTTTGCAGATGCCAATAACGTTGTTTGTTCCGGAGCTTTACCAATTTCCAAACAAGTATGGCTCAGGCTCATTCAAGATACTGAATCACGTCAGATATTCATTTTCCGTCTTAATGTCGCTTCGGCTCAAGCTGATTTACCACCTCTAGGTTTTTGACGCCCTGTATACGAACTCTAAGGTTGACCTCCACTGTGTTGTGAAGCCGCCACATGCTGTAACCACGACCCTCAATCGTTATGGCAGACACGAGATCATGAAGGATATGCTCATGAGGAATACTGCTGCACTGTGATGAAGCTCCATCCAGCTGAAATATGCCATTTGACGTTTTTTTAAGGAGGACCCTGGACGCTGAAATTTCCATTGTGTTATGATTTCCGCACTACATAGCAACCAAACACATATTTTGTCCAATGGTACTCCATACCACCGCCGCATTTATTCGCTATTCTGCTGTCGGACTGCGATTAATATAGTGACTTATAACATGTATGAGGCCGTTGAAGTAGATATGACAGAATAGGGTTCGTCTGAAACCACTCACTATTCGAGACGTCTCAAAGAGCATTCAAGTGATCATTTTAATGCGAGGTGTTAGCGATTTCTGAATAACTGTAGCCTCAAGCAACGGCATGAACGACACCAATTCAGCGTGCAGCACCTTAAACCATGAATGGAAACAGATTTCACATCGACTGATGTATGAGCTTGTAACGGGTCGAAAGAATTTATGGTATTTGGAGTCACGGTAATAAACTCTAGGACAAAAAATAGACGTACCACGAAGGAATTATTAGATTGAGACGGAAGTAGGTAAATTTGATATACGTGTGCAGACAAACAAATGATTACGATTTAAGAGAAGTTAGATGATTAATTCAAGAGAAAGACCTTCACAAATTGGGTAACTCAGTAACGTGATGGCCTAACTCTTGCCCTTGTGCATGCAATTATTCTGCATGGAATTGATTGACACAGTTGTTGGGTCTCGTCCCGTGGGATACAGTGCTAAATTCTGAGCAATGGGTGCGTTAGATCGTCAGAATTCCGAGCTGGTTGGAGAGTCCTGCCCATACTCCTCCAAACCTTTTCCACTGGGGAAAGATGTGGCGACATCGTTGACCAAAGTAGGGTATGGCAAGCACGAAGACAAGCAATAGAAACTGTCGTCGTCTGTAGGTGAGCATTACGTCCCTGAAAAGTTAGCGGAGGATGACTTGAGATGAACGGTAACAAGGTGCGGCCTAAAATGTCGTCGGCGTACCTCTGTGTTGCTAGGTTGCCGTCGATATAACCAAGGGGTCTTGTTGTGAAAAGAAATGACACTCCAGACCATCACTGCTGGTTGCCGCGCCCATGGCGCGCGATGGTGACGTTGGTATCCCACAATTGTCCAGGGCATCTCCAGACACGTCGTCGATCTGGAATCTCATTTACTGGAGTAGAATTGTCTTCAGTGGCGATACCCGCTTCGAATTGAGGCCCGATGAGCAGCGTTAAGCCTTTCGCGCCTACTTCAAAGAGATACTTAGCGCGTTTGTCCGCTATGAAACGGTTTTGGGGAAAGACATTTCATATTTCCGGATTTGTTTTTGTCAACCGTCGTTTCAGTGCCATTGTGATCACAGAGTGTCCTGACAGATGGCTTTCATCCTTTCACTGATTTAACTTCTCAGCTTTTTCTGTCATCGATGGACAGAGTTTTAAGTTCGAATTCGTTGAAAGCACCACACATGACACTCCTTATGCTAATTTTGGCTTCCTTTACTTTTTGTTTATGAGGCTTTGGCTTCGTTCAAATTAGTTTTGAAGTTTTCTTTGGACTCAAAGTAGCTTTCTGACAATACTTTCGAACGACGGTTTTCCATACCTCATAACTTATCTCGGCATATATCTGTCAAAAGCATATTGTACGATGCTCTTGAACTTTATTCATTGATACTCATCATTGTTAGTGCAGGAGACGAACAACAGTATCAGAAATTGAGTCCGTCTTCATGCAAGAAACCTTGCTACATGTTTACTTATTTAATTTCCCACACTACATTCATGCTCATAAATTAAGGATAACTGCAGACTGTGGTGCCACACAACGTGGCACTACACAAAACTGGCACTAAGACCATAGGCACATAGGTAACACACATGACACAAATCTGTAAGTCCACGGTAATTGTGATAACTTGACAAAACCATCCCGAAACACATGTGCCACAAAACGCCACTGTTTCTTGCGCATGTACCCCGACATCAGTATGGCATATGATCACCATTCACACGTACACAGGCCGCAAAACGGGTTGGCATACTCTGGATCAGATGGTCGAGCAGCTGCTGGGGTAGTCTCCCATTCTTGCACCAATGCCTGTCGGAGCTCCTCAAGTGTCCTAGGGGTTTGAAGACGTGCAGCGATACGTCGACCGAGAGCATCCCAGACGTGCTTCATGGGGTTTAGGTCTGGAGAACAGGCAGGCCACTCCATTCGCCTGGTATCTTCTGTTTCAGGGTACACCTCAACGATGGCAGCTCGGTGGGGCTGTGCGTTATCATCCATCAGCAGGAAAGTGGGACCCACTGCACCCCTGAAAAGGCGGACATACTGGTGCAAAATGACGTCCCGATACACCTGACCTGCTACAGTTCCTCTATCAAAGACATACAGAGGTGTACGTGCAGCCGGCAGGAGTGGCCGAGCGGTTCTAGGCGCTACAGTCTGGAAACGCACGACCGCTACGGTCGTAGGTTCGAATCCTGCCTCGTGCATGGTTGTGTGTGATGTCCTTAGGTTAGTTAGGTTTAAGTAGTTCTAAGTTCTAGGGGACTGATGACCTCAGCAGTTAAGTCCCATAGTGCTCAGAACTATTTGAACCTTTTTTTTTTTTTTTTTGTACGTGCACCAATCATAATCCCACCCCACACCATCAAACCACGACCTCCATACAGGCCCTTTTCAAGGACATTAAGGGGTTGGTATCTGGTTCCTAGTTCACGCCAATTGAAAACTCATCGAGAATCACTGTTCAGACTATACCTGGACTTGCCAGTGAACATAACCTGGGAGCACTGTTCCAATGACCAGATGCTGTTTTCTTGACACAAGGCTTTACGGGTTCTTCTGTGACCAGGGGTCAGTGGAATGCACCTTGCAGGTCTCCAGGCGAATAAAACATATCTGTTCAGTCGTCTGTAGACTGTGTTTCTGGAGACATCTGTTCCAGTGGCTGCGGTAAGGTTCCGAGCAAGGCTACCTCCAGTACTCTGTGGTTGTCTGCGGGCACTGATGGTGAGATATCGGTCTTCTTGTGTTGTTTTACACTGTGGACGTCCCGTACTGTAGCGCCTGGACACGTTTCCTGTCTGCTGGAATCGTTGCCATAATCTTGAGATCACACTTTGTGGCACACGGAGGCCCTGTGCTACGACCAGCTTCCAGTCGCCCTAGTATTTTACCCCTCATAACGTCATCAACATGTGTTCTTTGAGCCATTAGCACGTCTGAGAACGTCTACACTTTTACTCGCTGCACCGTACTCTGACATGCACCAAGACAACTCTGTGTATGTAGACCGGTGCCAGCGCCACCGTGCGACGACCGCAGGTCAAATACACCGCATGGTAATACCCCGAGGTGATTTAAACCCGCAAACTGCCCACCAGAGCGTTGTTTCACCATGTATCAGCAATATCGTTAATTTATGAGCATGAGTGTAGCTTCGGCGACAAATATCACCATCATCAGTGTTTTTTAATGAAAACATACAGAAAATAGCATAGTTATACAAACACAGTAATACGTGATTACATTATTACTGTTCGTTTCTTGAAATATAGTTTGCTATGGATTCGTTCATACGACCTTATTTATTGTAAGTCATGGCATGTTTTTACCAATTATTCTTGCTGTTTGCGACATATATTCTGTGTTTTTTTTCTGTTGCCGTTTTTTCTCAGCGTACATCACGTTATCTGCAACTGTGTGAGCTGCTGTTAGTACACAAATACTAAAAGTAGAAATAGTATGTCAGCAATATACATTTGGGGTTGCGGTAGTCTTGTGGAATACAGTTTTGGTGTGTACTGGGCTGTTAATTAGTTACTCGTGTAGTCACGTAGCTGTACACAGAAAACCAAACTTTCGCACTTTGTTTATAATCAAGAAACATAACGCCATCTTGCTGTTAGCGTATGTCACTGCTGTAGAATCTCTTTTTGCGTGAAGGCTATGAAAGCTGTAGCGGGAATTAAGATGACTTCTGTTCCTTATTTATGCTTCTTTATGTCTCTGTGTGTGATGGGGAAGTGGTTCTGTTGCTTGTGTGTGGTTTCTGTTCTGTGTCCTTGGTCAGTTCTCTCAGAGCGGTAAAAAGTGTATTGTTGTGTTATTACATTTTTCCCTTGCACTATGGCCTTCTGTATGTAGTAATTTTCTTCTGTTGTTAGTTGTCGGTATAGATTGTTGCTGTTTTCCAGAATGTGTAGATCGTTTCCGACATTAGTGGGGTTTTTGTTTTTGTTCATTAAATGTTCTGCAAAAGTTGAATGTGTGCTGCCAGTCTTTAGAGCTCTCATGTGCTCTGTGTACCTCGTTCGGAAGTTACTGCTTGTTTGTCCTATGTATTGGGCCTGACAGGAGTTGCAAGTGAGTTTATATTTCCAGCGTTGCTGAATTTGCCTGAGGTTTTTGTAACTGATCTTAGCTTTCTCTGAACTGTGCTGTTTGTTCTGAATGTTATTCGAATCCCTTGCTTTTTCAAGGTGTTTCCAATTCTATGTGATATTTTGTTATTGTATGTTAGTGTGTACCAACTGTCTCTTTTTCGTGATGTGGTCTGGTCTCCTGTGTTGTCTGTGTGTACTGCCTCTGCATTTTCCGATCCTTTGGTTGTGCTCTTGAGTGGCTGCCGCTATTTTTATGTTTCAGTTTTACCATGTTGTTGAATTTTTTTATGATGTCTGCTTTGTAGTCGTTTTCAACAGCAATTTGTTTGATTGTACTTAGTTCCCGTGTGTAGTTTTCTGATTTAAGAGGTGTTCTGTTTATCCTGTGTAGCATGTGTGTGACACTGGCATATTTATGCACTTTGGGTGGCTGGATGTATGTTAACAGAAAACATACACATACGCAAACAACAGAAGTCTCAAAAAAGCAGGAGACAAGCGCGAATGTTACGCCTTACTAAATACAACAGAGTAACGTTATGAGGGGAGCCGGCAATGCAAGGTGTGAAAACAGCTGACACGGCGTTACCTAAGCGAAAGAGGGCGGAAGCCGTTCCACATCGGCCGCCGCGGATGTGTTCAGCATACGTGTCGCAAGGCACAGAAAACCCCAAGTAAGCGCAGCCCGAAAGCGAATAAATACTTAGCTGTTTTGTACTAAAATAACTTGTGTTAGTATCGCAGCTCTACAACTACAAGCGTGTGACGGTCACGGCGTCATCCGGAATGCTGTCCGTTGTCCACAGCTCGATTCAGTGACGGGTTAGCCCTGTGGTGAACCACTGCAAGAAGCCGTAAAGAAGTTATTTTGGAACTTTAGGCTGTTTGTCTGGCAGGGCGTGACGTCCCCCTGCTTCTCGCTGACTCCGGACCACTTCCCGAAACGTCGCTCGATGTGACGACCATCTGCATCCACGACATCCTGGAACAGTACTAGAAAGACCATTTCACAGTTGTTTCCAGCACAGGTTGGCCACGGAATGTTCAGCTATTATGACGTAGTTTATGCATTGCATCAAGATGACACATTGCGCCCGGAATTCTCAGCCATGGAAACAGTAATTTATTTAACAATTTTTGGAGAAATCCCCAAATCTCAAGAATTCTAAACTCGTTCTTCAGCGCCAGCGTCGATACTGGACAAGAGTAGCAGCACTATTTCAGATGTTCTGATAAAACAGCTTTACGAGTGAATCTGTGTTCCCCTCATCCACTCTTGTGTTGACTGTCCCAGATGTAATGCATGCTGATGCTTTCGTTTCAATCCTAAGTCGCTGTACCAACACCGGCACCTAACGGCAAGACATGGCACTTACACTACTAACAACGTAAGTCCTGTAGCGCACGTTCTGAACATCATTCAAAAACAGTTAGATATCTATACGGTAAATACACTACTGGCGATTAAAATTGCTACACCACGAAGATGACGTGCTACAGACGCGAAATTTAACCGACAGGAAGAAGATGCTGTGATATGCAAATGATTAGCTTTTCAGAGCATTCATACAAGGATCGCGCCTGTGGCGACACCTACAACGTGCAACGTGCTGACATGAGGAAAGTTTCCAACCGATTTCTCATACACAAACAGCAGTTGACCGGCGTTGCCTGGTGAAACGTTGTTATGATGCCTCGTGTAAAGAGGAGAAATGCGTACCATCACGTTTCCAACTTTGATAAAGATCGGATTGTAGCCTATCGCGATTGCGGTTTTTATCGTATCGCGACATTGCTATTCGCGTTGGTCAATATCCAATGACTGCTAGTAGAATATGGAATCTGTGGGTTCAGGAGGGTAATACGGGACGCCGTGCTGGATCCCAACGGCCTCGTACCACTAGCAGTCGAGATGACAGGCATCTTATCTGCATGGCTGTAACGGATCGTGCAGCTATGTCTCGATCCCTGAGTCAACAGAAGGGGACGTTTGCAAGACATCAAACATCTGCACGAACAGTTCCACGACGTTTGCAGCAGCATGGACTATCAGCTCGAAGAACATGGCTGCGGTTACCCTTGACGCTGCATCACAGACAGGAGCACCTGCGATGGTGTACACAACGACGAAGTGCACGAATGGCAAAACGTCATTTTTTCGGATGAATCCAGGTTCTGCTTACAGCATCATGATGGTCGCATCCGTCTGTGGCGACATCGCGGTGAACGCACATTGGAAGCGTGTATTCGTCATCGCCATACTGGCGTATCACCCGGTATGGGGTGATGGTATGGGGTGCCATTGGTTACACGTCTCGGTCACCTCTTGTTCGCATTGACGGCACTTTGAAGAGTGGACGTTACATTTCAGATGTGTTACGACCCGTGGCTCTACCCTTCATTCGATCCCTGCGAAACCCTACATTTCATCAGGATCTCCATCTACATCTACATCTACATCCATACTCCGCAAGCCACCTGACGGTGTGTGGCGGAGGGTACCCTGAGTACCTCTATCGGTTCTCCTTTCTATTCCAATCTCGTATTGTTCGTGGAAAGAAGGATTGTCGGTATGCTTCTGTGTGGGCTCTAATCTCTCTGATATACTGTTTGACTCTTCGGTGAACGTATGTTCTCGAAACCTTAACAAAAGCCTGTACCGAGCTACTGAGCGTCTCTCCTGCAGAGTCTTCCACTGGAGTTTATCTATCATCTCCGTAACTCTTTCACGACTACTAAATGATCCTGTAACGAAGCGGGCTGCTCTCCGTTGGATCTTCTCTATCTCTTCTATCAACCCTATCTGGTACGGATCCCACACTGCTGAGCAGTATTCAAGCAGTGGGCGAACAAGCGTACTGTAACCTACTTCTTTTGTTTTCGGATTGCATTTCCTTAGGATTCTTCCAATGAATCTCACTCAGGCATCTGCTTTACCGACGATCAACTTTATATGATCATTCCATTTTAAATCACTCCTAATGAGCACTCCCAGATAATTTATGGAATTAACTGCTTCCAGTTGCTGACCTGCTATTTTGTAGCTAAATCATAAGGGATCTATCTTTCTATGTATTCGCAGCACATTACACTTGTCTACATTGAGATTTAATTGCACGATCGATAGTTGCAGGTCCTGTACGGGCCTTTCTGGATACAGAAAATGTTCGACTGCTGCCCTGGCCATCACATTCTCCAGATCTCTCACCAATTGAAAACGTCTGGTCAATGGTGGCCGAGCAACTGGCTTGTCACAATACGCCAGTCACTACTCTTGATGAACTGTGGCATTGTGTTGAAGCTGCATGGGCAGCTGTACCTGTACACGCCATCCAATGCCCAGGCGTATCAAGGCCGTTATTACGGTCAGAGGTGGTTCTTCTGGGAACTGATTTCTCAGGATCTATGCACCCAAATTGCGTGAAAATGTAATCACATGTCAGTTGTAGTATAATATATTTGTCCAATGAATACCCGTTTATCATCTGCATTTCTTCTTGGTGTAACGATTTTGCGTCCACACTGGCTCAAGTAACGTAAGTTTAATTCTAACCATACCGCATGCAAATCTTCAAATAATTAATATAGAAGGTTGTACATTGAAGACTTTCATGTCCAATTTTTATTTCAGATGTAAAAATTTCTATCTGTCCTGATAACAACTTCATTGCAATAAGTTGTAGGAAAAGAACACTAGGTGGTGAGAATTATATTGACAGACGTTTTGAGAATGATGTAGAACTGAAAACACGAAGAAGGACCTACAACCAAACTTTGGAAAGAACGGACAGATCTCTGGGTGTATTTGGCGGATGAGGTAAGATGTCGTTGCGATAACGTGCTGAGTTGGGAAGGGGCATGGAGGACGTGCATATTGATACGAGCGCAGCGTATTCTGAGGTTTCATTATTAAAGATTGGTGTTTGGTGTCAATTTGGAGAGAGTATAGATAATCCGAAGACGTTCAGTGTAGATCAGGAGAAGGGGGGGGGGGGGGAGTAAACTGACACTGAAGGCAAGGAGGAGAGCGTGGCGTTTCAATATGTGGAAGGAGTGACAGAATTTTGCAATACTGTAAATAATGTCGACAATGACATACTAAATGATATGTCGAATTAATCCATTGCGGAATTTTTTCTTACACGGTTATTAAGTGCGGTTTGCACTTTAGTTTACGGTGAGGGTAGTGTAAGGTGTTACAGTTTGTTCATCAATTTGACAGAGCGGCTGTAGGTTCCGTAGAATTGTTGGAATGGAACCTTTGGGTGGTTCATCCTGAAATTATTGCTTGGGTCATGGGATAGCTGATCTTCAGTTTACCTAGTTGTACCACGAGGTAAATTGCCTAAACGGAGTTATGGGGATTTTTGAAATTTGTGGAGGGTGCAGGAGATGTTAGAGACTTGGTATCGTCGGTTTACTGGAGGAGGTGGGCAAGAGGATGTGGTTTAGGAACGTAGGGAGTATATAAGAGGGGAGATAGGACAGACTTTCAGAAAGGCTTGCAACGGAATAATGGAAGATACTGGCTGCTGATACAAGACCCGACGCCTCCTTCTCCCGGGGCAGCCAGCTTATAGCTTACAAAAGAAACAGACAAATAACTAATTGATGCGTCGCAGAAATGACATCAAAGTTGACAGCCCACTGATAGAGCACAAGGTACAGTGTCTTCGGCCACTTCTCTGAATAATAATAATAATGACCACGCACAACATTGCATACAATTTTCATAGTCACTACTTATTGCTATGGCGCACAACATTTTTACGTAGCTTAGTTTGACAACGAGCGTGAACATTTCATAGTGGCCCACAGTCGGTCGATTTTCACCGATCGGAAAGGGGCCACCGTATAGTGTGCGACAAATATGTGGATTCCGATGTGCTTTATTTGCCTGCAGTCGACATAACGTAACTTTCCTCCAGGTCATCTAATCACTTTTCGGTGACTTTACAAAATGGTTACCTCAAGAGACCACTAGAAAACTCTGCTCTCTATGATGATCAATCAATTTGTAAATATAATACTACAAATATCACGAATAAGTCGTTAGAGCTGAGACAGTCTACAACGCTTGTAAACTCAAGTTTATCACAATAAGTGACATTTCAAAAAGTAAGTATCAATCTGAAATTATAAAGATCGCTCAAAAGGTTTCCGATCGAGGACATTGATTCAGCGTATATGCAAAGTCGCACAACTCCGACGCGGGTATACAAGGACCTACAGGAGGCAAGGGGTTATTATGGCGTTCGTGTCTTTCCGAAGTGCGTGTCGTAAATGAGGAAACGTGAACTATGGCAAAATTATTACAAAATGCATTCTTTTATTGGTTGTCGAAGGACACACACCGGTAGTAATCCATCGGAGAGTGAATAATATGTATGGAGCAGTGTTGTCACTCATCGTTTCCTCGTTGCAAGAATTTCAAGAGTCAGCCATCTGAAGTGATGCCCACCCTGTTTTTTGATTACCGTTGCCCGTTGCTTATTGATTTTAAGGAACCTGGTGTCTCCATAACTGGGAAAGGCAACCGTGGGATTATCACGCCTTCGGTCCCTTAAAAATGGTCTTGATGTATCGACGATTGCTGTCTGATGAGGATGTGCAGCAGGCAGGTCACGGACTTCTTCAAGCAGCAGTGGGCGGTGTTCAATCAGACGGGCACCTTCAACCTGGTGCGTCGGTGGGATGATTGACTCAATGCTCACGGTGGTTTTGCCTGATTGGCATTCTGATCCTGGACTGCAAGGCCTTCAAACGGAAACTGGCTGGGGCTACTGTCCATCAACAACTGCCCGTCAGCTGACCACGAAAGGTTTGCAATATGCTTTCATTCATAAACGAGAATGCATTTGTGGAGGGAGTAGTCCAGGCCGAGATGTTTCTGTACTAGTGTTTTACCCACCGTGACTTGGGCTCATTCATTCAGTTTACCCGTAACATAAAGCAGGATAAAAGAATATTTAATGGTAACTAGTTTACAAACAGAGCAGTCCATATTATTGCAAGAAACCTATGTATCAGTTACTTAGGAACTATTCAAATTTTTATGTTTACAGTTACGCTGTTTTAGTGGATCCTAAACCCTTCAGCTTAGTCTGTTGTTCAGTTACTTTCCAGTACTCTATCACATTGTTTACTTTTCACCACACCCTTTTTTTATTAATAAGTGATATGAAATTATATCATAATAGCCCCAGAACTTTACACATAATGACAGAATAAATGTAGAATTCTATTACTAGGAAGATATAATTTCTTTTAAGCAGCTGTATTTTCATTTACGGACAATGTATATATTTGCCTAGCAAATTCATACAACAAAGAGAATTTAATAGTTACTTTTGCGGAATTTATAAATATAAAATAATGTAATTAATATACATTCACCAGTAAAACCATAAATACTAAAGGAGAATGCCAAGACGAAGCCTGAATATGAAGAAATGCAGCAGGATGAAGATTACGCTTCAGTAACCTTCTGAGATAAATTTTAATATGAGTCAAATTGTAATTCGCAATCTTCAGAAGGTTGTACGTTTCAGAATTTAGTTACACATGTCTCCTTAAGTTTATAAAGAACTGCACTAATATTTTTGTGTTCACTGCAATCGTCTCTACGTATCTAGTAGACCTAAACTTCATCAGCTAAATTATTGATAAATAAAAAATTTTATTGGGAAAAAGATTTTAAAAATTAAAATTAAAGATATAATAATTTTTATCCTGGTTAATATACCTAATGTGTAGAATTCAATATTTCCAGTATCTCAGCCAACATATAACACAAACCAGGTAAAAATTTGGTCTCCATCAAATGTGTGTTCTTCTTCTTCTTCTTCTTGGTTGGCTCTGCAGTCCTTGAAGAACCTTGGCCTCCTGTATCACCTGCCTCCATTCTTCTCAATTTCTTATTCCCATTCCCTTTAGATCTTCTTCCATATCGTCCAGCCACCTTTTCCTGGGTCTACCTCTTCTCCTTCTCCCGTGAGGTTTTCCCATAAAAACTTTCTTGACACCGAGTTTCTGGCATTCTCTGTACATTTCCTGCCCATCTTATTCTTCCCTGCTTAATTTTAACAATCATATTCATCTGTCCACAAAGTATTTGTAGTTCTACATTTGTTCTTACTCTCCAGCCATCTTCCTCTCTCACTGCTTCAAAAATCCTTCTCAATACCTTTCTTTCCGTTCTTAATAACCAGTTCTCCTCCTTTAACGTCATTACTCAGCCTTGTGAACGATATATTACCATAGGTCTTAATATGGTAGTGTATATTTTGATTTTTGTATTCCTACTAACATTCCCTGAATTAAATACGTTCTGCAACGCAAAATAGCAACCGTTTCCACTCTCTATCCTTTCTTGAATATCTACTGCTGCTTTATTGTCCTCCGTTATTACAGAACCTAAATATTTAAATGTTTTCACTCTTTCATATTCTTTCCCATTCATTACTATTGAATTATTTGTGTCCGTTTATATTGGGCTCGCCCATCACCATATACTTTGTTTTGTTTATGTTTACTTCTAAACCTACTTATCTTGCTGCTTCCTCTAATGTATCATAGTTCCCCTTTACTGCCCTTACATTCCTTGCCATTAATGCTACGTCATCCGCATATGCTACCACTTGAACTCGCCGATTAAGTACTGTTTCTCCTCGGTTTATTTGCATGTGCCACATTACCTTTTCGAAAACTAAATTAAATAACACTGTAGAGATCAAAATATTCTTACTTTACAACTGTGTGTTACTGTACTAAATGGTACCAGAATTTCAAGCAGCATTTTATGACATCTTGTGCTGTATTTTTTAAGTTATGGTTTTGATAAAAACCATTATTTCAAATTGTTCAAACTATTTGCGGATTGTTTCGAAAATATTCTGCATTAACTGTGGTAAACTTCAATACCGTAAAACATATGCAAAGGAAATAGTGTGTGAAAGAAGTGGGCTGTAGTGATAAATCTTTATTGGTCCAACAAAGGCCTGAGATTTTATAGTTGCTCATGTTATCGATCAAGTTGTAAGAGATGTCTAGGAGACATTTATTAATTCTATACGATGCATACAAATCAGTGTAAAGACATAAAGGAATTAAAGACTTTAGCTGGCAGTGGGCACCGATTTATATCACTTCAGTAAGTTGAAAAGATGTGCTGGACCGGGATTCAAATCCGGGTCTCCTCCATACTGGGCATATCAGGCCACGCCATCCAAAAAACAGTGGTCACCACAACTGCACTGACTGTCCTAGAATGCCTGCCATCAGGACCAAATTCTTAGTTTCTACCACACACTACTGATGCAGTGCCCCTGCTCATAAGTGTCATTACTCCCGCCAACTCGCCGCTCCCTGTAAGAAACCGATCTTGTCCGAAAGAACAGACAGCATATACATATAATTCCGGTGGTGATCCCGTCAGTATGGAGCTTGAACTCATGCGGGAATAGGAGAGATGTCCGGCAATTCAACGAGGCATATTCAGTTCCAAGCTGGCACATCTCGGACTACGATTGTAATACTGCCGAACTCGTTCAATTGGTGCATCAGAGACTGGCCGACACTGACCCGGCGTCCTACGTGATACACAGCCAGTTTTGGTGAAATGATTCTAGCAAGTAATAAAATTATTTGAATGCATAGTGTCCGTTCCTTCGAAAGAACGGACACCACGCAGATCTAGCAGCTGTGAAACTCTATATGTAAATTGAAGGGTGATCACTGCTATCAGCTGCAGTGGGACATTAAACGGAGTCAGTGGCAACGAACGAAAATGTGCACCGGGCCGGGATTCGAACCGGGGATCTCCTGCTTAGTAGGCAGGTGCCATAACCCCTGTGCCATCCGCGATGCAGCGTTATCGCAACTGCCTGGTACGCAGGAGATCCTGGGTTCTAATCTCTGTCCGGTAAACATTTTCGATCGTCGCCACTGATTTCGTTTAATGTCCCACTGCAGCTGATAGCAGTGATCCCCTTTCAATGTACATACAAATAATCAAAGTTTGTCTTTGGGGTTGTCTTGGATTGCGATATTTATCCCAAATCGTCTCTGAACTATAACAGCGGATTTGGGTTCATGAAACCATAAAAAACATTGTGCAAGCTCTGCACATCATGATCACTGTTGTAATAACACATTTGCGCTTACCATTTAGTGAAAACGTGGGGAACTAATAGTGTTAGGCTGGACTAAAACTTAAAAGATACACTACGTACAGTAACGTATCAAACATTTCTGTAAATTGCTTATCCTCTTCATAATTAAAAGTTACTTTATATAACTAATTTATAAACATCCAGTATTTGGGCCAAAAGGCTTCAGTACACAGCCGATCCTTAGATCTGATAGAGCCAAAAGTATTGTAGGTTGTGTGTTTATCCAATCACTGCATATTGCTGTTGATAGCACATAGTTGGTTTGATTGTCCGAAAAATAGTCCAGTGAGCTCGCACATGGCGGAGGAATTTGCTTCCAGACACCGGTCTATCGGTAAAACGATGACTAACGTAGCACCTTCGGTGATATCTAGTGTGGCAAAGAAAACATATTTCAACAATCATCGATGCTTGGGATTCTGCAAGATTGTTACACACTTCACACTAGCGAGATGAACGCGAAGACTGGGCCGAGCATTTGCGAACGCTCACCGGTAGTGTGTAGTGAAAGATTGCCAATGCGTAGATGATTTGTACCAAGCATTCTTGCCAGCCAACTTGATGCAGGTCAGACAATATCGAGTAAAACACAGCATTATAATGTTACGTAACTTTGAGCAATCTGACTTCTCTAGTCCAGCAAAATATCTTGAAGACGTGGTAAGCAGAAATCAGTACTTATCAAACCAATACAGTCCGTCAGAGCTAATTCGCATTAATTTAACAAAGTTATCTATATATTTGAGACACGTAATTTTGGCCAGAAGATGTAAAGATGACAGGGAAGCATTTCAAACATTACGTCAGGAGTTGGAATCGGTGAGTGACAATGACTTAACGAAAAAACACAATGACAATTACAGCAGAAACTATGACATGCAAGATGCTTTTTTACCGCATGAAAAGAAAACCTATGGGAAGTCGCATAACAAACACAACCGTACAAACGTTCACAATGGGATAACCGACATCGTCCGTATGATGTACAATTCTCGCAGTTGAGTTACGATTTTTGTGATAGAAATAATTTCTGGAGCACTGGGTATGATCATAAACACGCGAATCACAAATTTGTGGAAATTAGAATTGGCGTAACCTATCATGATAATTATATTGATTGTTATCACAGACAATACTGTAAATCAGATGGAAATCTTGGTTCTCATGGGCATAATCAGGTAGATCTAATCCAGAAGTTACATGACACAACGAAATAGCAACCAACACGGCCATGTTATAATCCACAGTGGCAAAATTTTGAAGGGCAAGCCCAGCGCGTTAGATAGAAACAACTGAAGTCAGACCACCAAATTCAAGAGATAATTAATGACGCTGAAGCAATACAGGACAAACTGAAACTATTATGACACATAAGAGCAAGAGACTTCATTGCACTTCACATATCAATCCATATATAAAATAATTCTGTATACTGAAGCTGTGCCCAGATGATAGAATTACATGTCACTTATTTCTAAAATACTTCTTGTACCACAGCGCACAGCAACATTTAGTGATAAATAATGCTGTTGCACCGGAAGCCAGAACGACTCTCGCCTCGCGGCAGGCAACTTTTGACAAGAATTTAACTACTTTCGTCGCGCAACAAACTTCATTTATCACACTCCAAATTGAGCGATTCGCTGCCACATCGCTTTCGCTGTATAAACTGCTACGAACTTCGAAATTTCACCTAGGATCCGAATAAAAACAAATAATTTCTAATAAAATTAACATTGACAGTATTTTTAAACCAGTTCTGAGACGATTCACAAGTTATCGGAAATGTGTTGTTCACTTGAGAAGTATTTTTGGCCATATACAGTGATGAGAATACTGAGACATATAACATTTTCTACCACTTTTGATGAGATATACAGGCTGTTAGGATAGTAGTTTTGCTGTCTGGAAAGAAGAGTAATAGTTATTTGGGAAACACGTTTTTCAGAATCTGTTGTGAGGTAGTGAAGTGTGTTTATTGAAGTGAGATATTTACAAACACAGCTATGAGGTTTATGTGGGCATAAGTGAACGAAAACAGCGAATTGTTATTTGAAGTGTATATTGATACGCAGAGAGCAAATATGGTTAATGTTGTAATAGAACCACGAGATTTATTTTGGTTAGGTACACAATATGATAATTATGGTATTTATAAGGCATAATGTTATAGAATGAGGCAATAGTTATGATATATAACTAGATACACCCAAAATTTAACTTCTACTGAATTCTGTAGAACTAATCTGCCTTTTCTTTGACTAGCAGACAAACTTTAGATATATATGATGCAATATCATAACAATACTGTCCATCAGCCTTGTGTATGCGAAATTTTCGTAGTTAAAATGAAACTCATGACTCGGGAAATGTGACACAGACAAACATGTCCTTAGAATAAAAGAAAAATGCAATCAGAGAAATGAGATACAGGAAATATGTGGGATACTAATAATGAATTTTCTACTTTTCAGTTTTATTCTTTTTGGCATGGCATAGGATAAGATTCTTTTGTGTATATTTTTCTACTAATATGTGTGAAATTGCGGACTAACTGTCTTCTTGTATTTACATATGATGTAACATAGTAACATGCATTGCCTTAGCTTAAGGAATTTTCAGGTTGAATTTGCCTCTAACACTCATGTTATTTATTGAATTTCCTTAGAACACATACTTGCTGTATAAATTCTTACTACAGGATGTGGCACAATTACTGTAAAAGCTATGTAAAATATAGTACTGTAGTGAGCTCTCATAAGTCATGAAAGGTCTGTGACAAGTCATGAAAGAAGTGTAAGGAAGATGCAAAGAGAATAAAGTAAGAAAGGAAGGTGTACAAAATACACATGAGCGAAAAAATGGTTACAAAGTCGAATTTGAAATGTGATGTTTAGGTAGGTCAAATGCGAGAAATGGTTAGATAGGGCGAATATGAGAAATGATTAGATAGGGCAAAGATTTCAAATGGTTAGGTACGGCAGTAGAGCTAAATAATATGAACCTATAAGAATGTATGAAATATATGACATAAAGAGGCAAAGAAATAAGGGGAACAATTGTATTTGTTGGATGTTTGGTGAAATTATGAGTAAACTGATTAAGAGGTGCACAAACTAAAGGATCAAGATAGCATGCTAATTACTGACCATGTTAGGTTTACTACAGACTGATGTTTGACTGACTGCATAAAATATTCTTTGATGGGAACCTTGGTTTCTCCCTAATCCATATTTTCCTAATTATATATTTGTGTTCTCCTTATCAATGTGTGTGACCACTGTCTTTGCGTGTTTATTTCTTGTGTGTGATCTCCATTCTTCTGAGTCTCTTTGTCCTTACACCCTGTACTTTTGCGTATTTTACTGATGAACACACACACATGTATTCATCTGAAAAGATTTTGAATTTTCTGTAGGTCATTCTGCACACGTATAATAACTGTTTCTTACCATACCTATTACTGTACAATTTCAAATGATTTATTTGTCTCATATTTCTGTAATTTATTATTGTACTTGCCTTTTTTTATCGACGTAGAAATCTGTTGTTACCGTTACACTACATATGCAGTCCATATGCACTAGTATGTAAAATCTTATTACTCTTGTCTTAACATAGGTAACTGTATCTTTTATTGTAACGAATTGTAAATTATTGATCATTCACCACAAATTAATGAGAATTGTCGGGGCAGATGAAATATGTTTAATGATTATATACTGAAAACCTATGTGCCAAATGTTGGCATATTTCACCGATACAAGCTGTAACTGACATTTATAAGGTACTCTTCGATACTACAAGATGGCTTTGCAGTTATCAATGGAACTGCAGCCTGCTTCAAGTAGATACTACTACATATTTTACTGCTTGTGCATGTGTGGGGTTGTCAACTGAGAACTCTGCTTAGTTACACTGGGTCGTGAATTTTGTAAATAATTTTTATGTGTAGTTCCTTAACTCATATTCTTATAAATCTGTTTTTCTCTTTGTGTTTGTAACATGATTTGTATGTTCCTATCCATAATGTTTAGATTTTGTCCTCGCCCCATTTCGTTGGCATGTTATTTTGAGTTTTGTAAGTTATCAATCTGTACGTCAGTGAGAGAGAGCAAGTTATGTTACTGTTAAACAGTCTTTGGTCTTGTTGTGGCACAGTCTTTGCCTCTGGGCATCTGATACCTTCTTAGTTGAAGTGTGGTAGGTGACGGACGTATTCAGTGGTGCTGTGTTGGCTTGTGACTGCATCTGTTAGATGAAGTAAGATTTATTGTAAAGGACAGCAAGGATGAACATGATGTACATATTGCAACACGAAGAAATATAAAGTTTGAATCATGTTATTACTTTTGAAGAGGAGACGTTTGAGGTAAGACTGCAGTACTGCGCAGCTAGTTTGTTGGAATTATTATCGTCAGCTAGTTAACTTACTCAGAGCTAAGAGAAAAACCACCACACTTCCCTGAGTCACGCATTAAGATATCAAGTGATTAAGCTGTTTGGTTCTTATAGAAAAACTTTGTTAACATTGTACCCTTTTCAAATCATTGTTCTCTTTGTTAAGCATAGCATTGTTCAGATTAATGTTATGTGTGGAGACGACGCGAAATTTAACTACTCTTTTGACTACATACTTCATTCTAAAATCGTTGTCTTGGAATATCACTTCATAGAAATAGTTACTCTCCCCGTACCACTGTTTAAAGAAGGTCTATCATTGGCCATTATCACATTGCACAATGTGATATGCAGCAGTTTGAATATCGTTTGGAAATTTTATTTAAAAAATGAAACCTAACTTCGTCACTGTCTGCTGCTGTTTGCTGTTGTACTTCCGAGAAATCTGCTACAGTATTGTCAAGACGCGGGGTAGGTAATAGTTTTGAATAGGGCCAGTTAAAGTGTTACTTCTGTTGCATATTTAATGTAAAGGAAAATTGTCTTCAGACCATTTGCGGTTCATTTCAAATTAGGTTCTATTTAGTCAAAGGTTAGATTACGAGTCTAAGTTGGATAACAGTTTATGGGTACATAATTTTGGTAATACGTAAATTTTTTATAGAGTGGGAGGTACACTTGGGCTAAGATTCATACAGAAAGATGTAGTGGTGCTTAATCACTCTTACAATTCAGCCGTGTAAAAACCGAATCAAGAATTTCAAATTGTTCCAAAATATATTAGTTGAAAATTTTAGCAGATTCAAGCTTCGACTTAAAACACATAAAACAGAATTGGGGGATTTTACAGATAACACAAGAGTTATATCATTAATCTGAATAGAGAAGCAGCAACAGGAGAAAATGTTAATAATGTTTTTCAGAGAGTTAGTAATTGCTTTTTCGAAATAGATTCTCCATTAATTTCGAAAAAATATAAATTCATATCTGTTCAGGAAACAGAACAACTCAAGAGTTAGGGCAGCATATAGCGTCTGTGAATGGGCTAGAATGCTCAATATATTTGCTAGTGCATGCTGATGAAAAGTCGAGTAGGAAGAAAGATGTGATTGCTGAAACTTGCACGTTACTGAAATCAAATGGCTAGTATTAATGTCATTTCCTGAGAGAGGTAAAATGAGGACAGTCAACTGTGAAACAGGAATAGACTCCCAATAAAAACAACACTATAAATTTTAAAAGAAAAGTTAGGGAGAAACTTAATTAGTACCAATCCTAAAGTCATTGCTTCAAGAAGGAAAATGGACAATTGACACTTAACAACCAAGAAATCCGCAGAAAACTATACAAGTATTTCAGAAAGCTTCTGCACTGACCAAAGTCTGCAGAAAGATTCACACCAGAAATTCCCCTAAAATCACTCCGGATTCAAATGCTTCCAATGAATAGGAAATGCTGGAAAATTTAAACGTCTGATAATGAACATGGTCACAGAACTCCCGAAATCAGCTGGCTCAGAAACCTTAAAAAAATCGCATTGACCATGCAAAAAATTTGGTACACCGAGGTAATTCCGAATCAGCGGAAAACTGCATTGATACAATCACTGAAGGAAGACAGAATTATAGAAGGACTATTCTTCCTATTGTGCTAAAAATATTCTGACTCATTGTCACGCTCTCTTCAGGACCGAGCACAGCAACAACTTGAACGCAAAATTTGTCAGTGCAAAGACGGTTTAGTGGCAAACAGATCTTGCCCAGAACGAATTTTTTACTTGAAACTCTTTCTCAGAACCCAAAAAATTTAGAATAAAGAATTAGTTTGTACCTTTACATATCTTAGAAGAACTTTCAAATTCTACAAGAACAGGTTCTGTATATCAATATACTGCAATTATTGCTGAAACACTAAAAGAAATAAAAAGTAAGGTGCAATTCAGCGAAAATATTTCACAATATTTGAAAATTAAAACGGGAATGAGACAATGTGATGAACTCTCTCCATTAGTTCCAACTGTGTCTCTGTAAATGTGAAACAAGATTGACATAAACTAAAATTGACGAAAGAATCAAGTTAGAAATAACCAATATTATGATAGACTGCAGAGTTATAGACTGCACAGTTTTGCAGGTGATCTGATGTTTATCTGGCTGGACTCTCAAGCAGCACAAAAACAAATAGAATGTGAGGAAACCGGCACAGAAGAAAATCGAAACATTTCGGTGTGGCGCGACAGACGAGTGTTGAAAATTACGTGAACTCATAATGTAAGGAATGAGGAGGTTCTGCGCAGAATGGGAAAGGAAAGGAATATGTGGAAAACACTGACAAAGTGAAGGGGCAGGATGATAGGACATCTGTTAAGACGTCAAGGATGACTTCCATAGTACTAGTGAGAACTGTAGTGGGCAAAAAGTTTAGAGGAAGACAGAGATTGAAATATATCCATCAAATAATTGAGCATGTAGATTGCAAGTGCCACACTGAGACGAAAAGGTTGACACAAGAGGAATTCGTGGAGGACCTCGTCAGACAGCTCAGATGACTCAATAAAAATATCTACAACTGCAGCAGAGCTATTATACCAGAATGTCTTTCTAGGGCTAAAACACTAATTTTAAACAGAAAATGGACATTGAAGAGATCAAAAAGAGGGAATATATAGGAATCAGGAAAATGTTAGGTCTGAATTACACTGCAGAAGAAACATACAGACTAAGGGTAAATAAAGAAACTGGGAAGTATACAAAAATTTTGAATACACACATCGTATCACAGCGGTCTTAAAAATGCGTCATCTGTGTTAGACGAACATGCCCAAAATTTGTAGAAGATTTTAGAAATTTGAGAACATGGAAACACACTTGGCCCAATTGGCGGGGGGCTCCAATTACTTGACAGTGGGTGCATAACATCCACTGAATCCTACTTTAGTGTTAGTGCAAGCATTGATGCCATCAGTATTTGACGCTACAAAAGAAAAATCTGCTACAAATCATAAATGTCAATAACGGATATTTCAGCTTTTGAATCAACCACCGTACATGATACCCCGTAAAGATATGACATTTATATCTACGCTTGTGTGGCCTATTTGCAGTTTTGTTACACACAGTGTCATTTTAGAGCCAGTTTCGATTTAAATCAAGTCAGGTGACAAAATTCATGAGATGCCTCCCAGAATCGTGTCGGACCTCTTTTTTCCCAGTGTACTGCAGTAACTCCTAAGTGACATAGGCTCAACAAGTCGCCATGCTGCATTTATCGTCGTAAGTAACTGCAGAAGTACTCCTGGTCCACGACTATTTGCAGAATGTTCTTCAAACCAATCGCGAACAACTGAGGCCCAGTGAGACTGAGCATTGTTATCCACGAATAACTCCATCGTTGTTTTGGAACATCAAGTCCATGAACTACTGCAACTGATCAAGTAGCCGAACATACCAGAGCACCCAGTGGATTCTGTGTAAACACATCATCAGATTGCACAGTGCTTTGTTGACGACTTGGATCCATGGCTTCCTGATATCTGCGCCATACTCGAAACCTATCGTCAGTTCCTTCCCACTGATATCGGGACATCCGATCAGGTCACGGCTTTCCAGTCGTCTAGTGTCCAACCGATATGGTCACTAGAGCAGGAGAGGCGCTGCAGGTGATATCGTGTTGCTAACAAAGTCACTCGCGTAGGTCGTCTGCTGCCATAGCCCATTAACGCCAGATTTCGCCGCACTGACCTAACAGATACGTTCGTCGTGAGTCCTACTTCAGCTCTGCGGCTATTTAATGCAGTATTGCTTCACTGTTGACAATGTCAACTCTACGCAAACACCGCTGCTTTCGGTAGTTATGTGAAGGCCGTCGGCCACTGCGTTGTCTGTGGTGAAAGTTAATGCCTTAAATTTGGTATTCGCGGAACACTTTTTACACTGTGGATCTCGAAATCTGGATTTCCCTAACGATTTCCGAAATGGAATGTCCCATGCGTCCAGTTCCAACTACTATTTCGTGTTCAGAGTTTTTTAATTCCCGCCATGAGGCCATAATCACGTCGGACACTTTTTCGTATGAATCACTCAAGTACAAATGAAAGCTCCGAAAATGTGCTACCCCTTATACCTAGTGTATGCGATACTACCGCCATCTGCATATGTGTATATCGCTACCCCATGAATTTTGACGCCTCAGTTTATATAGCTCACACTAGAATAAGCGATATATGCGCTGTAGAGATTGCAATTCATAGCATCGTCACCTTCAGACCACATTAACAATAGGTTACGAGATTTTTTTCTGTCTTGTTTATTACCTGTGCAAGAAGCAACAGGAGCAGTGATGACATTCTTCAGTACAGTGAGTGGATTCTTTAAAGTAAATATGCTGTGCTTGCTGTGTTGGAAGAGCAGTGCGTGCTTAATAAGATGCCCAAGCTCGATCTTTCGTAATTACATAGCGAATCAATTGTGAAGTTGTGGTCGCCTCAAGCATTTCGTTCCTCCAGTTTTGTGGGCTGTTAGTCCAACAGTGTCGTGGAGCAGTTCCTGCGGAGTTTGAAAGGAGCGCACAGCAATCAGTTTGACATTACTACCGGTGAGATCACAGTGAGCCATTTGCCTTTTAGAATAGTAATTTGGATTGAAAGTATCGTTTGTCGGTAAAACGATCGTCAAAAACATTATCCTACCACGTATCGTCCTATAAGCACATTTACATTTGTGGGCACTAAGACGTTTGGACGTATAAATCGCTTCGTATAACTCTCAAAGTTTACGAGTACATCATGCATCGAAGTGTGCCTAATTTTGACTCTGGTTATTTAACGATGATATTTCAGAGTAACTCTAAATGCTGATTTAAAATATGGGTAATATTTAGTTAATTCATTTTTAATTATTTGTGTTATAAATTAATGCAGAAAACCCGAAGAGATTCTGTTCATCCATAAAGCACACCAGTGGCAAGACGCAATCAATACCTTCACTGCGCGATAACAACGGTGAAGTCACTGATGACATTGCCACTAAAGCAGAGTTATTAAACACGGTTTTCCGAAACCCCTTCACCAAAGAAGATGAAGTAATTATTCCTGAATTCTAATCAAGAACAACTGCCAAGATGAGAAACATACAAGTAGACACCCTCGGTGTAACAAAGCAGCTTGAATCACTTAATGAAGGCAAGGCCTCTGGTCCAGACTTTACACCAGTCAGGCTCCTCTCAGAGTATGCTGACAAAATAGCTCCATATTTAGCAATTATATACAACCACTCGCTCACAGAAAGATCCGTACCTAAAGACTGGAAAATTTCTCAAGTCACACCAATACCCAAAAAGGGAAGTAGGAGTAATCCGCTGAATTACAGGCCTTTATCACTAACGTCGATTTTCAGTAGGGTTTTAGAACATATACTGCATTCAAACATTATGAAGTACCTCGAAGAAAACGATTTATTGACGTATAGTCAGCACGGATTCAGAAAATATCGTTCTTGTGAAACACAACTAGCTCTTTATACTCGGGAGTAGGAAGCGCTATCGATAGGGGATGTCAAATTCACTCCATATTTTTAGATTTCCAGAAGGCTTTCGACACCGTTCCTCACAAGCGTCTTCTAACCAAACTGCGTGCCTACGGAGTATCGCTTCAGCTTTGCAACTCGATTCGTGATTTTCTGTCAGAAAGGTCACAGTTCGTAGTAATAGACGGAAAGTCATCGAGTAAAACAGAAGTAATATCCGGCGTTCCCCAAGGAAGTGTTATAGGCCCTCTATTGTTCCTGATCTATATTAACGACATAGGAGACAATCTGAGTAGCCGTCTTAGATTGTTTGCAGATGTTGCTGTCATTTACCGTCTTGTAAAGTCATCAGATGATCAAAACGACTTGCAAAATGATTTAGATAGGATATCTGAATGGTGCGAAAAGTGGCAATTGACCCTGAATAAAGAAAAGTGTGACGTTATTCACGTGAGTACTGAAAGAAATCAGCTAAATTTCGATTACGCGATAAGTCACACAAATCTGAGGGCTGTAAATTCAACTAAATACTTTGGGATTACAATTACAAATAACTTAAATTGGAACGATCACATAGATAATATTATGGGTAGAGCAGACCAAAGACTCCGATTCATTGGCAGAACACTTAGAAGGTGCAACAGGTCTACCAAAGAGACTGCTTACACTACGCTTTTCTGCCCTATTCTGGAGTATTGCGGTGCGGTGTGGGATCCGCATCAGGTGGGACTGACGGATGACATCGAAAAAGTACAAAGAAGGGCAGCTCGTTTTGTATTATCGCGAAATAGGGGAGATAGTGTCGCCTACATGATGCGTGTATTGGAGTGGCAATCATTAAAACAAACGCGTTTTCGTTGCGACGGGGTCTTCTCATGAAATTTCAATCACCAGTTTTCTTCTCCGATTGCGAAAACATTCTGTTGGCACCCACCTACATAGGGAGAAATGATCATCACAATAAAATAAGAGAAATCAGGGCTCGCACAGAAAAATTTAAGTGCTCGTTTTTCCCGCGTGCCATTCGAGAGTGGAACGGTAGAGAGACAGCATGAAGGTAGTTCATTGAACTCTCTGCCTTTCACTTTATTGTGAATAGCAGAGTAATCACGCAGATGTAGGAATAAAATCGCAGTGATATAGCGTAAAATTAGGCCTCCATGAAATCTATGGACGCAACCGCGAAGGAAAGACGTAGGAACCACTTTTATGAGGTTGGTTCCTTATCTTTGAAGACGTTCATGAACTTCGGAGCCAGATAGCTTGATATACAGAGATATAGGAAAATGATAAGCTCTTTCTAACATGTTTGTATTGCCTTAAGGCTATTACTAAGATGATAATCTTAGCGTGACGAAAGAAGTCCATACAGCCCTCATTAATTAATGTTGATTGAAGAACGCAGATACGATCACTCGCTTTTATTAGTGAAAACACGTTCTTGTGTGCGTCATTTCTTGGCTGTTATTTAGCGGTATGGATAAGATAAAGCTCATATATTAATGAGCACGTATAATTTTGGGTTCGTTAGTTTCATAGAAGCGGTCGACCACAGAAACAGACAGCATGACTCCTTTGTTTCTGTTCCTTTTGTCGTCGCTGGTAGCTACCACTTGCTACGGTATGTAGAACTGGCGGTGAAAAAGGTATTTCCTGTGTTCTGGTAATATGTTTACCTAAATTCGCGATGTGGAACGTTTTTGTCTTCGAGCTGAGCATTGTGTGTGGAGAGATTCCCTGCAGATTTTCATTCTATCTTTCCTGTTTCTTTCTAAGTTTTATTGCACATTTGCCATACATACTCTTTACTTTCAGGGTCTGGCTCTCCATTTACGTTTCTCTGTGGTTCTTAAAATTTTAATCGCTGACCTCGTAGCACTTCCTTCAAGTTTCATATGTTAAAAAATGGTTCAAATGGCTCTGAGCACTATGGGACTTAACATCTATGGTCATCAGTCCCCTAGAACTTAAAACTACTTAAACCTAACTAACCTAAGGACATCACACAACACCCAGTCATCACGAGGCAGAGAAAATCCCTGACCCCGCCGGGAATCGAACCCGGGAACCCGGGCGCGGGAAGCGAGAACGCTACCGGACGACCACGAGCTGCGGAGTTTCGTATGTTAAATTCGTAACTTACCTCCTTATAATAACAGTGATTCTTTTTGTGTTTTATTGAATTTACGCTCCTTAGTGAGTCCTTCTCGCACTTATAAGTAAATTGAAATACTTCATTACGAGTATTTTGTAGTTACGGTCGTAGGCCTAAAAACGAGTTTACATGCAGTCCTCAACACATATTTATCTCTTCTATTTCGGTACAGATACTGCAACCGCTTCAACTTTCGCTCTATAAAAGAATTTCATGCATTTATCGCTTCTATTTCGGTACAGATACTGCAACCGCTTCAACTTTCGCTCTATAAACGAGTTTCATGCAGTTCTCAACACATATTTCTCGTTTCTATTTCGGTACAGATACTGCAACCGCTTCAACTTTCGCTCTATTTAAATTATTTAGAAAAAATGAAGTAAAAAATGGCAGTACCAGAAAATAATTGACGTAGAGTAATTAAATTTCTGGAATACATTTGTCTAGATAAAATATTTAAATGTTAACACTGCAAGATTACAGGTCAACGTAAGCATGAGATAAGCCATTCCAAATGTGAAACTATGGTGCATTAATAGCCGATGTAACCGCCAGAATGTTGAATGCAAAAGTGCATGCAATGTTTCTTACAGGTGCCGGATGTCAGTTTGTGGGACGGAAATCGATGCCTGTTGCACTTGGTCGCTCAATACAGCGCCGGCTAATGGTAATTGTGAAAGACGCTGGAGCTGTAGTCCGATGATGTTCCGTATGTGTTCGATTGGAGACAGATCTGGTGAGCGAGCAGGTGAAGCTGACATGTAGATACTCTGTAGAGCATATCGGCTGACAACAGCGATACTTGGGCGAGCATTATCCTCTTGGAGAACACCCCCTGGAATGCTCTTCGTGAATGGCTGCATAACGTATCAAATCAACGGACTGACGTACAAATTTGCAATTAGGTTGCGTGAGATCAGCTCCTTGTGTTGCGATTTTCTTTCTGTCCGTGTATTTGGATTCTACGTTAACATTTTCTCAGGAAAGTTTTTCTTGCTATAGCCTGCCTTCATTTTATATACTCGTCACTGCCGTAGTCATTTATTTTCCCACCAAATTACCTGAAGTCATCTGTTAGTTATATTATCTCACTAACGGAAAAGAATCGCTTTGGTTGGTCTTCATTTTCATTTATTTTCTGAGAAATGCCACATAACTCGACAGCTTCGTAAAAATGACCATTAAAAGAATCATAAAAATGTTATTATATAACGCTTAATGATTCTCTCGCATGCTCAAATATGACCTTAAACACACATAAATATTCACTTAAGTATTCGCAATATCCTTCTGAGATGAAATTTATCCACATAAAAACATGATAATACAACCTTCTTCATGAATCAGAAATGTAAGCTTCCATGCAACACCCATGGGGCTACGGGAGTTGGTTATATGTGGTGTTAGGAGTACAAGAACAAATTTTGCGATAGTTGTAACCTTAATATGTACCCTCTTCAAAGTGTTAGTTGTTTTTCCTTCATATCTAACAGTCTTCCCACAAACATGTGACGTAATTTACTACCTGATTTTTTTGTGCGGTCATAACTACACCATGAAGTTGAACATGCCTGTCTACGTGTCCCCACTTCAGCACCTAACCTGTTGCCCAGAGGAAAATAGGCATTAATGGCTTGCTCTTGCCACACATACTTGTAGGTACTGAGCAACCTAAAAACATGCTGCTCCTGATAGCTATAAGTATTATAAGTATTAGCCTGCAAATGAAATAAATACTGATGTTGTTCAGGTCACCAGTTATACCACAAATACCATATATACAATGGACATTCAGTAATTATAGAGACAAATTAATGTAGAAATTTATTTTTATTTTTCGAGTCCAGGACATAAAATAATTACAAAAACTAATTAGTATTGATTCACATAACAATTTTGCAAATTTAAATATGTACAGTAGTATTTATGACACAGATTCAATAATATATACAAAAAGAGATGAACAAGCAGCAAGATGATTATGTTTTTTAACGGGCTCAGTATTCGGCGGTTATCACAGCAGTTTCACTGGCTGCAGAAAGATCACAGATAGTGCATGCAGCCGGTAGGTTTCTCCGAACTAGCAGATGTTGTTCGTCCTGTACGTCACCACACTGACAAGTTTCGTCCTCATTACTGAAGCCCCACTTCCTGAGGTTGGCTTTGCACCTTGACACCCCAACTCGCAGACTGTTCAAAGTCTCCCAGGTCACGTATGGCACGTGCAAACCTTCGGCTATTTCCTCCTTGACCTTTATATGATTGTTTTCAGCTAGGGAGCCTCGCCAAAGCTCCTCTCTGCGAGTTCTGGGAGATGAACGAATTGCCATAGTTTTCTGTAGGAAGCTTTTTCTTGACCTCAGTCTTGGGTGTTGAGGGTCATGTCCGAACAAAAGTTGTCTAGGGTCGATTTCTTGTTTTTTCTTCTCCACTTCTGTTGCAACTTGCCTTTGAATGCGTGGCGGTGCTAAACCCATAATTTGGTGCAGCTTTTTGAGAGGAGTAGGTCGTGAGCAGCCTGTAACAATCCGTCCTGTCTCGTTCAGGGCTGTATCTACACGTGCAGAGTTTTGTCAGACGGGTGCTGCGTATTCTGCGGCGGAGAAACATAGCGCCAAGGCAGATGTTCTAAGCATTTTGGCTGGGCACCTCAGTTGGTTCCTGTAAGTTTGCGGATGATGTTGTTCCGCGCTTTTACTTTGAGGCTCGTTTCTTCACAGTGGGCTTTGAATGTGAAGGATATGTCCATCTTCACCCCAAGGTATTTAGGAGTTTCGCAGTGGAGTAGTTGTTCTTCTCTCCAAGGGATGTTCAGTTTCCTTTTGGCTTCCCTATTTCTAAGATGGAATGCATAGACTTGGGTTTTTCCAGGCTTCGGTTTCAGTTGGTTTTCATCGTAATACTTGGAGAAATTTTCAAGAGCTGTTGTCAGTTTCACCTCTACTTCCTCAAAGTGTTTGTAGGAGGAGATTTGATTTTCATGACTTTGGGTTGACATCGCTGTAATGAGCTGGTAACGGCAGATGAATAATTCTTTTTCTTATAAACTTTTTTTGTTTATAGTCTCAATACTGCGTTTAAAGGTTGCAGTGTCCTCTTGAAGCTTCCACATAATTTGAAAATCTTTCATTGATCCTTTTTTTTCATTTCTGAAAGTGAAAAACTGGCCAGATTTTTTTCTCGAATGATTTTACAGCATGGTGAAAGTTGTATGCACTGCGGAAAAAATTCATTAGTTGGTAGATCAACACAAAAACAATCGAGCCTTAGTGACTGGCGAGCAACGTCCTGGCCGGCCAGTTGAAGTGTCAACCCCTTCACTTGAAGGGGTTTGCGAACACCGACTTTTTTCAGTTGAAAATACAGAAAATACATACTTGTACATACTTTAAACGAAGTTATGAAAGGGAACGTGCCCCTTTCCTAAATAAGATTTTAACGTGTGAAGAAATTTAGGTTCACCATTTTTAATCAACGTCCAAAGGACAAGGAATTTGTGCGAAAATGGTTCAAACAACAAAACAAAGAGCTCTTGGCATCAAATAAAAGAAAACCTAGTTCATCGTTGGTAGAAGTGTATTAATACTGGTGTGGGTAATGTTAAGAAGTAGCAAAAATCTTATTTCGTAAAAAAGCACAATGTTAGTTCTATATTAGTATGTCTCTTTTATTACTGAATATCCCTCGTATATATAGATATTTCCCTCAATATCCCATGACCTAATACTATTACCCTCCCCGCCGTTGTTTTATTTTTGTTGATCATCTTATAACCTCTTTTCACGACACTCTCCATGCCGTTCAGCTGATCTACCAAGCAATTTGCCCCCTCTGACAGAATTACAATGCCAGTGTCAAACCTTAAACCTTTTATTTCTTCTCTCTGACTATAATTCTTTTTCCAAAGTTCTCCCTCGCTTCCTTAACCGCTTTCTCTGTGTATAGTTTGAATAACATGAATGATAGTGTTGTATATTATTTCAGGCCCTTCCCAACTGCCGCTTTCATGCCTTGCGACTCTTAACATTGGAGTCTGATTACTGTAAAAGTTGTAGATAACCTTTCGCTCACCACTTTTTATTCATGCTACCTTCCGAATTTAAAAGAATGTAATCAAGACATCATTCTCAAAAGAGTTTTGCAATTCTCTGATGTTTCACATGTAGGTTTGTCTTTTTGCAATCTACCTTGTAAGTTAAGTCGTAGGATCAGTATTACCTCCTACGTTGCTATATGTTACCGCAATGCCAACTGATCTTCTCCCAGGCCAGTTTCTACCAGCCGTTCCATTCTATAGATAATACAAGTTATTTGATGCCCACGACTGATGAATTGGTAATAGTCACACCTTCTAGGTCACGGCCTGTTATTGGTAACTATCTTAGATTTGATATAAAAAACGAAAACACTTTGTACTCATATTTTATTTAGTTCATAGCTTAGATCCCACACTATTCTTAGCAATCTGTGATCATGAAATTAGATCGTGTAGTCAAATCTCCACCTTTTGCTTTCCCACCTGCAAATGAGGGGCCGACGAGGTGCAGATTAACTGGTGCTCATTCAGTGCAACAACTGCGATATTGATATGAAACTTTTAGAAAAATAAAGGAATCCCAGGAGGGAATTTTATCCATTTTCTTTCCTAAACAGATGGGAACCGCCAGTCTTCACTTCTGCATCATCTCATTCGATGGACAGATGGAAGAAAGACAGTAGTAAAGCACTGAAGCAGCTCTGGCAGATATGTATGAAGAAAGCAGTACAATATTAAATTACTTTGGTAATGATATTTACTTTTTACTTAACATTTGTACGGCCTTTTTTCTGCCTCTTGCTGTGTCAGAGTTTTTTGATTGCGCCATCACAAATATTTATGTAATAGCATATTTGGTATACCATTTCTGGTTCACTTCGGATTAGTCAAGTGAGCAAGTGTGGATATTGGATTCGCCAATGGGTAGTAAAAGCAGAGCAATATTGAATCTTAATATGGATCAGTGTTTCTTTAGCATGAAAATACGAGTACCATATATATGCCTGTTTAATGCTCTCCAGTTAGTTTTATGTTTCCTTTTGAGACGGTATTTTGCTTTCAAAAATACTGAGAAAAGCAAAAGTAGCCACTTTTTTTAAAATACGTGGTGGCATAGTGTGATATACACTGTTGAGTATTTAAATTACCATGTAGCATCTTATAACCTTGAGGATGCGCACGCTGAGAAGGGGGAATCAAAACATGTCTGATATCCATATTTGATACACGTTATTGGTCAGATGAGTATTTTTTGTTTAAATTTATAATTTTTTATAGTTACACGCATTCTTGTTTCCTTAAGAATAAGAATTACTGTCGTAGATATGATTTGTCCTTGCAACATGTGCATTATATCCTCAACTTATAAGTCAAATGCACGAAATGAATTAAGAGTCCAATGCTTTTAGTTAGAGACATCTTCATGCAGTCATTTGTTCATGTGCGGATCTGTGGATCATGATATTCTGATTGCGCAGAGAATAAGAAAATAAGGTCGTGTGTTTACTGTTACAGGATTACCTCCAGGAGATCATCAGTCAAGAATAGTGAATGGCACAGACGCTGCAGATGGCGAATTTCCTTTCGTGGTAAATTAAATTCTCAAATAAAATATTTGTAACGGCACATTTGTTAGCCTCGCTGAATTCCATTGTAATTACAGAGACGGAACAAAATCGCAACACCAAGAAGGAGTTGTGCGACATAAACGAAAGTTCGTACGCGTTTTTCTATTTATGAAAGATTATATCTACTCAAATTTCGCATAAGAGTGGCGCTAGTAGCGCCACTATGAAAATGCAAATCAATTTTGCTTTAAATACACATTGTAGCGGCCGTGAGCATTAGTTACCTATGAATTTTAGGTGATGAGTTAATGTTGGTCAAGAATGCCTTTAAGGTGACTCAGACACCATCATCAACACATCACTGAGATTAAACGACGTCATGTAATAGGGCTACGAGAAGCTGGATGTTCCTTCTGCGATATTGCGGAAAGACTTGGCAGGAATGTAGCGACTGGACACAATTGCTGTCATTGTTGTTCGTGTGAATGTACGGTAGGAAGAAGCCCGGCTCCGGCAGCCACGTGGCACTACCGATAGAGGAGACCGTCGTCTTCAGCGTATGGTTGTGGCGCATCGTTCTGTATCTGTACCAGCAATATGAGCGGCAGTTGGCACCACAGTGACACAACGAACTGTTACAAATCGGTTACTTCGACCGCTCCGAGCCAGACGCCCTGTAGCGTGCATCCCACTGACACCAAACCATCGCCCTTTGCGACTTCAGCGAGAGCTGATTGGAGGGCAACGTGGAGTTCTGTTGTGTTTTTTTGATGAAATCCGACTATGCCTCGGTGCCAGTGATGGCCGTGAGTTGGGTAGAAGAAGGGCCTGCCAACAACCTGTCTGTGTGCTAGATGCTCTGGACCTACACCTAGATTATGCTCTGGTGTGTGACTTCGTATGTCAGCAGGAGCACTCTCGTGGTTATAGCTTGTATCCTGACTGCAAAATTGTGCGTCAATATGGTGAGTGAACTGTTGTGCTGTCATTCGTGAACAGCATTCCAGTTGGTGTTTTCTAACAGCATAACGCTCGCCCACATACGGCTGTTGTAACCCAACATGCTCTACAGACTGTCGACCTATTTCCTTCGTCTGCTAGATCACCAGATCTGTCTCCATTCAAGCATGCATTGGGGAATCATTGGAAAACAACTCCAGCGTCGTCCGCAAACAGCATTAATTGTCCATATACTGACGGATCAAGTGCGAAAGCCATGGAACTCCTTCTTGCAAACTGAAATCCGGAACCTGTACAACATAATGAACGCACGTTTGCATGCTTGCATTCAGCATATTAATGTACTAGAATTCCTCATTTGGAGTGGCTTATATCACGCGTTCAATAACTAGTGCTTACAACGTAAAGCACTTAAATACACTAATGGCCATTAAAATTGCTAAACCAAGAAGAAATGCACATGATAAACGGGTATTCATTGGACAAATATATTATGCTAGAACTGACATGTGACTACATTTTCACGCAGTTTGGGTGCATAGATCCTGAGAAATCAGTACCCAGAAGAACCACCTCTGACCGTAATAACGGCCTTGGTACGCCTGGCCATTGAGTCAAACAGAGCTTGGATAAAGGTTACAGATACAGCTGCCCATGCGGCTTCGATACGATACCACAGATCATCAAGAGTAGTGACTGGCGTATTGTGACGAGACAGTTGCTCAGCCACCATTGACCAGACGTATTCAGTTTGTGAGAGATCTGGAGAATGTGCTGCCCAGGGCAGCAGTCGAACATGTTCTGCATCCAGAAAGGCTCATACAGGACCTGAAACATTCGGTCGTGCATTATCCTCCTGATATGTAGGGTTTCGCCGGCCGCGGTGGTCTCGCGGTTCTAGGCGCGCAGTCCGGAACCGCGCGACTGCTACGGTCGCAGTTTCGAATCCTGCCTCGGGCATGGATGTGTGTGATGTCTTTAGGTTAGTTAGGTTTAAGTAGTTCTAAGTTCTAGGGGACTGATGACCACAGCTGTAAAGTCCCATAGTGCTCAGAGCCATTTGAACCATTTTGTAGGGTTTCGCAGGGATCGAATGAAGGGTAGAGCCACGGGTCGTAACACATCTGAAATGTAAAGTCCACTCTTCAAAGAGCCGTCAATGCGAACAAGAGGTGACCGAGACGTGTAACCAATGGCACCCCATACCGTCACGCCGGGTGATACGCCAGTATGGCGATGACGAATACACGCTTCCAATGTGCGTTCACCGCGATGTCGCCAAAAAAGGATGCGACCATCATGATGCTGTAAACAGAATTTGGATTCATCCGAAAAAATGACGTTTTGCCATTCGTGCACCTAGGTTCGTCGTTGAGTACACCATCGCAGGCACTTCTGTCCTGTGATGCAGCGTCAAGGGTAACCGCAGCCATGGTCCCCGAGCTAATAGTCCATGCTGCTACAAACGTCGTCGAACTGTTCGTGCAGATGGTTGTTGTCTTGCAAACGTCCCCATCTGTTGACTCAGAGATCGAGACGTGGCTGCACGATCTGTTACAGCCATGCGGATAAGATGCCTGTCATCTCGACTGCGAGTGATACTAGGCCGTTGGGATCCAGCACGGCGTTCAGTGTTACCCTCCTGAACCCACCGATTCCGTATTCCGCTAACAGTCATTGGATCTCGACCAACGCGAGCAGCAATGTCATGATACGATAAACCGCAATCGCGATAGGCTACAATCCGACCTTTATCAAAGTCGGAAACGTGATGGTACGCATTTCTCCTCCTTTCACGAGGCATCAGAACAACGTTTCACCCGGCGACGCCGGTCAACTGCTGTTTTTGTATGAAAAATCGGTTGGAAACTTTCCTCATGTCAGCACGTTGTAGGTGTCGCCACCGGCGCGAACTTTGTGTGAATGCTCTGAAAAGCTAATCATTTGCATATCACAGCATCTTCTTCCCGTCGGTTAAATTTCGCGTCTGCAGCACGTCATACTCCTGTTGTAGCACTTTTAATGGCCAGTAGTGTATGTTAGCTATACGTCTGTATTCGCGAAATTTCGTTACTGTTCGTTAATTACTTTGTGGTGTTGCGATTTTTTTCCGTCAGTGTCTCAAGCAAGCAGATCATATGATAAAGAACAAATATTTTATTTAATTTTTCTGTAGATACATACTCATAGTAAGGGCTTAGTAGTGCCCTGTGTAAACTGCAATAAATTTCTGTGTTCGTAACCATATTCTGCTTTTCTTTCTCAGAGTGAGCAGGTCACTAATCACGAGCAATAACAGATGCATTTCATTTCGTTTGATTTCTGCATCAAAGCATTTTCGGTGGTGTTGTACTACAAAAATTTTACCGTATGATCATTTTTTAAATTTTTTGTTAATAGAATTAAGGCAGTTCGCTGGATATACATATCGTTGATTTGGTATTTACGACCCACGTATTTCTGCCGAACATGAGTTACATAGTAAGTGCGACATAAAGTACAGACGAACCTCTGTGGAGTATAGTTTTGTGTTTGGAAATGCATAGATGGAGCTATTGTTGAATTCAGCAATGGTAATAAAACTCTTGAGTGGAATCCAGTTCGGTACAGTACAGCACGTCGATACGGAGTATGAACTGGTTGAATAAATTCTGACAGCTGAATCGTAGAGAGCAGATTACCGTCTAAAAGCTTTTCATCTGTTGCAGGTTCAGTACGTTTATTTGCTTGGGTCACCCGAATGCGGCGCCTCTGTCATCAATGAGGACTGGGTGATGACTGCAGCCCACTGTGTATACCTGTAAGCAACTATATGCATGTTTAAACTGCAATTAGTGAAAATTGGCATTTTAACCGCGTTCATCGCGGCAGTTAGTTTTCCAAATTTTTCAGTAAACTAATGAATAGCTCTCCAAAGTCTAGTCATGTAGCAGTGTTAAGATACCACGATGTTTCAACGAGTGTCATTACCTTCTGGACAAGTTCATACACTTGCCCGCGAAAGGCAAAGGTCCCGAGTTCGAGTCTCGGTCCGGCACACAGTTTTAGTCTGCCAGGAAGTTTCATATCAGCGCACACTCCGCTGTAGAGTGAAAATTTCATTCTAGACCTCATTATCTAGTTAGGTTTGAAACGTCACGTGCTCACCATTTTATCATAAATTAATTATTCCAAGGTCTGACACTTAGCTTTTCGATGTAATTACATTTTCTATTACAGTTACCTTTGTTGTCTTCTACTCTGCCCGATAACTCGAAATTCATGGAATTGTAAGCTTGATAGATGAAAATCGAATACGCTTCACACAAAGATGTGTGTAAATTGCCGCCCAACCGGGACTTAGAATTTAATATCGTGAGAAAACTAAATATTCTTTCGCGTTAGAGGCGTGGTGTTCATTAGCGAACGGCGGTTTGACACGGAGTTTTGCGTAGTAAATGATCGCACAACTACTATAACGACTTCCCTGCACAACAGAGAGTCGCGATGCCCCAGCGTGACACAGGATTCAATGACCATTCTTCTGTCTTGACAATGTCTGTATCTCGTTGTTTTATCATCTCTAAGAAGAGAGACTTTGACCATGTCTCAAAAGTTACACACTTCGTGAACTGACGCTGTTCAGATCTGCAGTTTATAGAGCTGTCATTTCATCACCAAGTAAATCTCACTGAATTAGCAGTTCTTACCGTTGTATTCGCGTATGGAGTGCTGGTAAAATCAGTTTGTGTGCGCTGTAATTAATTTAATTCTGTCTTCTCGGTGCCTACTGTGTGAAACTGGGCCTTTAGTGCATTCCTACATTCCGAACTTAATAATAATTCTTGAAACTTTGTAAGAAGTTTTTCGCGGGGTAGTTGATGTTTATCTGAAAGTGTCTGCCCATTCAAGTGGTTCAGCATTTCTAGATCGCTCTCCTGTGAGTCAACATCCTGTGACCATTCGTGCTGCCCTGTTCTGAATACGTTCAGTATTTCCTGGTATCTTACGCAATATCCTAAGACGGTTCACACGAGTGTTTTGTAACCAGCCTCCAGTTCCGCGTTCTGTGAAGTACTTTATTTTAGATTTCAAAAATTTTATGCAAGTTCCCAATTTTTGTACCACTTTCAAATAATGTTTGCGCAGCTTTCTTTCAGATAGCACTTCATTATTTATAACTACGTCATCTGCAAAAATTCTGATATTACGATAAATATTATCTACTCGGTCATTGAACTGAAGGGTCCTATTGCCCTCACTCTCGGATCTTGCATCAAGACATCATTCTGAGTCCATCTTAACAAAAAATTGTACTTTCGTTTGTTGGCACATGTTATCGTAGTATCACATATAATCGTATTTGTCTTTCTTCCAACCAACAGCCACCGTTGTTTTTACACGGATCTCTGGTATATTATGGTTAAGATAGCAGCTACCTCAGTTGCTAATTCTGCCTAGATTGTGACAGGACTCCGACGCTTACTCAGTTTTACCGATTTCATCTGTTTCTCGACGACACTGACACTAACCTTTCTATCACTTATCTATGTACCGGTATGATAATTAAATTGAACAGCTCTCGATCTTCTTTCCATTGTATTTCAATACTTCGTCATATATGATTACCTTTGGCTTTTCTCATTTTTTGGTCCTTTGTCATCCGTGACTGTACTTTGGCGGCATTGACACATGTAATCGTTAAAACAGCCACAAAATGGCTCTGAGCACCATGGGACTTAACATCTATGGACATCAGTCCCCTAGAACTTAGAACTACTTAAACCTAACTAACCTAAGGACATCACACAACACCCAGTCATCACGAGGCAGAGAAAATCCCCGACTCCGCCGGGAATCGAACCCGGGAACCCGGACGTGGGAAGCGAGAACGCTACCGCACGACCATGAGCTGCGGACAAAACAGCCACATCCCTCTCATTTCGCACCTACCTATAGTCCAGAGTCTTATTTTACAAATATCGTGTAGTGGTAGACTATGTACCACGTACTTTCTCTCCCATCACAAATCGTCGTACTCCATACTGTTTTTCTAAACTTTAAACTTGAGCCATAGTACCTCTAGATGCTGCTGACCGTAGATAAATGTTTCAACTTTTCGGATACGAGACAACTGTTCAACTAGTCTACTATATCAGTTGCCCGTTGTACTACAGTAACCATTGAAGCGATAACCACGTCATGATTACTGATATTAGTTTCAATGTGGAAAGCCTGAAAGAGGTTGGTCAGCTCGTTGTAATTAGATCTAATATATATCTAAGTATGTCCTTGGATCACAGACGACATGCAACGTTCGTTCCATCGTACGTCACACCAGCTGCTCGCTGTACCCCACTGCCTTGAGAGAATGGCCCCTGTAAGAGCCTCTACACCTTTTTGAATGAGGTGTCCATGCGCACCCACTGTGATCGCTAGGTGATCCTTCTTACCCCTTGCTGCCATTTACTAAAAGGGTTAAGTTATTCGCCGTACTTTCTATTTGTTGACAAATAACAGACCCTCACCATCTGTGCCTAATTGTCCTTACATGTTTCCCAATAGTTGAGATACGTCTCCCTGGCTCAGTTTCAGCTTCAGTGGGAAACAGCACTTCGCACTTGTTGGAAAGACGGCTGAGTGTAGAACCTACAGTCAAATCGGCGGGCAGTGATACATACTGTATTTTCTACAGATGAGATTATCCATGAGAGATGGTAGTACTTCAGATATTTTTGATGCTATTAGTGTATGTCCTAATATATCCTACAGTATTTCATAAGCAGGAACCTCAGTGGGACAGTCCAGTCCACTCCTTCCTGAGGTATTAAATTAAATCTTTCGTTCGGCCACCTTTCTAAAACACCCTGATTGGTGGCTCTACGTTTAGTGGACTGTAACCATATCCGGCTATGTCATCTTCCTTGTCTTAGCCTAAATGGCTGTTTTCGTTCGCGCTTCCCAATCAACTACAGAAAAATGACCCATCTCTGAAACTCTGCGCTTACTGTCTTCAAATAAATGCACGAGCCTTACTATTGGCTTGTTTCTAAACTTGTTTCCATGAATAAATAAAGAATATTTACCTGTGTTTCACAAAAATATTCCGGGCATAAAACATTCGCTTAATGAATCTGCCTTTTGATATCAAAACAGACACAATATGGAGCATCAGGAGCTCTACTGAAGCTCGAAATGTAGAGCGAACTTCCATGCGAGATACTTTTAAAACTTTACACAAAGTAACTCTACCTCAAAGTCTGTAAGAAAACCAAAAGATATTCTGGTCGTATGTAAAGTACACCAATGGCTAGACGCAATCAGTACTTTCACTGCCCACAACAGTGGTAGTGTTATGATAACGGAGCCACTAAAGCAGAGACTAAACAGGGTTTTCCGAAATTCCTTCACAAAAGAAGAAGTAAGCATTCCAGAATAAGAATAAAGAACAACTGACAACATGAGTAACTTAGAAATAGGTTCCTCGGTGTTATAAGGCCGCTTAAATCACTTAATAAAGGCAAGGCCTCCGGTCCTCGTTGCATACCAGTCAGCTTCTTCTCAGAGTATGCTGATACAGTAGCTCCACATTTAGCAATCATATTCAACCGATCGCTTGTTGAAAAATCAGTACCTTGAGAATAGAAAGTCGTAAAAGTCGCACCATTACTCAAGAAAGAAAAAAGAAGCAATCAGCTAAATTACAGATCGTCGATTTGCGGTACATATACCGTGTAGGAGCATTATGAATTTGCCGGCCGGAGTGGCCGAGCGGTTCTAGGCGCTTCAGTCTGGAACCGCGCGACCGCTACGGTCGCAGGTTCGAATCCTGCCTCGGGCATGGGTGTGTGTGATGTCCTTAGGTTAGTTAGGTTTAAGTAGTTCTGAGTTCTAGGGGACTGACGACCTCAGATGTTAAGTCCCATAGTGCTCAGAGCCATTTGAACCATTTTGAACCATTATGAACTATCTCGAATAAAACGACACGGGCCGGCAGTAGTGGCCGAGCGGTTCTAGGCGCTACAGTTTGGAACCACGCGACCGCTACAGTCGCAGGTTCGAATCCTGCCTCGGGCATGGATGTGTGTGATGTCCTTAGGTTAGTTAGGTTTATGTAGTTCTAAGTTCTAGGGGACTGATGACCTGAGAAGTTAAGTCCCATAGTGCTCAGAGCCATTTGAACCATTTTAACCAAAACGACACGGATTCAGAAAATACCGTTCTTATGAAACACAATTAGCTCTTATATTCTCACGAGGTAATGAGTGCTATTGACAGGGGATGTGCATCTGATTCCACATTTTAGATTTCCAGAAGGCATTTGGCACCATACCTCATAAGCGCCTTCTAATCAGATTTCGTGCCTGTGGACCACCCTCTCAGTTGTGTGACTGGATTCGTGATTTCCTGTCTAGAAAGTTCACAGTTCGTAATAACTGACAGCAAGTAGTATCTGGCGTTCCACAAGGAAGTGTTATAGGCCCTCTGTTATTCCTGATCTACATAAATGGTTTAGAAGACAACCTGAGTAACACTCTTAGATTGTTTGCAGACGATGTTGTCATTTGCCGTCTTATAAAGTCATCAGTTGAACAAAACAAATTTCAGAACGATATACACAGCAGATCTGTATGGTGTAAAAAGTGGCAACTGACCCTAAATCATGAAAAGTGTGAAGTCACCCACATGACTACTAAAATGAATCCGTTAAATTTCGGTTACACTATAAATCATATAAATCTCAATGCTGTAAATTCTTCTAAATGCTTAGGGATTACAATTACGAATAACTTAAGATGAAACGATCACATATATGATGTTATGGGTAATGCAAACCAAAGACTTAGACTTACTGGCAGAACGCTTAGAAAATGCAACAGGGTTGCTAAAGTGATTGCCTACATTACACTTATTCGTCCTCTTCTGGAGCACTGCTGTTTGGTGTGGAATCCGCATCAGATAGTATCGACGGATGACATCAAAAAAAGTTCAAAGGGCAGTTTGTTTTGTACTCTTACTATCGCGAAACAGTGGAGAGGACGCCACAGGTATGATACGAATCATTAAAAGAAAGGCGTTTTTCGTTGCGGCAGGATCTTCTTATGCAAATTCAATCACCGACTTTGTCTCAAAGTGTGAAAACATTTTGTTAGTGCCAACCTACAGAGGGAGAAATGATCGTCATAATAATATGAGAGATATGAAACTTGCACAGAAAGATTTAAGTGTTCGTTTTTCCTGCGAGCTGTTCGAGAGTGTAACGGTAGCTTGAAGGTAGTTCTACGAAACCTATGACAGGAACTTAATTGTGAATTGCAAATGTGGATGTAGATATAGACGCAGATGAAGAAGTAGATGAACGGAAGTACGACAATACAACTGTGAACGGCCTTGTTTCATGCCTTGGTTTCAGCATACTGCAGGACGACATGTGTACGGAATCCTAGAGTATGGAGAAAATGTTGCTGTTCTAAGAAATATTTGTAGACCTTACAGTTATATTACTTTCAAACTATCAGGCGAAAATTATATTTTGTTGTCAAAGTTTGAAGACGTCAAAGTTCTAAGACGCATTAGAGTTCTGGCTGCCTATACACTGAGAGTTTCAGTAAACGAAATTGCTACTGTTATTATCCTCGGTATCATTACACCGCCGACTCCGAGGAATGATTGTGCGTTACCTACGCCAAGCTTGGGTTTAACAAACGCCAACAGTTAATATCCAAACACACGGGAAAAGATTTCTATGATTTGCGAACAAACGGTGTCCACAACAAACCTCTCACCAACTCCCCAATTTGTGTGCTGTTCTTAGCATAAGTTAGTTTAAGTAGTGTGTAATTCTAGGGGCCGATGACCTCAGCAGTTTGACCCCTTAGGAATTCACACACATTTGAACATAAATACAACTGTCTGTTTAGCGATACGACTTTTGGAGCTTTAACAGAGAACTGTGACATTAACTAACATGATACCACTGAAACACACGAGAACAGACAGACAAGATATACTGCCATCAATGGTATTGTTTGTGTAGGTGACACAAAAGTTTGAAGATGGGTGCCCAGTGACGTTTACAGTTATATCCCGTCAACAAAAAATAATTATTTGAGAGTAAACAGTGTAAAATCATATTTATTCTATTTCAAATACTTCCTTTAATGTCTATTCTTGTTCATGTGAATATTTAGTGTTCTAACAGAATTTATACTTAAAAAACTTGTGTCATTTGAAATACCGAAAGCTGTGACGTAGTTCGAAAAATTGTGTCCTATAAGCACAGAATATTAAATTTACATTTATAATAGCAAAATTTATTTAACACAAGGCAGCTTCTTGTTTCAGTAGTGTTCATACTCTTTCCAAATCGTATTTGTGAGCACGTTTCTGTCAGTTGCTAACTGGATAGACGCAACCTAGGCCTAAATTTTCTGACTTACAATTTTTAAAAAAAGTGACCAAACAATCTTGGTGACGTGAATTCTGTTAGAACAAAGTGACTACTAATTCACTTTACTGACATTATATCCCTAAATCGGTACAAAATCAGCGGTTACCAGCGCGATAAAGGTTAGTGTTGTTTTTGTTTACACGTCGCCAAACCGGCGTCATTGCCAAACTGGATACGGTCTTTCAAGTTATTCTTAATTCTTCTTTCGAAACTGACCACAAGTGAGAGGTCCAGGAGGTGTTATATGATAGTGAGTAGCGGGATTTGTTGGCAATATTTACATTGGGGCGGGTTTGGCGGGTGGGGCGGGGAGGGGGTGGGGGGGGGGGGGGGTGAAGGACGTAGTGTGGAGAACATTGGGAAAACAGAAGCGTTCTCTCCAGGAACTGCAGCGTATGCAGCAAGAACATTTTCATTCAGCAGCAGGAAGGGAAAATTTGTGCCCTTCAGGCACGCTTGGCGGAAGAGAAGAAGGTATTGAGTAGTAAAGAAGACCGTAGTTGGCGCGAACTTGCAGTTAGTTGAAAGGCAAGAAGAAAGAGATAGCGATATGATAGTTTTATTATCAATACTAAAAACAGATATCAACTACTGCCACGGTTAAGTGCAGCACATTTCAGCCGCGACGAGGAAGCCTAGAAATGTGCAAAACATTAGGGAGAAGTAATTGTTGCTGCTAGGTAGTAGCCATGGATGAGATGTTGGCCCTTAGTTATAGGAAAGCTTAGGATCAGCTTAAAAGGACACCAGAATTTTCAAATGAAATATAGAGCTAAGTCACAAAGGAATAAGGTTTTTAAGTAAGGAATTTTAAAAGAGGACCTTGCAGTGATACTGGTTGGGGTAGCAAACAATTTGGGTAAGGATGTCATATGGTATATGACATGATAGCTTTCCTGGGCTCCCTGACTCGTGGTACACTTTTGCGAGCTATTCAGGCGTCGTTATCGGCCACGCCTTAATGAAGCAGATTAATGTGGGGCTAGAATTGGCACTCATGGCAGCCGAACTTGCGCGTGTTGCTTTGGTACCAGTGAGCGCTACCGAGACATGAGGTTTCACAACACTTGGTCTGCACCTAAAAAGTAACAGGAAGGGAAAATTATTATTACAGCTCATTAATGAAAGTACAGGGGGTGGATCTTGGGCCACGCATGGTGAATTACCTGTCGTCATGGGTAACCGAGGTAGTCTCCTTTAGGATAAATAAAGACAAGCGGTTCCCCTGCCTAAACAGCATCTCCAGTGGTTTAAAAATTTCCGAAATAAGCACTCACAAGACAGATTCTAACACACCGAATGGCACATATACTGCAGTGAAGAAAGCAACGTGGCACATTGCACAGATATAACAATCCTTCATCAAAATATGCAATAAAAAATGAATTACAGCAATTTGAAGTTGAGCTCCAATCTTCCAACTGCACAGCAGTTTATGTCACTGTGAACCAGTGTAGAGACACAGAATTCCAACATGTAGTATCGTTGTATCGAAGGACAGTCTGTTACCGTAGGACTACTGAAAAAGATGGAGGATCACGCTTTTATGTCAGAAGAGGAACACGGTTGAGAACAGATTACTATCTTGATACAGTAAAAGAAGACAAGTACTATGAAGTATCAGCCGTTGAATAAACAGGGCTTTACATCAACAAGAAATTAATCCAGAGGTTGAAAATACCGATACAGTTGTAAGGTTCTTATATTTAGAACACCACCGGTTTCGGGCTCTTATACGTTCATCTTCATGAGTTACAAATTCGTGCTGTAACCCCGAGCGCCGTGGTGGACTTGTAGAGGACGCGGTGTATTATCAGCGAGAGCAGAGTACGACCGTTTCATAAGTGTACCGTGAATATCAGGAATCCGGTAGAACGTAAAATCTCCGACATCGCTGCGGGCGGAAAAAGATCATCCAAGAACGGGACCAACGACGATTGAAGAGAATCGTTCAGTGTGACAGAAGTGCAACCCATCCGCAAATTGCGACAGATTTCAAGACTGGGCCATCAACAAGTGTCAGCGTGCGAACCATTCAAGGAAACATCATCGATATGGGTTTTCGGAGCAGAAGGCCTGTTCGTGTTCCCTTGATGACTGCACGACACAAAGCTTAGCGCCTCGTCAAGGCTCGTCAACACCGACAGTGGACTGTTGATGACTGGAAACAAGATGCGGACAAATCTCGTTTCAAATTGTATCGAGCGGATGGATGTGCACGTATATGGAGACAACCTCATGAATCCAAGGAACCTGCATGTCAGCAGGGGTCTGTGCAAGCTGGTGGAGGCTCTATAATGGGGTGAAGCATGTGCAATTGGAGTGATATGGGACCCATAATACGTCTAGATACGATTCTGACAGGTGACACGTATGTAAGCATCCTGTCTAATCACCTGCATCCATTCATGTCAATTGTGCATTCCAGCTGACTTGGGGAATTCCAGCAGGACAATGCGACACCCCACACGTCCAGAATTGCTACAGAGTGGCTCCAGGAACACTGTCCTGAGTTTAAACACTTCTGATGGCCACCAAACTCCCCAGACATGCATGAACATTATTGAGCATATCTGGGATGCCACGCAACGTGCATCCGTACTCTTACGGATTTATGGACAGCCCTGCAGTATTCATGGTGTGAATTCCCTCCAGCATTACCTAAGACGTTAGTCGGGTCCACGCCACGTCCTGTTGCGGCCCTACATGATCTTAGTCAAGTGTGCCATTTTCTTTGGCTCTTCAATGTATTAGAGGGTAATTAAGTGATTTATGAATTTGTGCGTATGTTGTAATAGCGAACTATGCTGTCTATGTGGGTCTACATAATTTTGCATTATTTATTCTCAAACATTATAAAACTTATTTCCTCAGATGTTTCGTTCACCTGTTATTTGAAGCAGAGAGTTTCCCTTCATTTTACTGTATTACCATGTGGCATTATTCATTCATACTGATTCGAGGTGGCCTCATGGCATCGAACCCCATTTCCTTGACGAGTTTGGTTAAGAACCAACGCACAGCTTGAAGTTATTTCTTAATCCTTCTCAGGTCCACAACGGCCTGTTGCTTAATAATTTTAAAATGATACCTGTAACGAAAAGGCAAGCACATTTACTCCTAACGAATGGAGCCTATAATGATATATTCGGTGCACTTTTGGTCTTCGCGTAGGCGTCAAGTATGCACAATGTTCAATCAGTGCTGGCTGGAAACGCTTTGCAGACGTTGCTCTTACGAAAGTTCTGTCACGTCTTCATATGGCTTGTACGTGTCCAGTCTGAGCTATCCACGGATGCATATCTGAAGACTGATAAAATTCAAGGTCAAATTTATTCAAAATTAAAATTTCCTGGCAGATTAAAACTGTGTTCCGGACCGAGACTCGAACTCGGGACCTTTACTTTTCGCAGGCAAGTGCTCTACCACCTGAGTTATCCAAGCATGACTCACGAGCCGTCCTCACAGCTTCAATTCTGCCAGTACCTCGTCTGCTGTCTTCCGATTTTCACAGGAGCTCTTCTGCGAACCTTGCAGAACTAGCACTTCTGGAAGAAAGGATATTGCGGAGACATGGCTTACCCACAGCCTGGGGAATGTTTCCAGAATGAGAGTTTCACTCTGCAACGGAGTGTGCGCTGATATGAAACTTCCTGGCCGATATTTCGTTCACGTGTTTGTTGAAGCAGAGAGTTTCCCTTTATCTTACCGTATTACCATATTGATACGAGGAGGCCTCATGGCATCGAACCTGTTTCGCGGGCAAGTGCTCTACCAAAATTTATTTGACGTTGCGTTAAGTTTCTTACAAAGATGTTGATTTCAAGGTGAGCACGTTTACAAGGCAGTCGCGCACATCAAAGACGACATTGATAATTACTGTATAAATAGCTCTGTCCCTGACAATAGAACAATATTTAAGACCATATTTACATTCACAAGGAAAGAGCAAGCGTAAACCCAAAACAGCATTTTTCTACGAAGGAAATAATCTGTACAATAAATTCCCCAAAGAGATTTTAAAACGAACTTATTTAAAAAGGCAGTTAAAAAGTACCTGTCAACAATATATTCTCTACATTGAAGTGTTACTTAGGTAACACACAATAAGCTTTTGCTGAAAAGTATAACGCAAATATATAGTAATAATAATAGTGAAAAAAATCTGTCATTTCACAGATTAGTTTCTCGACGCTTTTCCCTTCTTTTTTTCTTTTCTTTTTTCTAGAAAAGCTTACTCAAAAAACTATTTAATGTGTAATAGTAACACCTTATCGCGCTTCTGAGCTCTGCATTTCACTTGGTTTAGAGCGATGCTGGCTCCTTTTCCCCCTTTTAGCAAGTGAAAATCTGTGGTACATAAAATGGAAACCAAACATCGTCGCAGTTGTCCTGACGTCAGCTGACTGTGTAGTGTGTGTAGTGTGCACAGTGGACGGCAGCGAGAAATGAACGTTGTAACCTCTCCGCAAAAATAAAAGCAAATATTTAAATGAGAATAGACATCGTGCTAAGTGTAACCTCCCCGTAATTATTTTTAAATGATATGATTTGAATGAAAATGCAAATGGAGGCAAATGTTAGCTTCCCACAGTAATAAAACTCAATGATAATAAAAATGTGCAAAAAATGTTAAGTCCCCACAAAATTACTGAACAATAATGACCCAATGTAAACTCAACACAAAAATTGAGAAATGAACATTAATCATTAAACCCACAATAATAGGGCAGCATCGCTGACCTACGGCCCTGTGCAGTAATTAACCGGATAAACTGATTCTGGGAGGAAAAGCATAGGAAATATTGTTTCAATTGTAATGATTCTTTTCTTAAAAACGATTGCTTTGAAAACAAAATTATTATTGAGGCATTTCTTGAACAAATTAATTACAATTAACATACATTACATTATCTGATGTGCGCAATGCTGCTTCATTACCTTATTTAACAATATACCTCGTCCCGAACCTTGAACAGAGACCCATGTCGACCCCCGCCGACTCCTCACACACAACTCCGACTCGCAACTGCCTACTCGCAACTGAGTCCAACTCGCAACTGAACTCTCGCACAGTCAAGCGCAGACTAGCAACGATAAATAACTCTCTGGTCAGAGATTCTGTCATGCCTCGCCATCGCTGGTACTGAATACATACGCGTTTCATAACCCTCCACCGGGGGGGCAAAAATTTGGCAGTGATGGTGAGTCATTTGGACTTGCCATGAGCAACAAATTTTTTCTTAACTAATTAACTTTACAATCACAGAATATACAGATGTAGAACATAAAGTAAATGTGGTGCACATGCACCGAGTACAAAACGTATTAGACAATAACAAAATGTGAGTACAAAACATATTAACAAATGACATAAGTGCACACACACTGAAAAACTCTTTAGCATTTTTACAACAAATAAACATAATGGCAAAAAAATCATGTTGACAAGTGACATAAGTGCACATGCACTGCAGTTCAGAACATATCAGCAATTCAAAATGTACATACAATGAGTAGTAATCATGTTAGAAAAATGACAAAAGTGCACACGCACTGAAATTCAGAATATATCAGCAAATCACAAAATGTATATACAACAAGTAGTAATCATGTTAGAAAATGACAAAAGTGCACATGCACTGTAGTTCAGAATATATCGAAGAAATGTATAGGCCATGAATATAAATCATATTAGCAAAAAAAAATGATTTTTCACTATGTTACAAGAATTAGGATAGGAAAGGGAAGGACTGCATCATGGTTGTAGCACTTTAGGTTGCACGCATCTGCACTGAAAGTCCATATCTTTCCGCAGAAGTACAACACCAAGTGAGACAATCTGAAGTTCTTTTCCCAGAAGTATTTATCAGCGTACCCAAGACACTGAAATGTCGTAGTAATATTCCATGTTATCATTTTGGCAGTACATCAGGTACACCAAACAGTGCGACCATAATAACGTCTCCATCGCTCACGGTGGTGGTCAGCATGTCGTGTCAACACCACGCTCTTACAAGGCACACCAACGTAGAATTAGTGCAAAAACCAAATATAGTGCTCCATGATCAAGAGGATATACAGGACAAATGGATATTACAGTAATTCAGGGTAGTTAGGTCAGAAAGTGAAGGATATTAAGTCACATACTAGTCTTCATTGGGAATTACATTAGTAGTTTACGGCATTCATAGCCCAGTTACTGAACATTTCTGTACCATGTATGTAGTATTACAGAAAAATGTTCATTAATTGATTTACAGACAACATTGTCATTGGTCATTTCAATACCGTAATCAGTAGCGTTCATTTCCCAGTTACAAAGCATAATCAGTAGCATTCATTTCCTTGTTACAAAGCATAATTAGTAGCATTCATTTCCTAGTTACAAAGCGTTGTTAGTAGCATTCATTTCTTTGTTACAAAGCATCATTAATCATTGGTCATTTAAATACAGTAATCATCTCAATACATCTACATCTACATCTACATTGATACTCCGCAAGCCACCCAACGGTGTGTGGCGGAGGGCACTTTACGTGCCACTGTCATTACCTCCCTTTCCTGTTCCAGTCGCGTATGGTTCGCGGGAAGAACGACTGTCTGAAAGCCTCCGTGCGCGCTCTAATCTCTCTAATTTTACATTCGTGATCTCCTCGGGAAGTATAAGTAGGGGGAAGCAATATATTCGATACCTCATCCAGAAACGCACCCTCTCGAAACCTGGCGAGCAAGCTACACCGCGATGCAGAGCGCCTCTCTTGCAGAGTCTGCCACTTGAGTTTATTAAACATCTCCGTAACGCTATCACGGTTACCAAATAACCCAGTGACGAAACGCGCCGCTCTTCTTTGGATCTTCTCTATCTCCTCCGTCAACCCGACCTGGTACGGATCCCACACTGATGAGCAATACTCAAGTATAGGTCGAACGAGTGTTTTGTAAGCCACCTCCTTTGTTGATGGACTACATTTTCTAAGCACTCTCCCAATGAATCTCAACCTGGTACCCGCCTTACCAACAATTAGTTTTATATGATCATTCCACTTCAAATCGTTCCGTACGCATACTCCCAGATATTTTACAGAAGTAACTGCTACCAGTGTTTGTTCCGCTATCATATAATCATACAATAAAGGATCCTTCTTTCTATGTATTCGCAATACATTACATTTGTCTATGTTAAGGGTCAGTTGCCACTCCCTGCACCAAGTGCCTATCCGCTGCAGATCTTCCTGTATTTCGCTACAATTTTCTAATGCAGCAATTTCTCTGTATACTACAGCATCATCCGCGAAAAGCCGCATGGAACTTCCGACACTATCTACTAAGTCATTTATATATATTGTGAAAAGCAATGGTCCCATAACACTCCCCTGTGGCACGCCAGAGGTTACTTTAACGTCTGTAGACGTCTCTCCATTGATAACAACATGCTGTGTTCTGTTTGCTAAAAACTCTTCAATCCAGCCACACAGCTGGTCTGATATTCCGTAGGCTCTTACTTTGTTTATCAGGCGACAGTGCGGAACTGTATCGAACGCCTTCCGGAAGTCAAGAAAAATAGCATCTACCTGGGAGCCTGTATCTAATATTTTCTGGGTCTCATGAACAAATAAGGCGAGTTGGCTCTCACACGATCGCTGTTTCCGGAATCCATGTTGATTCCTACATAGTAGATTCTGGGTTTCCAGAAATGACATGATACGCGAGCAAAAAACATGTTCTAAAATTCTACAAGAGATCGACGTAAGAGATATAGGTCTATAATTTTGCGCATCTGCTCGACGACCCTTCTTGAAGACTGGGACTATCTGTGCTCTTTTCCAATCATTTGGAACCCTCCGTTCCTCTAGAGACTTGCGGTACACGGCTGTTAGAAGGGGGGCAAGTTCTTTCGCGTACTCTGTGTAGAATCGAATTGGTATCCCGTCAGATCCAGTGGACTTTCCTCTATTGAGTGATTCCAGTTGCTTTTCTATTCCTTGGACACTTATTTCGATGTCAGCCATTTTTCCGTTTGTGCGAGGATTTAGAGAAGGAACTGCAGTGCGGTCTTCCTCTGTGAAACAGCTTTGGAAAAAGGTGTTTAGTATTTCAGCTTTATGCGTGTCATCCTCTGTTTCAATGCCATCATCATCCCGTAGTGTCTGGATATGCTGTTTCGAGCCACTTACTGATTTAACGTAAGACCAGAACTTCCTAGGATTTTCTGTCAAGTCGGTACATAGAATTTTACTTTCGAATTCAATGAACGCTTCACGCATAGCCCTCCTTACGCTAACTTTGACATCGTTTAGCTTCAGTTTGTCTGAGAGGTTTTGGCTGCGTTTAAACTTGGAGTGGAGCTCTCTTTCCTTTCGCAGTAGTTTCCTAACTTTGTTGTTGTACCACGGTGGGTTTTTCCCGTCCCTCACAGTTTTACAGTAATCAGTAGCATTCTTTTCCCAGTTACAAAGCATAATCAGTAGCATTCATTTCCTTGTTACAAAGCATTATTAGTAGCATTCATTTCCTAGTTACAAAGCATTATTAATCATTGGTCATTTAAATACAGTAATCATCTCAATACAGTAATCAGTAGCATTCTTTTCCCAGTTACAAAGCATAATTAGTAGCATTAATTTCCTTGTTACAAAGCATTATTAATTAATTATTGGTCATTTAAATACAGTAATCATCTCAATACAGTAATCAGTAGCATTCTTTTCCTTGTTACAAAGCATTATTAGTAGCATTCATTTCCTAGTTACAAAGCATTATTAATCATTGGTCATTTCAATACCATAATCAGTAGCATTCATTAGTCAAGTGACATATTATTCATAGCTGATCAGCATTACTCAGAACTCTCTTAAACTGGTATCATTATTTGGGACTGGTAACATTTTTTTGTTAGCAATGCATTGCTTTGGGTAATTATAGGGGAAAGCAAAAAAAAAAAATTGCTTCTGGGTTGTTGCTATAAATGAAAATGTGTAACGTCATTCATCATGAGTCCGCTGTTGCAAGATTATGAAACAAGTAGAGTATATGTAATCACATTCATAAATGATATAGATTTAATGAACAACTGCTTATAGCACATTAATTTCATAAATAATTTCACCTGCGAAAATATACAAAAAATGGATTATTAAGCTGAAAGAAGAAATGCATTTTATGCTGAAAGTAGTGAACTTCGAATTAACAGGTAGTGAAATGTGTATAAAAATGTGTTCCATAGCTGTCCTTTCCAAAACCTTCGGTCATTATACTATGCAATATAACACCTGCTGTCAAAGCAAACTGCAACAAATACTTAAATAACTACATAGCATAAATACATAACTTCAACAATATCCTCATCTGTAAAGAAAAAACTTCATTATCTATATTATCATAACTCCATTATTATCATCACCTGTAAAGAAAAACTTCATTATCCATAGTAGCATATTCTTCATCATTATTCATCAGCATTCATTATCATCTGCAAAAAAATCACTTCATTACTCATTACACAACTATTCCTTATCTCTAGCATATTTCATCACTAAAACTAAGATGTGTAGTTCTGCCTGACAGCCTGCATCAATCGCCTTGTATTCTGAAAGAAAAAATTAGTAAAGACTGCTATTCTACGATGTGTATAGTGTATTCTTGTTAATTCTTGTTAATCCTGATCCATTTACTCTTCCTCACGAGGTTTGCATCTTCTTTCGATCATTCTGAAGGTGAAATTCCCATTTCTGTTTAATTTATTTCTTTCACGCATCATTTCTTTCTGAAATTGATGGACAGAGATTAATGTCTTGCATTTAAATCATATACTCATTAAATAATGACTGGTTTATGCTAACATAATTAAGGATACAGCATTACATGACAGAAAACGCAATATGACAAAACAAAAAAAATAGTGTTCAGAGGCAAAAAATGTACTCAGTGTATCACAATGTAACAGTAAAGTAGTCAAGATGTTGAGATATCATAAGGCAAAATGTCAAAGTCAACTGGTGTTTGCTATATCTTAACTATTTCATAGTGCATACAAACAAAACATGAAACAATCGTATATACATAAGAAAGACAAAAAATATGACGTTCGTTGTGTTCAGCTTGTATGTTGTGTAGTTAATAGAAGCGAGAATTAAAGACTTTAATGGAGAGAAAATTTAATAAAAATTAATATGACACTAGATAACATTGCATGATTATTCATAAGATACGGAAGTTTCTCTGGAAAAAATATGCACAGTCTGATGTGTAACGACAAGAAGAGCGGCCTGCTAACCTTACCTTGCCGGTCACTTGCCAAGAAAAAATACGATAATCATTAGTAAGTAGTCATATAAATATAATTGCAGAAATAGTCATAAAATGTGTAATTTCATCTGGAAAAATATGCATGGTCTGATGTGTAACGACAAGAAGAGTGACCTGCTTACCTTACCCTGCCGGGCACTTGCCAAGAAAACATACGATAATCATCAGTAATTAGTCATGTGAACATAATTGCATAAGTGATCATAAAAATTAGTAAATGACATCATAGTATGTTAAATCATAAAGTGTCTTCATTCAATAAAGGGTTTAATATTGGAGACATGGTGGTTGCCTTTACTTTTTCTGGTTCTCAGAGTTTTGACGTGTACAACATTGGGGTAAGAAATGCTGCGAATCCGATATGGACCTGCGTATAGAAGTTCAAATTTACTGCACTTACCTTTTATTCTGCTGGATAAATAGTGTGTACGTACTAATATCTTCTGTCCAATGTGAAAGACACGGCGTGTACAAACCTGTTTTTGCTGTCTTCTCCGGCGCTCTGCGGCACGTTTGATGTTGTCAGCGCAATGTCAATTATTTCATGGTGTCGTAATCGACTAGATGTAGGAAAATTTATTAATTCTGTAATTTTGTTAGGTGGTTCAACATTTTTCAGTATAACAGACGGGGAGAGCATAGTGAATTCATTTGGAATGGAATTAATTACATCTTGGAATGAGAATATGTGTGTGTCCCAATCAATATGTCTTTTGTGGCAGTATATTCTACACAGTTTACCAATTTCTTTCATTAATCGTTCACAAGGGTTCGAAGAAGCATGGTACCTGGATATATAGATCGGAGAAATGTTTCTAGCTCGTAACATGCGTGTCCATATAGCAGAACGAAATTGTGATCCATTGTCAGAAATTACTTTCAACACATGCCCTACATGAAATAGAAAATGCTTTACAAATGCTTTCGAAACGGTTTTAGCAGTAGCTTTGCGTAACGGAGTGAAAGTAACAAATTTTGAAGTGAGTTCAACAGCGACACAGATGTAGCAAAAACCTCTATTAGTTCTGGGAATCGGACCAAAACTGTCTACAGCGGCCATATGTCTCAATTTAACAGGTACAATTGGATGTAATGGAGGAATATGTGAAGTTGTGTCTGACTTAGCTTTCTGGCAGATTTTACATGACGCTAAAACTCGTCGTATACGTTGCTCCATATTGGCAAAATAACAGTTCTGTCTCAGTATAAGAAAACATTTTCTGGCTCCGTAATGTGCGTAACTTAAATGAGTATACCAGATTAATTTGTTAACCAGCTCGTCAGGAATGCATAATAACCAATTGTTGCTGTCAGGATGAGAGCGGCGAAACAGAATGTCATTGCGTACAATGTAATGGTTTCTAATCGTAACATTATTCTTATCTTGCCAAAGGTATTTAATTTCTTTCCACACGTTGTCTTTATTTTGCTCTTTTGCTATGTCCTGTAATGACGACGAAATAAAATTTTCAAATGAAACTTGTTGAATGTACATAACGCTGAAATTTTCTTTGCAGAAGTTGGTTGCGATGTCTTGCTGATTATTGCTGAGAGAACGAGATAGTGCGTCTGCTATAACATTTTGTGTGCCGGGAATATGAACAATTGTGAAATTAAATTCCTGTAAATAAAGCTTCCATCTGCTTAATCTATTGTGAGTGAATTTAGCCGAAAGTAAGAATTGTATCGCTCTGTGGTCTGTGTAAACTGTGGTGTGTCTTCCATAAATAAAATGCCTAAATCTTGTAAAAGCCCATACAACACATAATGTTTCCAGTTCTGTAACGGAATAATTTCGTTCAGCAGGTGATAGAATGCGACTTGCAAATGCGATGTTTTTGATTACTGTAGAGCCATCTTCTTCAATTTCCTGGAAAATATGTACGCCTAAAGCGGTGTTAGAACTATCGGTGGCAATGGAAAAATTTCTGGTAAGATCTGGGTGCGATAAAAGTGGTGCATTCAACAAAGCATGTTTCAGGTTCATAAATTCAGAATGTGCTTGCTTATCCCAAGACCAAATAGTGTTTTTACCTGTCAATTGGCATAATCTGGGTGTGTCTGAAGCAGAGTTATGAATAAATTTACGAAAAAAGTTAATTAAGCCCAAAAAGCTGCTTAGTTTTTTCGTCGTAGGAACAGTAATGTCACGTAAAGCTTGAAGTTTTTCCGGGTCAGGCGCAATGCCTTCTGCTGAAATCACATGTACAAGAAATTTTATAGAAGTTTTACCAAAGTGCGATTTACTGAGATTAACTGTGAGTCCTTGTGCACTAAAAGTTTGTAACAGTCGTTCAAGAATCATATTGTGTTCAGACCAGTTAGCTTCTGCAACAAGAATGTCGTCTACGTACGTCGTGATTCTGTGTTTAAGTTCTGTTGGAAGTATTGTGTTCAAACCGCGAATAAAAAGCTGCAGAAGAAATAGTTAAACCGAATGGTAATTTGCAAAATTGATAACAGTCACCAAAACAGAGAAAAGCTGTGTACTTTCTGCAATTCGGATGGAGCTGAAATTGCCAAAATCCCGATTTCCAATCTAGTGTGGAATAAATGGAAGTACCGTGAAATTTCTGTAGTAGTTCTTCTAGTGTCTGTGGTCGATCTGTTTCATTAATAATTATGTCATTGATGTGACGTGAATCAAGTACGAGGCGAAGTGAACCATCTTTTTTCTTAACAATATGTAGCGGGTTTATGTACGGACTAACTGCCGGTTCAATAATTCCTTGGTCGAGCATATCTTGCAATTCTTTCTTAACCTGTTCTCTATTAATATATGGAATGGGATAATGCTTGGCTTTAAATGTATCCTGCTGTTTGACTGGAAATTCATACATAAAACCGGACATAGTACCAGGAATGTTGTCGAAAACTGGAGCTTGCTGTAAAAGAATTTTGTGTAGTTGCGTGCGTTCGTCGTCTGTATTTGCACTGCTCTGCTTAACTTTATCAGCAATCATCTGTATTACGTCATAGTCGGCTTCATCTGGAGTACTATAGTTATGCACATACGTATCTGTGAACAATGTGGAATTACAGCCTATGTTACGCGTTGCGGAAATGACCTCTGTGCGGTTAATTGTTTGTTCTTCCGCAGATAAAGAGTGCTGAAATTCTAAAGCCAATTGTACATTTTCATCCTTTAGCATTAAATAGGAATTTTGAAAGTCAATAATGGCATCGTGTTGTACCAGAAAATTCGTACCTAAAATAATGTCTGTCGTCAATAACGGAATAATCCAAAAATTTGAGTGAAAAGTATGACCTGCAATACAAAATGATAAATGCGTCTGTAATTTTACATCTACTCCTTTGCTCGATACTGCTCCTTTTATTTTCGTTTCACCTAATGGTAATGTAGGATAGGTATTCTCTTTATTACACCCGTTGAACGTCTCCTCATTAATAACAGACATAGGTGATCCAGAATCGATTACTGCTGAAAATTTCGATGAACCAATTTTAATTTCGATGACAGATGGAGAAATGGTTTTCTGAACAACTGGTATTTCCTGTAAAAGAGTGTCTCGGATGTCGTCAAAAGTAATAACATTTTCGTGAACAACATTCTGCGTGTCTAAACTAGTGCTTGTGTTACTGGAAGATGCGATCTGTACAGTATCTAGTCAAATTCTATCTGACATGTTATTATTGTCAGGACGATTCTGTGGCATTTCGACTATTTGAACTGTTCTATTATTTCTTCCAGACGTATTACGCTCTGGATGATACCTACTGTCTGGTTCATTCATCAGAATATGTTGTTGCTGATCATTTTGCTGCTGGTAGGACCGACTGTTATTAAACGTATGTTGGTAATTATGCTCATTGTTTTTACGTCTGTCGTGATAGTCATTCCTATATGGTGCATTGTGATAGGAATTGAAATACTGTCTTTTCTGTACGTAGTTATTTCCTTGCTGCCATGCGTTCTTATTTGTTGTACCTGGGACTATACGTGCACGCGGCGAAACATTAAAACCTGGTTGACCTTGTGCCTTCCATTGTTGGTTAGGTATGCTAACCGGCTGACTTTCATGCTGTTGTGGTGGAAAACGTCTATTGTTACTAAAATGTGGTTCCTGTTGCTGAAAATTTTGACAATATTGATAATTAGAATTTTGTCTGTTATTAAAGTTATGTTGGTTGTCATTCCTAAAGTGTCTATTACCTTTACGATTGAAATTATGTGACTGATCGTAATAACTGTAAGTTTGTTGGCCTTGGTTATTATGTGAAAAATTTTTGTTTACAAAGGAATAATCAGATTGCTGTACTTCCAAAAGCTGTAACAGATCTCTGAATGCCAAAATGTTTTCTTTTTGCTGACCCGTTAGAAGTGACACTCTTAATGACCGTGGTAATTTAGAAATGCATAATTGTATCAGTGCAGATTCACTATATGGTTCACTTAAGTACTGGTTTTGTTGGACCATGTGCTCAAAAAATTGCGTCACACTGGGAAATTTTGAGTTCTCATAATTTGGCAAGCTAATTAGTTGATCTTTAATTCCATGCTGTGTCGTCTTCGACCAATACGCTGATAGAAAAGCATTCTGAAACTCTTCTACCGAGTAACACTGTATCGCGATTGGTCTCATACGAGTTGCCGATTCGCCTTCCAAAAAACCGCAAATAAATTCAAGTTTGTGTGTTACGGGCCAAGTCGGTGGAAAAGCAAAGCTAAATTGTTGTATCCAATCTAGTGGGTGAATCTGTGTTCTGTCATTTTTAAACACTTTAAATTTTCTCACTGACAGAAAATGTTTGTAATCAAAATTATCGTCTCTGTATGATGGAACAGGTTCAGGATTGTAAGAGAATCTGTTTGACTGTGACTGTTCTGAATCTAACTCACGTACTCTCTGTAGATTACCTAAATTATACGCGCTGCGTGAGTCTGACAAATGTTCGCAAAGTGGCGTCTGCTGTGATGTGTTATTAACTAAAATATTTTTTATCTCTGTTACCTCTTGCTGTAAACTTGACAATTTTCTACGCAATGTGTTATTAGACGAATCGATCTCATTGATTGTCTGTTGTAAATTTTGGAATTCAGGTGTTAGGTTAAACGAAATCGGTGGTATCGTCTGATTTGTTGTCATTATTACTTTCGATAACATCAATACGACTGGCCAATTCATCATATTTTTCAGTCAGTATTTTTGCCTGATCATCGTTTTTACTGTCAGAAGCATTAATATGTTTTTGTAATTTATGTGTGGTTTCGTTCGATTTTTTAACGTCAGCTTTCACGACATCGGAATCCTGTGTTAGTTCTAATTGTTCGAATCTGTCTGTCACTGTCTGAATATCTGCTGTGTGTGTATCTGTTTTTGATTTAAGATCAGAAATTTCATCACGTAATTCTAAGTTCAACTGTTTGATGGTATTAATTTCGTCGGACACTGTAGCAATATTGTTGTCTACGTATATTTTTGCCTTCGCAAACAATTTACGTTTGTCTTCTTGTCTCTCTGCTGTGATTGTTTCCATTACTTGACGTTTTACTTTATTTTGATCCTGTATAAATTTGCGGAAACGCGTATCACTGTTTTGTATGTGGTGATTAAAACGTTCGCAATCTGAGTGTTCTGTTGGTCGAATTTAGCGTCTATCTTTGCATCCATTATGCGCGAAAGTTCTGTTGTCATTAATTTAAACTCGTCGTGTAATTGTGTAGCTTTTCAGAGCATTGTTTACCGACTGCACTTATTTCGTCTCTAAGTGTTTCTGTTGTGGCTGTTTGCATATCCCTTATTCCTGAGCAACAGATTTAATTTCTTCGCTACTTTTCCTTGAACAAGCCTCAATTTCCCTGTGTAACTGTTCCCAAGTATCATGACACTGCTCGGCAACAGCTCTAATCTGCTCGCTAAGCTGTCTGGAATTGTTGTCTAATTTTTCATTAAGGCTGTCATGTTTTTCATTAAGCTGTTTGATCTGTTCACTAAGCTGTTTGAGATCTTCATTATTACTGTCTAGTTTTTTATTAAAGTGTTGTTTGAGATCTTCACTCTGTTGTTTGTTTGATTCAAGAATTTGTAGCAATAATGCCGTCGTTTGATCCAAGCCAAAATTAGCATTTCTGTTCTCTGTGCTGTTTAATGGTGGATCTGGAATTGTCTCGCTTTCTGTAACCATTTGATTATTCTGAGATTTACAAAAAGATTTGCCAGTCAAATGTACACTGTCAGTCACTATTTCGGAATTAAATGAATCTCTCCTACTTTGAGTATCCTGTTCATTTTCATTAGAAAAATTCGTCTGTTCGTCACGTGAATTTTCCAAACCGGTTGAGTTAAGCTGGGCAGCGCTCATTACAACAGAACGCCCCGTGTCATCAGTTGTCGTCAAATTAACAGACGACACAATTGAGTTCGTTTGTTCATCATTAAGATAAAAATCATCATTAGTGGTTGGAATACACTGATTGTTAGTGAACGCAGGATTGTCATCATTACACTGCATGTCACAAGTACTATCGGTGAAGTAGTTTAAGTCGGTAATTTCATTCATTATACCTCACGATACACTATTTATAGTTTTTCGCGGCGTTTTTACAATAGTCACAATTATTCACAAATGAAATAAGCACAATGCAAAAAGCAACAAACACAAATACAACAGAGCAACGAATTGCCGATGATCTGTAGAAGAAAGTGACAAAATTAGTAAAAGCGTTGCGCCAAAAATGCTAATTATATTAAGTAAATAACAGCAGATATCTGACTACTTTTCAGAAGATTCTCAAAGAAATACGATCCTGGTCCGGATGTCGCCAAGTGTAACCTCCCCGCAAAAATAAAAGAAAATATTTAAATGAGAATAGACATCGTGCTAAGTGTAACCTCCCCGTAATTATTTTTAAATGACACGAATTGGATGAAAATGCAAATGGAGCCAAATGTTAGCTTCCCACAGTAATAAAACTCAATGATAATAAAAATGTGCAAAAAATGTTAAGTCCCCACAAAATTACTGAACAATAATGACCCAATGTAAACTCAACACAAAAATTGAGAAATGAAAATTAATCATTAAATCCACAATAATAGGGCAGCATCGCTGACCTACGGCCCTGTGCAATAATTAACCGGATAAACTGATTCTGGGAGGAAAAGCATAGGAAATATTGTTTCAATTGTAATGATTCTTTTCTTAAAAACGATTGCTTTGAAAACAAAATTATTATTGGGGCATTTCTTGAACAAATTAATTACAATTAACATACATTACATTATCCGATGTGCGCAATGCTGCTTCATTACCTTATTTAACAATATACCTCGTCCCGAACCTTGAACAGAGACCCATGTCGACCCCTGCCGACTCCTCACACACAACTCCGACTCGCAACTGCCTACTCGCAACTGAGTCCAACTCGCAACTGAACTCTCGCACAGTCAAGCGCAGACTAGCAACGATAAATAACTCTCTGGTCAGAGATTCTGTCATGCCTCGCCATCGCTGGTACTGAATACATACGCGTTTCAACGTACAATCTAGCATCAGCCGTTTGCACCACTAAATAACTTCTTCGTAAAGGAGTACTTCACACCAGGGATAAACCGAATGAGGTAATACTGTTTTAAACAGACTGGCCTTGTATCGGAATGATGGAGGCGTCAGTTTTCATATAGTCACCCTGTTTTAGGTTTATGTCGCTTCCCTAAATTACTTCAGGCAAATGTTCTGATGGTTCCTACTACCTGTCCCATCCTTATCAAATCAGATCCGTAAGCTTGAAAATGCCTATACACGTGAATACGTTAGTTTTGAGGGATTTAAATTAATAGACCGACATGTCTAATATTCTTGCAAAAGTGATGTATGGACGAATAAATTCAATAAAGCTACTTTTACTACTACTGTTAGTACTACCAAGCTTGTGCGTTATAGTGCATGTAGTTTATTCTAGCAAAATACCAAGTTTAGTGTGTGACGTTAAATACGTTCGTGTCTCCAGGGTGATTCCAGAGGAACAATTTGGAGCTTGTAATCAACAATGTTTTGAAATTTGTTCAGGAAGGTTGCGCAACTCATATGCTAATGTTTCAGCTCCGATGTGGAAAACATGTACATCCGTCCTGGCACCAACGACGGAAGAGATGATGAAGCACCAATGATCCATGTCAGTGAACGAGTCGTCCACGAAAATTTCAGTAGGGTGGGCCTAGGAAACGATATTGCGCTGTTGAAGGTAAATATTTGTCTCTCCGCCTCGCGATCTTAAGGCTTTCTTTGCGCAACTGCCACAACTGTTCATCATTGTTTGTGTGTGTGTGTGTGTCTGTGTGTGTGCGCTCGCGCGCACGCACGCGTGCGCGCGGAAGCGTGGGGTGCATGTGAAATGGACAAGGAAAGAAATCACCACTCTTACGTAAGAACTGTAATATTGTAATGCATTGATTGATGTACGGGACCAACAAAAGAGCATCTTATTCCTGTGATATGCCTGATTCATGTCTCTGGCTACAAATCAGCAATACCGGGTGATCAAAAAGTCAGTATAAATTTGAAAACTTAATAAACCACGGAATAATGTAGATAGAGAGGTAAAAATTGACACTCATGCTTGGAATGACATGGGGTTTAATTAGAACCACCCCACATTGCTAGATGCGTGAAAGATCTCTTGCGCGCGTCGTTTGATGATGATCGTGTGCTCAGCCGCCACTTTCGTCATACTTGGCCTCCCAGGTCCCCTGACGTCAGTCCGTGCGATTATTGGCTTTGGGGTTACCTGAAGTCGCAAGTGTATCGTGATCGACCGACATCTCTAGGGTTGCTGAAAGACAACATCCGACACCAATGCCTCACCATAACTCCGGGCATGCTTTACAGTGCTGTTCACAACATTATTCCTCGACTACAGCTATTGTTGAGGAATGATGGTGGACAAATTGAGCATTTCCTGTAAAGAACATCATCTTTGCTTTGTCTTACTTTGTTATGCTAATTATTGCTATTCTGATCAAATGGAGCGCCATCTGTCGGACATTCTTTGAATTTTTGTATTTTTTGGTTCTAATTAAACCCCATGTCATTCCAAGCATATGTGTCAATTTGCACCTCTTTACGTACATTATTCAGTAATTTATGCAGTTTTCAAATATATACTGACTTTTTGATCACCCTGTATGTCGATCGCTGTTTGGGACGGAAAAATTAACTCATCTCACATGTTTTAAAGTAAGGGTTTCGGTCAAGTACGCTGGGCTGCTAAATTGTTGAATCTATTGTGCAGAAGGAGGACAGTTCCTCGTTTGCAACAGACATTAATTACAAAAACTATGGCAATGGGTCAGAAATAGCTCCATTCAACTTAAGCTATTGGTACGAATGCGTGAAAACCGTATGTTACATTCAGTCCCACACTGAGGAATATTGGCGTTATAAACCAAAAATCGGTGTTTGAGATGTTGTATGGCAGTTCCATTAAACTATCTGAAATGCCTGACTCACCTATACTAATCAGTAACAATTACAAGCAGATTCCGCAAAGTCTGTCATCACGAATGAAGGCGCCTGTCTCTGATGCCCCGATACCCTCATCTCCATGTACACTGTCCAGTCATATTAATGTGACCATCTGTCAAAAGCCGCAACAACCATCTCTTGCGGAACGCTTCGAGACTTACAGGGAAAGAGACAAAGAGACTGTGGAAGGTACCGACAGGCTTGTGGAGCCGTGCCGACTCCAGTACCGTGCCAGCTGCGCTAGATTTCTCGGGTGAGGACCCATGGCGAGAACAGTTCGATCGTGGTGGCCCCACAGATTTTCGGTTGGGTTCAAACCCGGGAATTCTGGTGGCCAATGAGTACGGTTAACTCATTGTGGTGCTCTTCGAACCACGCACGTAGACTGCGAAACGTCATCGTGCCGAGGAAAAATAAACTACATGTGTGGGTGGACTTGGTCACCAAGAGTAGACGCATACTTGTGTTGATCCATTGTGCCTTCAAGAATGACGTATCACCCATAGAATGGGACGAAAACATTCCTCAGACGCTAACGTTCCCTCCTTCGGCCTGGACACCACTGACGATTATCACAAGGTGTTTGCTTTCAGTCCGATGGAGCATAAAATGTGATTCAGCTGAAAAGGCTGCCTGCCGTTACTCAGTGGACGTCCAGTTGCCGCATTGTCGTGCATATTCCGGCCTCTGTCGCCAATGAACAGAAGTCCCCTTGGCTGTATGAACCAGGTGCCAGCTGTGCAGGCCCATACACAGCAGCCTTCGTTGAGGAGACACTGTTGGTAACCCCTTGATTCATCTCGGAGATCAGTTGTCCAACAGTTGCACGTCTATATACTCGTTACGCATCTACGCACCCATCGTTCGCCCCTGTTATCTATGACCCGTGGTGCACCTCAGTTACATCGGTATCGGCTGGAGCTCCATTTTGCCATGAACTCTAACCACGGCGATACGCGAACAGTTCACATACTTAGTCAACTCGGAAATGTTTCCACCGTTGGCCTGAGAGCCAATGACATTGGCCTTTTGAAAGTCAGATAAACCACTCCGTTTCCGAAATGCGACAACGAGTGAACTCTTTACCCCGTGCCGCCTGCTCGTTTTATACAGGGTGAAAAGTATTTAAACCGACAAGCTCTGGGAGGTTATAGGAGACATCAAAACAAATATTTTTCCCTAAAGTCATTTTTTCCTATGAGAATTATTTAAACTGGTGGAGGACGTATTACGCTCTTCAGTTGTTAGAGGCCGTATTACGATCTTCTTGTTGTTGGAGGGCTTATTTCGCTCTTCAGCTGTAGGCAACTGCTGTCCACCAGTGTAGTAGCGCATTGTCTCTGTTTACTAATGGAACAATACACCTGGAGTGAGTACACTGATATGGTTGGTGCGTACTAATTAGCGCACCACAACGGACGAGCTGCACAGCGGGTTTATCAACAACAATATCCTAATCGCCGCATCCCGCATCATACTACCTTTGCTGCTGTGTACCAAAGTCTGTGTGAGACCGGGTCGTTTAGGAGATTACCTGGACAGGGACTCCATCGCACGGTAAGAACGCTGCCATTTGAGGAAACTGTCTTGCAGCATGTGGAGCGGGATCCTTCAATCAGCAGCCGGCCGAAGTGGCCGTGCGGTTAAAGGCGCTGCAGTCTGGAACCGCGAGACCGCTACGGTCGCAGGTTCGAATCCTGCCTCGGGCATGGATGTTTGTGATGTCCTTAGGTTAGTTAGGTTTAACTAGTTCTAAGTTCTAGGGGACTAATGACCTCAGCAGTTGAGTCCCATAGTGCTCAGAGCCATTTGAGCCATTTTCCTTCAATCAGCACTCCTGCAATTGCACGTAACATGGGGATGAATCAGACGAATGTAAGAACAATCCTTCGAGAGCAATTGTTGCGTCCATTTTACATACATCGTGTCCACAACCTGGAACCAGTTGATTATCCACCCAGAGCACAGTTCTCGCAGTGGTACCTGGAACAGAGTGAAATGCATCCTACATTTCCATCCTCTGCGTTGTTTACCGATGAAGCAACGGTCGGGCGTGATGGAGTCTTCAACATGCACAATTCGCATGTTTGGAGTGAGGATAACCCACATGCCACAGTTACTAGCGCTCATCAAGTGCGGTTCTTCGTTAATGTATGGGTCGGTGTTGTTGGGGACTGTTTAATTGGGCCGTATCCGCTACCTAGGCCATTAAATGTCAGTCACTATTACATTTTTCTCGCCAGAGCATTTCCAGAATTACTGGAAGGTGTCCCGCTCCCTAAAAGACAACGCACCTGGTTCCAACACGACAGGGCGCCGGCACATTTCAGTCTTCGTGTGCGTCGATTCCTGGACCGACGGTTGCCATAAACGTGGATTGGCAGAGGTGGTCCTGTACCATGGCCTGCTCGATCCCCAGATATGTCCCCTCTGGACTTTTTTGTGTGGGGAGAGTTGCGCAACCTTGTTTACGCCACTCCTGTTGCATCAGAAGGGGATCTGGTTGCCCGGATAGTAGCAGCAGCAGGAACAATTCAGGATACTCCTGGGGTTTTTGCCCGTGTCAGACAGAACATAATCCGACGGTGTATCTTTTGTTTACGTGTCAATTTTTGAAAATTGAGTTGTGTTAATGACTTGTCTCTTGGTCGTAAAAAAATGGATGTGTTTGTTGGTTTAATTAATTTGCCGCCAGAGAAATCTTCCTCTACCGGTTTAAATACTTCTCATAGGAAAAAATGACATCACGGAAAAATATTTGTTTTGATGTCCCCTACAACCTCCCAGAGTTCGTTAGTTTAAATACTTTTCACCCTGTATACCCCAATTACTAATGCTGTCACCTGGCGGATGTGTGTGCTTACTGCAAATTGAGGTCAAATACAGCACTGTTCTCGAGTGGCGCTCCAGTATCACACTAGTGACTCGCGAGAAGTTAGTGTTGAACACATATACCAACAAAATGATCTCAACATCTAATTTGTCCCTAGCAAAATGTTAGAATATCTCTAACACATTAGTTTAACAATTGCTCGGCGTCCTATTTACGACCGGTCAAATCACATTTCAGGGGCTGAAGTCCAAGACAAACAGCAAAAGAAAATCGCAAAAAGATCACAAGCGAAAGTCATGGGTGAAAGGTTCATTATGAAAGAAGACGAGGCGTCTGTGTCGGTTCTTAAATATCGTCGAGGACAACTCAACAACTACAGTATCAACCATGTTTAATCTAAATAGAAACGTCTGTGATGTTCTAAACACACAGGCATTAAACTTACAGTCATCATGCAAAAAGGTGTATTTTAGCGTCGGCCATTTTAGGATCTGGCAAACTAACCTAAGTTAAATAGCCAAATAACCAATTTAATAACCACACACTTGGCATATCAAACAAACAAACAAAGTACGCAGAAAGCAATGATCTGTTTGTGATGTCTGTTCATTTAAAGCGAGGTTACACAGTTTTTTTAAGCCTGCACATAGACTTTACGTCCAGGTGATTGCATTATTGGCCACTTGAATTAATCTGTGAACTAACGAAAAAACGCTTCCTACAGCTGAGTATTTCTGATGTACGACCAGACCGATGTTAAAGGATTACGCAATATTGTCATTATACACTGAGGTGACACAAGTCATGAGAAGCAGTATGCAGATATACAGATGGCGGTAGTATCACGCACACAAGATACAAAAGGGCAGTGCTTTGACGGATCTGCGATTTGTACTCATGTGATTCATGTGAAAAGGTTTCCGACGTGATTATGGCCGCACGACGGTAATTAACAGACTCTAAATGTGGAATAATAGTTGGAGCTAGACGCATGGGATATTCCATTTGGGAAATTCCATGTGTGCCGAGGATACCACATTTCAGGCATTTCCTCTCACCACGGGCAACGCAGTGGCCGACGGCCTTCACTGATCGTCATAGAGCAGCGGCGTTATTGTAAAATTGTCAGTGCTAATAGACTAGCAACTCACGTAAAGTAACCGCAGAAAACAATGTGGGTCGTACAGCAAACGTATTCGTTAGGCTAGTGTGGCGGAATTTTGAGTTAGTGGGTTATGGCAGCAGAAGACCGACGATACAGACTTTGCTAACAGCACGACACCGCCTGAAGCACCTCTCCTGGGCTCGCGACGATATCGGTTGGACCCTGAACACTGGAAAACCGTGGCCTAGTCAAATGAGTCCCGATTTCAGTTGGTAAGAGCTGCTGGTCTGGTTCGAGTCTGGCGGGACACCACGAAGCCGTGGACCCAAGTTGTCAACAGGGCACTGTGCCAGCTGGTGGTAGCTTCATAATGGTGTGGGCAGTGATCACCTGAAATGGACTGGGTTCTCTGTCCAACTGACCCGAATATTGACTGGAAATGATTATGTTCGGCTACCTGGAGGCCATTTTCAGCCTTTCATGGATGAAATTTTTATGGATGACAATGCTCCAATAGAGCGTGCCACAATCGTTCTGAATTGGCATGAACAACATTCTGGCGAGTTAGAGCAAGTGATTTGGACACCCAGCGAATCTTTATGGTACATAATCCAGAGATCAGTTCGTGCACAGTATCATGCACCTGCTACACTTTCGCAGTTATGGACGGCCATAGAAACAGCATGGCTCAATATATCTGCAGAAGACTCCTAAGGATTTGTTGAGTCCAGACCACATCGACCTGCCGCACTACGCCGTGCAAAAGGAGGTGCGAGACGATATTAGGTGGTATCCAAGACTTTTTTCACCTCAGTGTAATACGTGTTTGTTGTTGGATTCTGGTCAGTTACCATCTCAAGTGATACCAAAATCCGCCGTCGTGTGAAACTACTTGGCTTACCTCAAACTGTGGCCACTGTTCATATATCTTTCATTTGATACGTCGCATGTCAACGAAATTACAAGCTTTTGCGCGCAGTCGCATTTTGAATCAATATCATGAAAACATGGATCATAAAAGTTTCCACAAGTTTCAGAAATGTTGCTAACAAAACCACTCCAAAACTTCAATGGCTTCGTCTCGTTAATGCAGACAACTGGTGTGCTCAAATTTTCTGTAGCTTTGTTAGAGTAAGTCAGACTTGAATCACGAAGATAATAATACTCATTAATAGGCGAAAGTGGTCGTCCGCAAATCCTCAAGACAGCAGAGAATTGATCTACATTGAGTTCACCACCTCCCGTCCATTCGAAAGAGGAATTCAGCTGTCAAGACTTTTTCGCCCGTCTCAGTAGCTTGATACCTGCTACTTCCATTCGACATCGACCTATGTCTACCAACCTCCGTCCTGTCCCTCCAGCTGGTGGTCGAAAGTTGTCGTCAACATACTTGCGGTAGTTACGTAGGCACATTCGGAGAGAACTTTTCTTCGCTTTAGTAAGAGCTATAACTTTCTCCAAAGTGGCTTTTGAGAGGTTCTCCATGACGCACAACAACTTTTTTGTGGCGTCAGCCACTGCCATTTTTCGAGCATTTCTGTGACATGCTGGCTAAACGGACCCTGATGAAGTGCGCTCCTCCTCTTCCGGTAACTCAACTCTGGAGAGTAACGGATTGTAGAAGAATACTCGAGAATAGGTCGAGCTAATGGATTACTGAAAACTTCCTTCGCATGTGCAATAAATAGTCTTACATTTATTCTGATAAATCTGACTCTAGACTCCGCATTCTCCTCGGACAGGTGAAACTTCAGCCACTGATTCCAGCAATCGCCAATCACATAGATGAACTATGCCGAATCTTTTCGTCCATTTATATTTCTCCCAACAGCCGCCATCGCAGGTATTGATAAATTACTTTTTGCATTGTGTAACTGGAGTCAGCCCAAAAAACTGCTGCTAACCACGTCTTTGACGCGCCAACCAGAGCCAGCGTAAAACCAGCGTAAAGCGTCTGTAGTAAACAAAATGATTTTTAAAGCGGAATCGAAGTGCTCATTGGACATAGTGGTCCCAAAGTAGTCCAGCACAATATTCGGTCTATAAATAGAGACAGCGGATCAGTAAGAATAATCAGTATTCCAGCAGTGACTGGGTAGTGCTACTGCTATGCGCTGTCTGCTATCGCCATGAGGAAGTCCTTTTCAGTCGTTGCTGGATTGCTGGTTGTTGTTCCCATTTCTCTGTCCTTGTTAATAAACATCGATAAAACGAATATTACACAAGACTAATTTGGAACCGCTCTATCGAATGGGCAAGTAAAATTTTCCTTTAAAAATCATTTTGGCTGTGAAGGGAAAAAAATCAACGTTTTCCGTCGACACTGGCCGTCACATGAAAGACATTATCAGTAGTATTTCTTTGGGCTAACAGATCGCGAAAACAAAATTGCAGATATCTACTGAAACTACATAAGAAACGTGCTTGACGATTCTTAGCAGAGACGACCTATATACAGTACATATACAGGGTGGTCCATTGATCGTGACCGGGCCAAATATCTCACGAAATAAAAGTCAAACGAAAAAACTACAAAGAACGAAACTTGTCTAGCTTGAAAGGGGAAACCAGATGGCGCTACGGTTCGCCCGCTAGATGGCGCTGCCATAGGTCAAACGGTTATCAACTGCGTTTTTTTTTTAAATGGGAACCCCCATTTTTATTACATATTCGTGTAGTACGTAAAGAAATATGAATGTTTTAGTTGGACCACTTTTTTCGCTTTGTGATAGATGGCGCTGTAATAGTCAGAAACATATGGCTCACAATTTTAGACGAACAGTTGGTAACAGGTAGGTTTTTTAAATTAAAATACAGAACGTAGGTACGTTCGAACATTTTAATTCGGTTGTTCCAATGTGATACATGTACCTTTGTGAACTTATTATTTCTGAGATCGCATTCTGTTACAGCATGATTACCTGTAAATACCAGTGGCGTAGCGTGAGGGGAGACTTTGAGACTTAGTCTCCCTTGTATTTCTGCTTAAAAAAGATGCAATAGTAATTCATAACAAAAATATAAATCACTTTCTGCTAAGAGCTCTAAATGTGCGAAGACATCAGTATTGTAGCCCGCGCTGCACCCTGAGTATTGGTGTATTTGCCTGCTTGAGACTCGACTGCTCCCAGTCTCTGCCTCCCTTCCCTTACCTGGCAGTGTGTGCGCCTGCGCGCTTTAGTCGCTTTCTCGGCTCCCCTCCACTTTCCCTCTTCCACGAAGGCTGGTGCGCTGCACTTGCTAGCAGGTATCGAGACTAGTCTCTGCCGCTTCTATGCCGTCTTTTAACACGGAAGTGAACAGTCGCGCGGTGTTAATAGTCATTCTTGTGTGATTTTAGCGCATATTTTCGCTGTGTCGCCAACATGAGTGAGCCAGCAACTGAATACCTTATAGAATTATCATTAAAAACGCCTTTTTCTACATTAACGAACGAAAAAAGTTCGGATTGAAAGACAAACGACGTAAACGACGTATTCCTATACTCAGTGTAGTTTTAAGTGAAGCCAAACAAAAATGCACTTTTCAGACAGCCTCCTACGAAAAGTATACTTGGCTGACTGCGAATGCAGTTAATAAGAGATTATATTGTTATATATGTCTTCTGTTCGGTGGTGAAAAGGAATGGCGCAGTGAGGCATTTGTACAATAAAGAACTTTGATAGGAAAGCACAAAAGCATCAGATATCAAAACGTCACCTGCAGAACAAAGAATAATTTCAGTTATTGGGCAAAAGTAGACTTGAGCACGCCCTTTCTGATGCCGCTCGTCTGGCGGCAACAAAATAAAATGAACAAGTTGCATCCAACAGGAGAGTATTGGCTCGTCTTATTCAGGCAATTGTATTTATTTGTAAACAAGAACTAGCCTTTTGCGACCATCGAGAAGACAAATCCTCTAGCAACTACGGTAACTATCTGGAATTGTTGGATTTACTAGCTCAAGGAGAACAGTTAATCAGAGACCATCTGTCATCATCTTCAACCTTTAAAGGAACTTCTCCAGATATACAGAATGATGTAATATAAATGATAACTTCTGCAATTAATGAGAAAATAAAATCTGAAATTCAGAACTGCAATATCATTTCGATTCAGGCTGATGAAACATTAGACACGTCAAATCATTATAATATTCAGATACTGTATTGCAGACAAAATTGAGGAAAGATTCGTTGGATTTTACGATGTTTCTGGAGATTAAACTGCTGAAGGTTTGTCAAACATTATTCATGCAGTACTGAAAGAGTGTAATGTGGAAGGAAAAGTGGTTAGTCAAACAGATGATGGCGCTTCAGTAATGGAGGGCAGAGAAAGAGGACTACAGCACTTGGTGAAGCAGTTCTGTCTCCATGCGCTGTTTGTTCATTGTTAAGCACACCACCTGAATTTGGTACTGTTACATGCCTCCAAAATCATATGACAAGGACGCATGTTTGTAAGTGATAGTACTACATTCCATTTGTTTTTCAGAAAATCATCAAAATGAACTGTATTGCTAACTGAGAAAGGATTTTAGCTGCCAGACGCGAGCAACACTCGCTGAAACTTTCGTTCCAGGGCAGTTTCAACAATATCTAGTCATTTCTCCGAGTTACATGGTGCTTTTAATTATATAATTGATGATACAGACTCTCAATGGGACCCACAATCTTTGAGCTGTGGTGCGGGAATGAAACGACGAATGGATGATCCTGCGTTTGTCTACTTGCTTCGCATCTACCGAGGGTGCTTTCTTTATGTTGATCATCTCTTTAATGTTCTTCAGTCAAAATCTATCAGTATAATTGCTTGCCACGACGAAATAAGAACTGTTTTGAGAAACTTACGACAATTAAGAACGGAAACATTCGTTGATGAATGCATTAAACGCAGCTTCTGTTTGAATGGCAGTCTAAAGACACCTCTCAGGGCATTAACTTACGAGATAAAGGATTTGCAAATTATTCAGATGGAAAGAAGATTTTAAGAGTTTATCCCAAATTCAGCTTGTTGAACTTCTGAACGAAAAGTGTTTCCCAAACTATCAAAAAGACTTCCCAAAGTTGAAACTGCTTCAGTTATTAGAACAGTATCCTTTTTACGAACAAGGACAACTTGAGCATGAACTGTGTAACATATATGCTGATGAGAAAAAACACTTATCTCCAAGAATCCTCCTAAAGTACATTGTCAACAACGATTTAAACTCGGTTTGTGAAGAAACAACGAGGTTCCTGCTTTTGGTTTTGACCCTACCCGCAATTATAGCAAGCATAGAAGGAAGCATGAGTACTCTTAAATGAGTGAAGAATTATTTAAGGAATTCAATGTCCAACACCCGGCTGTCGTGTTTGAGCAAATTAGCAATAGAAAGACACTACTTGGAGAGCTATCCAGTGATCAGATCTTTGTAGACCGAGTTACAGACTTATTAGTGTAAAGAAAAGACAGGCGCATTGCTCTTGTGTACAAGAAAAAACAAGTGGTTCTTCTCTTGCTGCTGGAGTTCTACAAATTTGTCATCCTTTCTTCAACAAGTTAGTTATTATTATTATTAATATTATTATTATTAGTGTTGGTGGTAGTGGTAGTGGTAGTAGTTGTTGTTGTTCTTTTATTTGATGCATTTTGTTTCATTTGTTTAAATTATTGTTTATTGTACTATTTTGTCTCCCTATAATAACTGTAGAGTCTCCCCATCCTTTATAACCACGTTACGCCACTGGTAAATACCAAATTAATGCAATAAATGCTCAAAATTATGTCCGTCTACCTCAATGCGTTTGGCAACACGTGTAACGACATTCCTCTCAACAGCGAGTAGTTCGCCTTCCGTAATGTTCGCACATGCATTGACAATTTGCTGACGCATGTTGTCAGGCGTTGTCGGTGGATCACAATAGCAAATATCCTTCAAATTTTCCCACAGAAAGAAATCCGGGGACGTCAGATCCGGTGTACATGCGGGCCATGGTATGGTGCTTCGACGACCAATCCGCCTGTCATGAAATATGCTAACATCCATCATGTTGGAAGTACATCGCCATTCTGTCATGCAGTGAAACATCTTGTAGTAACATCGGTAGAACATTACGTAGGAAATCAGCATACATTGCACCGTTTAGATTGCCATCGATAAAATGGGGGCCAATTATCCTTCCTCCCATAATAGCGGACCATACATTAACCCGTCAAGGTCGCTGATGTTCTACTTGTCCTCCCATAATAGCGGACCATACATTAACCCGTCAAGGTCGCTGATGTTCTACTTGTCGCAGCCATCGTGAATTTTCCGTTGCCCAATAGTGTATATTATGCCGGTTTACGTTAGCGCTTTTGGTGAATGACGCTTCGTTGCTAAATAGAATGCGTGCAAAGAAATTGTCATCGTCCGGTGATTTCTCTTGTGCCCAGTGGCAGAACTGTAGACGACGTTCAAAGTCGTCGCCATGCAATTCCTGGTGTATAGAAATATGGTACGGGTGCAATCGATGTTGATGTAGCATTCTCAACACCGACGTTTTTGAGATTCCCGATTCTCGCGGAATTTGTCTGCTACTGATGTGCGGATTAGCCGTGACAGCAGCTAAAACACCTGCTTGGGCATCATCATTTGTTGCAGGTCGTGGATGACGTTCCACATGTGGCTGAACACTTCCTGTTTCTTTAAATAACGTAACTATCTGGCCAACGGTCCGGACACTTGGATGATGTCGTCCAGAATACCGAGCAGCGTATGTAACACACGCCTGTTGGGCATTTTGATCACAATAGCCATACATCAACACGATATCGACCTTTTCCGCAATTGGTAAACGGTCCATTTTAACACGGTTAATGTATCACGATGCAAATACCGCCCGCACTGGCGGAATGTTACGTGATACTACGTACTTATACGTTTGTGACTATTACAGTGCCATCTATCACAAAACGAAAAAAGTGGTCCAACTAAAACACTCATATTTCTTTACGTACTACACGAATACGTAATAAAAATGGGGCTTGCTATTTTAAAAAACGCAGTTGATATCCGTTTGACCTATGGCAGTGCCATCTAGCGGGCCAACCATAGCGCCCTCTGGTTTTCCCCTTCTAGCTAGACGAGTTTCGTCCTTTGTAGTTTTTTCCGTTTGATACATATTTCGTGAGATATTTGGCCCGGTCATTATCAATGGACCACCCTGTATATTGCGGGTCAGCTGCCAATCTGTTAGCTAGGTGCTGGTAATTTCTCATTTTATCCACATTTCGTAGCAGCTTTCTAACTACGTCACCTGCGGACTGTATCTACTAGGCCTTTTGGTGGTTTTTGTACAGTGTGAAGAGTAGCATTCATATTGTACTGTATTGAGTTTTTCCCGGACGACAATTAATTAAGAACCAAGCAATTATTTTGACTTGCCAGTCCATTCGTCTATCAGTTGAGATATGACACATGCGAGTATTCTGTATACTTCTAGACTTTACGGTATTGCACTGAATCTTTGCTGGAAATCAAGAAGCACCGCATAAACCATGCCTCCACTATCTACTCGTAAGCCAAGAGATAAATCTGGGTGCTGGCCGAACACGAGTTAGTTATTCAAAAGGTGTGATTCTGTCCTGACATCTCTGATACACACTGGCAGAGTTTGCATGCTTTTTCCTGATAAATGACAAATTTCATTGATCCTAGATGAACCGTTTCTAGAAATAGGCTAGAGCTCTCATGCATGCGGTATAAATTATAACGATCACACCTTAAGATCCAGAGCCTTTTTCTTTATCAACTGACTTGGGCTGATCTTCAGTTCCTTGGTAAGTCATTTGTACATAAATTGTTTTCGCATCTGTATGAGGGCTGCATGATTGAACTTTTTACTGATTTTCGGTTGTCCAAACTCAGTACATACAATTTTTAAATTTTCGTTTCATATCTTTTATTTTGATGTCATAATGATGAACGACAATATGGAGAGATTGACTGATATTACGTACGACTAAATCTTGTAGTTTATTTGACCACTCGGTAGTTAATGCCTTCCACTTGAATTCATTGAACGCTTCTTTCATAGCTGTCATTACAGATGACCTTTTCCCAGCAGCTAAGTTTCATTTGAATCTAAACTATAATTTCTCTCAGCAAACAAGCTCACCAAGAAGCAATAAAATGCAGTTTCAACTGGCAAGTTATGGTTCTATTCAGAACAGGGATAATATTTTCCCATACAAGCAAGACAATTCCAATTTTTGAGAATACCTTGGCAGTCATTTGAATTTGCCTTTTCTTTTTTAATTTGCCCCTTTTCCCAAGTTTTAACATTGGAAATAACCATAGTACTGTTTCCTATTAGCCTCCATTTCTACTTCATGTTACATTGTGAACTTTCTTTTGTTATTTGTACCAGAAGCGAGCGCAGTTTAACAGCTGCGTGGAAGGCTCAGGTGGTCAGAAGATGACTCTCTCAGGAATTCTAATACGCCAAGTATTAACTTCAGGGTCGTTCAAATTTGATGGACTTTAGGGAACCTGTTTGCATTTTCTAGTGACTACTAGGACAATGTCAATCTTTAAACGTATAAAATTATCTTTAATCACTTACCTTGTTATCTGCCGATCTAATTTTGCATTCTGTGTAATAAAAGTCGACCAAAAAAGGCAAAAAGAAAACGTTCTCTTTAATAGTATGTTAGGGCTTTCTAAATATGTTGCCAATGTTTCATAGCTACATAATGTAGTAAAGTATATTTCTTTCCCTTACTTACGCACTACCCACCCGTTTGTGCATTTCTTCTGCTTTCAGACTGGCAGCGGCTTGCAGGGGCTTTTCAGGTAATCCACAAGCTTGAGTCTAGAAGGCCGTGAGTTTGTTTACATGTGGATGTGATACGTGAATGATTAGTTTGTTTGGGAGGGATCTATGACTGTTGATACTGCTTTTATTGCTAAATAGTCTTTTTATCTCCGTTCTTGCTTTCCACCAGCGATGGGAAGCTGATGCAGAGTTTTGATGAAGGAGGAAAAGACTGTAATAGCGAGTATCTCAACTCGAAATACGTGTGGCATGAGTAAGAACAAATATCTTTTTCACCACAAATTTCTTCAGAATACACTTTATCGCGAAGTGCATCCAAACAGAAGTTCCAGGTTGTAGCCGGAGCGCGGTTCCGGACTGAAGCGCCTAGAACCGCGTGGGCACAGCGGCCGGAAATGAAAAGGAAAAAATCTGAAAATTTTTGAGAGGGTACTGAATACTATTTTTTTTACAGCAACCAAATTTCATTTCTATGGCTTTAAAAATAGATAAGAGTAAGACATTTTATTATGGTAGTGTTATTTTCTCTACTTTCCCCTGTAATGCCATGATTCGCCAATGTGGGATAGGTCAAATTTAATTAATGAATTTGAGAATAATGAAAGAAATTAATACTTATTTGCAAATTAACCAGACTCTCCATTTTCAATATTCTTCACTGTTCATTTAGCATCATCAGAAGTTCTATTGTCGGGCTGTTGCGTACGGGTTCATCATCCCCTCCTGCAGCTAGTGCAAATTATTTTTGATTTATATTTAGGAGGGAAGTCTAAATGTAATTCAAGCACCTCGCGAAATTTTATTGAAAAGAAAATTACAGATTTGCCCCACAGAAAATACATCAATTTACTATTTAACGACATCATAGTACATTCATATTTACAGATAATTGTTAACTTCAAATATCAATACAATTTTACTACCCTTACATTGCAATTCCTACATTAATTTTATCCAATATTAGGTTCATCCCGAAACAGCATGTAACCACGAGCAGGTTTAAGGTAATTTGTTATCTACACTCATGCTCATAAATTAAGGGCAATGCTGACAAATGATGAAACAACACTCTTGTGGGCGCTTTTCAGGTTTAAATCATCTCGGGGTATGACCATGCGGTGCATTTTACCTGCGGTCGTCGCACGGTGGCACTGGCAGGAGTCCACATACGCAGAGGTGTGTTGGTGCATATCAGAGTACGGTGCATCGAGTAGTGTGCAGACGTTTTCAGACGCGCTAATGGTGGTTATGTGTTGAAAATGGCTCAAAGAACACGTATTGATGACGTTATGAGGGGTAGAATACTAGGGCGACTGGAGGCTGCTCAAACACATCAGGTCGTTGCCAGGGCCCTCCGTGTGCCACAAAGTGTGACCTCAAGATTATGGCAACGATTCCAGCAGACAGGAAACGTGTCCAGGTGCTACAGTACGGGACGTACACAGTGTACAACACCACAAGAAGACCGATATCTCACCGTCAGTGCCCGCAGACGGCCGCGGAGTACTGCAGGTAGCCTTGCTCGGGACCTTACCGCAGCCACTGGAACAGTTGTCTCCGGATACACACTCTACAGACGACTGAACAGACATGGTTTATTCTCCCGGAGACCTGAAAAGTGCATTCCACGGACCTCTGGTCGCAAGAGAGTCCGTAAAGCCTGGTGTTAAGAACACAGTACATGGTCACTGGAACAGTGTTCACGGACGAGTCCAGGTATAGTCTGAACAGTGATTCTCGCCAGGTTTTCATCTGGCTTGAACCAGGAACCCGATACCAACCCCTTAGTGTGCTTGAAATGGACCTATATGGAGGTCATGGTTAGATGGTGTGGGGTGGGATTATGATTGGTGCACGTACACCCCTGCATGTCTTTGACAGAGGGACTGTAACAGGTCAGGTGCATCGGGACGTCATTTTGCACCAGTAGTCCGCCTTCTCGGGGGTGTAGTGGGTCTCACCTTCCTTCTAATGGATGATAACGCACGGCCCCACCGAGCTGCCATTGTGGAGGAGTACATTGAAACAGAAAATACCAGGCGAATGGAGTGGCCTGCCTGTTCTCCAGGCCTAAACCCCATCGAGCACGTCTATGATACTGTCGGTCGACGTATCGCTGCACGTCTTCAAACCCCTACGACACTTCAGGAGCTCTCACAGGCACTGGTACAAGAATGGGAGGCTATAGCCCAGTAGCTGCTCGACCACCTGATCCAGAGTATGACAACCCGTTGTGCGGCCTGTGTACATGTGCTTGGTGATCATATCCCATATTGATGTCGGGGTACTTGCGCAGGAAACAGCGGCGTTTTGTAGCAAATGTGTTTCGGGACGGTTTTCTCAACTTATCACCAATACCACCTACTTACTGATCTGTGTCGTGTGTGTTCCTCATGTGCCTATGCTGTTAGAGCCAGTTTTGTGTAGTGCCACGTTGTGTAGCACCACATTCTGCAGTTATCCTTAATTTATGAGCATGAGTGTATATTCGATGCACTATTGGAAATAAATAAAGCAACATGAATATTAATAACAAGTCTGCACAAACTTGTAAAACTGAAAAATTTTTACTTTCGCAGCTGGAGCAGCCTCTGTCATTTGGCCCTGAAATACAGCCAGCGCTTTTGCCAGAACCATTTGAACAGACTGCAGCTGGAACAGAAGCCACCGTTGTTGGGTGGGGAATGACAGAGGTAAGTTAGCAAATGTGCTACCAGGAAGTTAGGACCATGTAGTGACGAAGCAGCCACTCAGCATTAATATTCTCGAACCCAACAGAAAAAAGACATGAAAATTTGTCTCTTAGCACAAAATGGATGTCATTAACTTCAAAGTGTGTCTTTCATTGTGAAAAAAGGTATCGCTCCCGAAAAGAAGCAAAAAATTGGATCGCAATGGGTTGAACACTCTGTGTTCGGGCGTCAACAAGAATAAAATCGAGCAACTTGATTACAATGCAGAAGATGCATGTGCGATATCGGAAAATGCCTCTGAAGGTGATCATCATCATCATCATCGTTGTCGTCGTCCTCGTCGTCGTCGACACGAGCGAGGCTATCTGGCCTTTTCCAGTTTCACAGTCGTTATGTGACTTACCACACTACGTCTTTCTGAGGGGTTTAGACAAAGGCAGGTATCGGAAGAACTGAAGATTAGCAAGGACATTTTAAGGTTCAAATGGTTCAAATGGCTCTGAGCACTATGGGACATAACATATATGGTCATCAGTCCCCTAGAACTTAGAACTACTTAAACCTAACTAACCTAAGGACATCACAGAACACCCAGTCATCACGAGGCAGAGAAAATCCCTGACCCCTCCGGGAATCAAACCCGGGAACCCGGGCGCGGGAAGCGAGAACGCTACCGCACGACTACGAGCTGCGGACACATTTTAAGGCTATTACTAACAAACATTACAGTAAGTGGAAGACCTACGTCGCACAGATGGCTGACCAGTAGAAGGTGATTCAATGTGACTGACGAGCGTGACACAAATTGACTGACGAGCAGAAAGCAACAGAAACTGACAAACCACTGATCGTATCCCCTCCATTATACCGCATGACTAAAAGTATTGGCAAGGCATATGGTGAAGTGGACCGCTGTATAACCCCTAAGCGAGCGTTTTGTTAACCAGCTTGCGCAAAAGGTAGGAACAGCTGATATTGTGACTGTCTGACCGGTATATGATCAGGTAACTAAATACGATGCTCATTACGGTTGGTAACACCTAACCTGTCACTCAGTACCTCGGGAAAAATACACATGTCTAGCAAGACATGAGTTTGACTGGGAGGTAGGCGCGCCACATGTAAGCCTATACTACAAGTATGGTTATTACATGGGCTCATACCCTTAGAATGGTGGTACAAACGGAACTTCACTTCTGACAGAAATCCAAAGTAAAATCAGCGGCATGTGTAATTTAACAATATCACATTTCAGTAAAAGATAGGTACTGAGACCCGCCGCCACTAAAACTTCTGTAGGCCAAGAAAACTCACCAATGGACAAAAAACGCGTACATGGCGATTTGGGTGAAAAGCTTGACCATCAACGGTCCTGCAACGTATGCCTACGAGTTTTAAACTGGCGAGCTTACAAATGTGCTGGTATCTGGAATACCACCGATTACTCATTAGCGAACCTCTACACCCAGACGATCAAAGCGTGCAAGGGCTCACGATTAACGTAAGAGCAAACGAAAGGAAGAGGATAGTTATTCACCACTTTAAGTTTATTACATTGACGTCGCAACACTGAACCCATACCACACCGGGCCGTCTTCTAGCGTGGCCTGTTACGACGTTCCTTGCCGCCGAACTTTGAATTGGTGGGGAAAATGTCCCTGCCTATCACAACAATATCAACGACCTATAACGGCCGACACCTTATTAGCGGAACTTACTCCTGGAGTAGAAATGGCAAAAGATTCCGATGACGACCTCTCGCCAACTCTCCTTTGGTTAGCTTTCTTAGGCCCCTCACAAGAGTAACCAGACCATCCAAGTCATGATAGGTCACGGGTCCCTCAGCAAATAGAACCCTTGAACGATTATCCCCTTAATATCTTGCAAGATAGTGTTAACTACCACATATCAGACTGCTGTAGGTCAAGAGCTACGGCTGCCATTCGTACTTCACGAATATTGTGAACTAGACCCTTATCCTCTGCTGATGCTGAAAGAAATAATAACTGACTTGGTCGCTCTTTATCTTAATGGACAAACGCCCCCTCAGAACCCGCACAACGCAGTTTTTTTAAGGACCCCATTCTATCTGAAACCGCGCCGACCATTTCGACCAGGGACCCCTGGCACAAAGGATAGATCAGCTGGAAAACGGTTTCCCACGACATCTTGAAAAACTTCGCCTTATTCCTTTAGTTTAACGGAAAACCACAAAAAAACTAAGAAACCACTGCTGTGTGTCAACAGCGAGGCGATCTACGCACGCAGCACACTCAGAAAAAGATTGGGTAATCCGACGGGAAGTATCTCTATACCTTAGTTGATGGGGAGAGTTCTTGATATCTGGTAACTTTCATTTCCCTGTAAAGGCGCTCAAAGCAATCTGTAAATTGACCGTCCTGTTATAAAGCCGGTCAATGTCAGGTTTGATCTAAAGATCAATAACCACCGTTGCTAAATCTTCAGCCCTTCTTAACCAATGCGCAGTTTGCGCCTGCATTCGATACGCTTGGCCACGAGATGGAACACTGGTTTTTACGAAGTGAGTGGTTTGCTCAAGCTCAGAGAGCCAATCGGCCCAATATTCAAGGGCGTCACCACCTGTCCTTTCCGCTCCGTCGTCACCAGGACTGGCGCCCCCACAGCCGCACGAGGTCGTGCCCATAGTTTGGGAACGTCAATACAGGGATGCGACACTCATACTTTACCTCTTCCTTCCTCAAACAGCCGGATCTGACCACGAATCTAGACTCCATTTGGAAGGGAACGCACCTGTGGCCCAAATTTCAAAACAACAGCAATTGTGTCTAAACAGAAAAGATACAAAATATAGTATTAAACTGTATCTAAGCGTAGTAACGCGAATGATGCTCAGTAGATTTCAGTCCTTCATTCCAAAGAAAACCATGCTCTTGCTGCCAGAATGGTACGCAATATCAGCGTCAGGCTGTCTGTGGTAGGAATGACAGGGCGGAAGACAGACTGAACATCATTCGTGTTGTGAATTTTCTCTTTATTTTAAGAGAAATCACTAAGTTAGATTTATTAAACGTCCACTGGAAAAACACCTCCAGTTCCGCTGACTACCAAGGAACAGAATAGTTTACAATCATAAAATTGTACCAAATTGATTAATAGCAAACAGATTAAATAGTATAATAAAAAATTTAGCAGTAGAATAAAACAGGTAAAAACTCTTTCTAGAAAAAACTTAAATATTTACAATCTAAAATAGAAGTATTCTCCGCAATAACGCACTATATAAAAAAATCATTGTATCGCCGGAAGGCGCGCAAAAGAAATAACCAGACAGAATTGGTGTTAGGTATTGCGTCTTCAATGACAGATCTTAAACCTCCTACTGTTTGGCCAGCCCAAATACCAACAGTGTATTCAACGAGTAAGATTAATAACCATTCAGCTGGCCGACTCACCCTTCCAAAAACACATCTAAGTAAATAAATATAGTGATTACTTAATTAGTAAATTTGACGGTTAACACCTCAATAATTAAGACGAGCTAGAAAAAAATTTAAAAGGAGACCCGTAGTAGGCGCGCTGTGATTGAGACACAAATCAGTACATCGACATGCTACACAACCCCGTCTTGGCAAGGCGTAGTCCGCTCAGAAAGATTACGTGGTGCGGGGACACCTGCACCCGGCTGGCCGTTGGTCGGACACGGGCTTGGCTCACTTCGGACACCTCGCCTCCTCAATCAACCAGGCAGATTTCATCCAAGTTCCACGAGAAGAAACACAAGTGTTAACCTAATTAGCTGAGAAATACAGAATTTTGTACAGGAATTGGTCCAGGCCTCTACTACGTCGCTGCATGATAGTCAAAATTACAGCATTAAGGAAAACAAATAAATAATGTTTCAATGAGTTAATGGAATCAGATCAATGAAATTTGTTAGGTATATATGAAGATGATATCTGTTCTGTCGGACATGTCTGAAAGAGCAGATACCATCTTCATATATATATCTATAGGTAAGGCCCACCGGCCATTTGAGCATCTTCTGTGCGGATGCACAAACAGTGCTCGAATTCTTACGGGAATCGGTAAAGCCGCGAGTAATGAGTGTAATGGGCAGGGGCCCTACGAATATGGTGTGGGATAGTAAACTGGGAATTTGGGTCTCACAGGAGGCGTGCCAAAGCTAATCCCCTGCAGTCGCACTATCCTCTGTGTCCTCGTCGGCTCAGATGGATACAGCGTCTGCCATGTAAGCAGGAGATCCCGGTTTCGAGTCCCGGCCGGGGCTCACATTTTCAACTGTCCCCGTTTACGTATATCAACGTCTGCGTGCAGCTAAGGGTATTCATTCCATTGTATTAATTTAATTGTAATTACATTTGTAAGGTAGCCAAAATCTAAATATAGTAAACGAAGAGAAGTTCGACTGCCAACCACAAAACTAGCACCATTTGGACGAGGGGTAAACAAGTAATCGCCACTTGTAGCTGAGCAGTAAACCCCAAGATTTGGCTAAGAACCCCCTACTAACAGCAGGCGGAACATAACCTATCGAATAACTCTACATATACAGTAAGACAGTAGTACCAAACGCAATGTACAAGTTTATGTATGTCACTTCTTTTGACTGGAGGTCTTGGGGACCACGGCCGTTCATTATCGAAAGAAAATAAAACGCCTACAACCGCCCTTATGATCTTATTTATTGTGTAGTTACCAGTTTCAGCACTTCAGTGCGCCGTCTTCAGGCCTGCATGACTAAACAGTGATGACAGCGTTATCAACTTATCAACTGTGGAACAGAAAGACAGATTAAAAAGAGAATGATAATCAAGGACAAGACTATACAAGTGAATTTACAGTAATCATTTGACACAACAAAGATACATCCATTGGCACTTACCTAAGGTATACCATAACGAATTTCTACTCAATACATTGTACAATTATGTTATTTATTAATAACTTCATTGAACAACCATTCTATGATTTTTATTAGCCAGTCGGACATACATCATCCACACTACCCTGAAATAACCTACTGAAAGACAAAACAACTCTATAAAATGATAAATATTTGAAGGAGACAACCACCTCAGAAACAAGAAAAGCGAAAAAACATGATCTATGCGTCGTGTCAAAGTATAAAATGCTGAGTTGTAAACAGTTGAGGGGCATACCTACGTCATTGCATAAAATGAATGTCCAAGACATGTTCAAAAATGTTCAAATGTGTGTGACTTGCAAAGGGACCAAACTGCTGAGGTCATCGGTCCCTATACTTACACACTACTTAAACTAACTTACGCTAAGGACAACACACACACCCATGCCCGAGGGAAGACTCGAACTCTCGTAGGGAGGGGCCGCACAATTCGTGACATGGCGCCTCTTACCTCGCGGCCACTCCGCGCGGCTCCAAGACATGTCAGAGTGCAAAATATAGTACCTCAGACCATAACATTTGTAGAACATGCGAGAAATCTCCACAAGAAACTGTTTATGGTGAACAACATTCACGTGCGAATACATCCATATATTATGTACTCCCACGAATCAATCACACACAAGTACACTAAGTAGCCTGCGAGGATGCAGTGCACCATAATATGACTCAACAATATATCAATATGAAATATTACAAAAGCTTTCTGACTAGTAAACCACTCAGAAAGTACTCATGTGTATTAAACACAAATGAACACAAAGAAATAAAATGACATCTAAAATAACATATGCTTACGAATAAATGTACTGTAACCGGTGCACACCATGGCCTTTCCACCACATTAAAAGCAAAAGTCATTACATCCAGGAATTTAAATTTCCAATGGAACATACCGGCCATACATATCGTTAAAAGACAAACCACATTATTAACTGACCAGTGAGGAGGCCATATAACGTGCCAGTAATTAAATCATAAGTAAATCTAATATGTCTGTTAAATGTAAGACTATAAATGCGTGACAGAAGTCTATAAGTTGGCAATACATACACTATTACAACAAAAACACTGGCAATGCCACAAGTCGTATCTAGCGAAACTTAAGTGAGGGTAGTGTAAATCCACCTAAAATTGAAGACAGGTGCATACCCACTAAATGCGTCACATATGATTAAACTAATTATATGTTAAAGAGAAGGAGACATTCGAAGATATCTAGTTATAATTCTAGGACCAACTGACACAGTTCTACCACCTAGCACTTAACTAGAGGCCAATGACAGCAGTGTTCACGTCAGCTAGATTCCTGACTAGTAAACAGCTCAAAAGGTACTCATATGTGTTAAGCACAAGTGAACACACAATAAATGCAATGAAACTTGAACTGGATATACTTATGAGGAAATGTACTGTAAACAGTACTCACCTTGGTCTTTCAGTAGCATCAATACTAAATACCATTAGATCCATGCAATCACGTTTCAAAAGAACCATACTGGCCATATATATATCGTCTAACAGACAAACCACATTACCAATTGATCAGTCAGGAGGCCACAAAACATGCCAATAATTAAATCGAAATTAAGTCCAATACTTGTGTTTGATGTAAGACTATGAACATATAACAGCAATCTACAAGTTGACAATACATCCACTATTACAACAAAAACCCTGGCAATCCCAAAGTTCTGTCCATTGGAACGTGAGTGAGGGTACATGTAAACCTATTTTTTTTTTTTTTTTTGGTCGTCAGTCTACTGACTGGTTTGATGCGGCCCGCCACGAATTCCTTTCCTGTGCTAACCTCTTCATCTCAGAGTAGCACTTGCAACCTACGTCCTCAATTATTTGCTTGGCGTATTCCAATCTCTGTCTTCCTCTACAGTTTTTGTCCTCTACAGCTTCCTCTAGTAGCATGGAAGTCATTCCCTCATGTCTTAGCAGATGTCCTATCATCCTGTCCCTTCTCCTTATCAGTGTTTTCCACATATTCCTTTCCTCTCCGATTCTGCGTAGAACCTCCTCATTCCTTACCTTATCAGTCCACCTAATTTTCAACATTCGTCTATAGCACCACATCTCAAATGCTTCGATTCTCTTCTGTTCCGGTTTTCCCACAGTCCATGTTTCACTACCATACAATGCTGTACTCCAGACGTACATCCTCTGAAATTTCTTCCTCAAATTAAGGCCGGTATTTGATATTAGTAGATTTCTCTTGGCCAGAAATGCCTTTTTTGCCATAGCGAGTCTGCTTTTGATGTCCTCCTTGCTCCGTCCGTCATTGGTTATTTCACTGCCTAGGTAGCAGAATTCCTTAACTTCATTGACTTCGTGACCATCAATCCTGATGTTAAGTTTCTCGCTGTTCTCATTTATACTACTTCTCATTACCTTCGTCTTTCTCCGATTTACTCTCAAACCATACTGTGTACTCATTAGACTGTTCATTCCGTTCAGCAGATCATTTAATTCTTCTTCACTTTCACTCAGGATAGCAATGTCATCAGCGAATCGTATCACTGATATCCTTTCACCTTGTATTTTAATTCCACTCCTGAACCTTTCTTTTATATCCATCATTGCTTCCTCGATGTACAGATTGAAGAGTAGGGGCGAAAGGCTACGGCCTTGTCTTACACCCTTCTTAATACGAGCACTTCGTTCATGATCGTCCACTCTTATTATTCCCTCTTGGTTGTTGTACGTATTGTATATGACCCGTCTCTCCCTATAGCTTACCCCTACTTTTTTCGGAATCTCGAACAGCTTGCACCATTTTATATTGTCGAACGCTTTTTCCAGGTCGACAAATCCTACGAAAGTGTCATGATTTTCTTTAGCCTTGCTTCCATTATTAGCCGTAACGTCAGAATTGCCTCTCTTGTCCCTTTACTTTCCCTAAAGCCAAACTGATCGTCACCCAGCACATTCTCAATTTTGTTTTCCATTCTTCTGTATATTATTCTTGTAAGCAGCTTCGATGAATGAGCTGTTAAGCTGATTGTGCGATAATTCTTGCACTTGTCAGCTCTTGCCGTCTTCGTAATTGTGTGGATGATGCTTTTCCGAAAGTCAGATGGTATGTCGCCAGACTCATATATTCTACACACCAACGTGAATAGTCGTTTTGTTGCCACTTCCCCCAATGATTTTAGAAATTCTGATGGAATGTTATCTATTCCTTCTGTCTTATTTGACCGTAAGTCCTCCAAAGCTCTTTTAAATTCAGATTCTAATACTGGATCCCCTATCTCTTCTAAATCGACTCCTGTTTCTTCTTCTATTACATCAGACAAATCTTCACCCTTATAGGGGCTTTCAATGTATTCTTTCCACCTACCTGCTCTCTCCTCTGCATTTAACAGTGGAATTCCCGTTGCACTCTTAATGTTACCACCGTTGCTTTTAATGTCACCAAAGGTTGTTTTGACTTTCCTGTATACTGAGTCTGTCCTTCCGACAATCATATCTTTTTCGATGTCTTCACATTTTTCCTGCAGCCATTTCGTCTTAGCTTCCCTGCACTTCCTACTTATTTCATTCCTCGGCGACCTATATTTCTGTATTCCTGATTTTCCCGGAACATGTTTGTACTTCCTCCTTTCATCAATCAACTGAAGTATTTCTTCTGTTACCCATGGTTTCTTCGCAGCTACCTTCTTTGTACCCATCTTTTCCTTCCCAACTTCTGTGATGGCCCTTTTTAGAGATGTTCATTCCTCTTCAACTGTACTGCCTACTGCGCTATTCCTTATTGCTGTATCTATAGCGTTAGAGAACTTCAAACGTATCTCGTCATTCCTTAGTACTTCCGTATCCCACTTCTTTGCGTATTGATTCTTCCTGACTAATGTCTTGAACTTCAGCCTACTCTTCATCACTACTATATTGTGATCTGAGTCTATATCTGCTCCTGGGTACGCCTTACAATCCAGTATCTGATTTCGGAATCTCTGTCTGACCATGATGTAATCTAACTGAAATCTTCCCGTATCTCCCGGCCTTTTCCAAGTGTACCTCCTCCTCTTGTGATTCTTGAACAGGGTATTCGCTATTACTAGCTGAAACTTGTTACAGAACTCAATTAGTCTTTCTCCTCTTTCGTTCCTTGTCCAAGCCCATATTCTCCTGTAACCTTTCCTTCTACTCCTTCACCTACAACTGCATTCCAGTCGCCCATGACTATTAGATTTTCGTCCCCCTTTACATACTGCATTACCCTTTTAATATCCACTAAATGTGTAAACCTAAATAAACCTGAAAAGTCCGCAGCTCGTGGTCGTGCGGTAGCGTTCTCGCTTCCCACGCCCGGGTCCCCGGGTTCGATTCCCGGCGGGGTCAGGGATTTTCTCTGCCTCGTGATGACTGGGTGTTGTGTGATGTCCTTAGATTAGTTAGGTTTAAGTAGTTCTAAGTTCTATGGGACTGATGACCATAGGTGTTATGTCCCATAGTGCTCAGAGCCATTTGAACCATTTTTGAAACTTGAAAACAGGTGCATAACCACTAAATGCGTAACCTACGGCTACGATAATTGTATGTTAATAAGAAGGAGACATTTAAAGATGTATAATTATAATCCTATGACTAACACACACAGTTCCATCACCAATCATCTAACTGGAGACTAATGGCAGCAAATACACGTCAGCGTAAGTTATTATCCGAAAAATCCTCTAAAGTACGCTACAAAATACTTATCACGTACGAATTCAAGCGTGAGCAGATAACCCAATCTAACTTCAGTAACAATTTATCATGAAACAACCAACTATCAATGTGAGTGGGTAAGAGGCATGTACATAGAGAATGCTTTGGCCGCCAAGAAAGGACGGAAAAGTGACTTTTAATAGGCAGTGGGCGGAAGGAGGGGAGAAAAAAGAGAGTTATCGTAACCGCACAGGCGCAAGACAGATTGTAATAGACACCCATCAACCCACAATTAAAAATGCTGTGCCATTAATATCAGAACAAGCAGAGACCCGAACAATCACGATGCTTTATCGAGAAAGCAAACGTCAATACTGGAATGCCCTCCCCACTCACACGCCAAATGCGCACGAAAACACCGATAACGCTGAAGTACTCGCCTTGGTTGATACTGAAGGGGTTATCGCGATCCATATATATGCTTCATCAGTCTCCAAAATAACTGGTTTACACAGACAGTCTACAGAACAACATAAAAACAAGAATACCAGAAGATACAACTCAAATAAAAACCATTAAATGAATGCCGGAAGTACCTCTAACTGTGTTATCAGCACTCCAACCATCAACTGCCAAATGACAGGAGAAACATTTAAAATACAACGTCCAAAGATATGAGTCAGCGAATACTCAAAGAAGTCGGTCGACATCAAACAGTGAAAGTTTGTTTGACTACACCCCGTTTTTGGATTTCATTCTCTTATCTAAATATGTCATTTACGATATTCCTTGTACATGGCTTTGTTTTCGATTAATGATGTCGATAATGAGACAATAGCAGTCTCCGGAACAAATCTGCCAGGGTCCTTAACAACAACACCAGCAAAATCTCGATGTGACAACTGCTGCCAGTCCGGTTAACGCTGTTGATTTATCTCATCCCGAAAATGCAGAAAGTAATTAAGTGCTCTACTTCCATTGTATCTATGGCTTTAACGTCATTGGATGACTTTTCTCCATCATTGCTTGAACTGAAAACTCAGAAGAACCCTAGCACAGGTAGTGGAAAAAGTTTCGTAACCCTTTGGATAAGCTTGGCATGAGGCGTTTCCAACGTGAATTCTGCCACCGCCTCGCTGGTTGTAAAACGGAGCCAATGGAGGACGAGATGTCCGCCTCCTCCAACATAAGTCAAGATGGGCTGTTGTTTGAGCTCTGAGGCACTCCGCAGTGAAGACCAACCATCCCACCCACATGGTGAATGGCTGAATTTACGATACCCTCAGTATGGTGGAAACCCTGGCCGATGCATCTGAGGCTCAGAATCAACTGCTCGTCCATGACCTTACGCCTGATGAACTTCAGGATGGAATGATATTCTGTTGGCTGCTGCTGCTCTCAGGCACTGATCATCTCTTACTACCCCTCACATTACATCTCACGAAGATGTCCATAGGATCCTCAAAAATGGTTCAAATGGCTCTGAGCACTATGGGACTTAACATCTGAGGTCATCAGTCACCTAGAACATAGAACTACTTAAACCTAACTAACCCAAGACCACCACACACATCCACGCCCGAGGCAGGATTCGAACCTGCGACCGTAGCAGTTGCGCTGTTCTGGACTGAAGCGCCTAGAACTGCTCGTCCACCGCGGCCGGCCATAGGATCCTCTGGCGGAAGCATGGGCAGCAGGCTCCCAGTTCAGACAACATCTTAAATGAACACCTCCGTCAGCTCCCTCGCAAGCCGTTTCCCCCACAGCGGAAGCAGACAAAACTAACTACCACCTCCAAGCCCTCAAAGGATGCTACAATCCTAACCTACAACAGGCCCGTTAGCCTTCTGAATGCCTGGCGAAGGTCCAAGAATCTTTGACCCTGAACAGAATTTCCCAGCCTCTGGCGGCAGGGACGATTCAACCGGAACAGTTCAGTTTCAGTTCCCACCTTATGGTCGAACTACAAGTTCTTAGGATCACAGAACACATCAGTAATGACTTTAACTCCACTATGTAGACGCCAGCGGTTTTCTTGGACTTGCAAAATGCTTATTTCAGGATTTGGCAGGACAATATCGTGTACAAAATGCTGACACAGACGACTATCCCCGACACCTCTATCAAGGTCGTAGATAATATCTTCCGTGACGGCACCTTCTTGGTTACTCAGCAGGGAAAACGCTCGAGCATATATCACATGTACCCCTCAAGGCACTGTGTTGTCTCCCATCCTCTTTAACATTTGTGTTAATGACATGCCAGTCATCCCTCACTGCCAGTTGGTGCAATTCGGCGACGATACTGCGCTCTATACGATTGGATGCAACACCGACTAGCTCATTCCTGGTCTCCAGAGACAGGAGGACGCAACAGTCACCTCATATCGTACAAACAAGATGGCCCTCAATGCCGTCAAAACTACGACGGTCTACTTCACCAAATGGCGCCCTACCCTCCGCAACAACATCATGACTGTGGGCATTCTGGTACCGTAGTCCGCAGATACCAATAACCCAGGTGTCCAGATGAATAAAAAAGTGCTCTTCCATCGACATGCGAAATACGTCACTTATAAGGGACAGAAGCCAATAAAAGCGTTGTGCACGCTCTTCAACAGCAGGAAACTGACCTTGGACACCAAGCACCGACATTAACACACGGTTTTTCACCCTTCCCTCACCTTTGGCTCCTCTGCGTGGGCCATTTTTAGTGCCTCTCATATGCGGACTCTCCAGCGCCAGCAGAATAAGGTGCTTACACAGTGTGCATGCTCTTCCACTCACGAGGACTTTTACTCTACACGAGGATACCAACATTGTCCCTCTAAAGGCGTCCATTCGAGAGAAATCAAGGGGCCTCTAAGCCGACCCCCTGTGCAACATGGTCAGTGGATTGCAACACTTTGGCTCCACGATTCCCCGGGGCAGCACCGCCGCGCTGTTCCTCTTACGGATTTGGACCGAGGCTAACGATAGCCAAGGTATGGGCACAAGTAACGCGTGTTTTAATCCGGCCACTCATTCTGTGAACTCCTTGGTGCGACCACGACTCTAATTACCTTTGCAGTAGTGTCAAATCTTATCAGTAACCTTGAACTTACACCGTCGGAGGATGGTCTTGGACTTCAAGTCCTACCGCCACACCTTCTACGTCCAGTACAATGAAGTTAGTGTAAGATAGAAAAACATTACTCCGCCACCAAGATACTAAGACAGATCTACACCGGTGACGCTGTATCACAACCAGCAAAAAAAGAAAAAAGAAAAGGGATCAGTCTCTAGTGGCGGACACTCGCCTGAAGATCGTGAAGATGGCTGAACGGTACCCATCCGAAATATTGTGGCAATAAGTCAACATGATCCGGCTGCAATCCCGAGACCTCACAGAATAGGCAGTAAGGCGTTTGCTTGTGTATTCTGAGAAAGCGTGACATTTCTATAGTGCCTGTGTACATCAGAACACAGATGTGCGCGCTCGCGCGCGCACGTATATATATATATATATATATATATATATATATATATATATATATGTGTGTGTGTGTGTGTGTGTGTGTGTGTGTGTGTGTGTGTGTGTGTGTGTGCGTGCGTGTGCGTGAGAGAGAAAGATCTCTGTGTAGGTGGTAGTTGAGAGGTAAGGAACTCATTACTTGTTGCAGGCGTATCCTCCCACAAACGCCCTGCAGAAAGCTGACATCGTGGTGTGGTCAGACGAGGACTGCCAGCAGGCGTACTCGGACTACGACTACCAGCCGCTGCCGTCCAACATCTGCGCCGGACTGCCACAGGGCGGCAGAGGCCAGTGTAACGTGAGTCATCTACTTTTCCTTCCACCGACTTCTCCTACAACATTATGCGGCATGCCTGGCATTAAACAGTGACTCTCTTAGTATTTTCAGAGTTTTCGAAATCATTTGGGAAATGTAGAAATATTCCACGCATTCCAGTGACTTCTTGGTTGGTACTATTTCCCTACACTGCTACAAACAAACTTATGGTTGGATTTTCGACGAAATAGACATTCGGTATGTAGTATTCCTTAGTCATCAGGACCGTTTGTGGCGAGTTAAGCGATTACTACGCAGCAACGGTATTGTGACTGCTGCTTATTAAAATAATTTGCTCTTGAGAACCATTCTATGCCATAGAGGAATTCTTGAACAGAAATAAATAATAAATTTTAAACGGCCATCATCAAGGCATATAGTTTTTCTTTTTTTTCGTTTTTTCAGCAATTCCTTTTCTGTTGACACGTTCAACTTCATAAGATACATAATGAATACGGTCTATGGATTAGGAATTAACTAGCTATAGTTGTATATGATGTCTCCCAGACTTAATGGAGCGTGTTATATCACCGTGTTCTACTACGGAAACTAATAAATCTTACATTTATCCGTGGAAACATATCAATACAGTGCGACCTCGTCACCACAAATATTTTGGTAATTGCTCAAGATATCGAACGAATAAACTTACTATCTGACCTTGTATATTAGAGTACCCTATTGCCACTACTGGGTATCTTCTTACAACATCGGGTGTAATGCTGCCCAACCTAAACATGAGTTACTCCAGTGCTGTCACTAGTGTCAGACTTTACACTGACACACTCACATGTAGCCAACACCTCAAAACCAAATGTGTTGAAACATTTCTGGAAAAATTAAAATTACCTTAAATAAACAAAAAAGGACGTTTCCACTGACTGTGTACTTTTGATTGCAGTACAATCCGTACGTCATCGATAAATATGTGATATAAGACGTGGCATCCACAACGTGACTGAGCTCTTAAAAGTCAATATAACATGGAGAAAAACACGTATAATAAGTCACTTAAGTTACAAAGCAGCCCCTGAAAAAAATTATAGTTCTACGTAACCTTAAAGAGAGTTAGTTTGTTTTGTGTCATCATAACAGTCTTCGCAGCTCGTGGTCTACTGGTTAGCACTATTGCTTCTAGATCGCGGGGTCCCAGGTAGGAGATTTTCTTAGTCGGGGACTGGATGTTTGTGTCATCCCAATGATTTTATCTCATCTTCATCGAGGCGCAAGTCATTTAAATGATATCTAATAGAAATATTTTCATGAGTCGGCTGAACATAAGCAGATGAGATCTCCCAGACAATAATGCCACACCATAATTCCATTCCATCACAGTTGTGTAATTCTTGTTTTATCTGTTGACCCCCAGACCATCTGATTAGGTTCTCAGAAAGTAACCGATAACAACAATAAAGCGAACTACAGCTTGTGCGGTTGCTGTTTGTGAGTCATTCTGTATGGGCAACTGCTGTGACATCCCAGTCACACACTATGTGATCAAATGGGCAACTGCTGTGACAACCCAATCACACACTATGTCATCAAAAGTGTCCGTACACCACCAAAAACATACGTTTTTCATATTAGATGCATTTTGCTGCCACCTAATGTGAGGTACTCCATATCAACGACCTCAGTACTCATTGGAAATCGTGATAAAGCAGAATGGGGCGCTCCCGGAAGTCACGGACTTAGAGCGTGGTCAGATGACTGAGTGTCACTTGCGTCATACGTCTGTAAACGATATTCCCACACTCCTAAACATCCCTAGGTCCACTGTTTCCGATGTGGCAGTCAAGTGGAAAGGTGAAGGGACACGTACAGCACAAAAGCGTATAGGCCGATCTCGTCTGTTGACTGACAGAGACCGCCCACACTTGAACAGGTTCATAATGTGTAATAAGCAGACATCTATCCAGACCATCGCACAGGAATGCCAAACTGCATCAGAATCCATTGCAAGTACTATGACATTTAGGCGGGAGATGAGGAAACTTGTATTTCATGGTCGAGCGACTGCTCATAAGCCACACATGTCGTGGTTTTCGTGGAGGGGGCTTCCTGCCCTTGTTGTTTTGGGTGACACTATCACAGCACAAGCCTACATTGATGTTTTAAGCACCTTCTTGCTTCCCGCTGTTGAAAAGGAATCCGGGGATGGCAACTGCATCTTTCAACACGGTCGAGCACCTGTTGATAATGTACTGCCTTTGGCGGAGTGGTTACACGACAATAACATCCCTGTAATGGACTGGTCTGCACAGATTCCTGAGCTGAATTCTGTAGAGCACCTTTGGGACGTTTTTGGGATGTTTTGGAACGCCGCCTTCGTGCCAGGCCTCACCGACTGACATCGATACCTCTCCTCAGTGCAGTACTCCATGAAGAATCATCAAGGATAAGGGTAGGCCAACACCATATTGAATTCCAGCATTGCTGATGAGGATCCACGAACTCGTAAGTCATTTTCAGCCAGGTGTCCGGATACCTTTGATCACATAGTGAATTCAATATCCATAAAACTCCTTCAAAAGAAAATTTAGTAATCAAAGAAGATTTTGTCAGTAAAGTTGAAACGTCCCCTTTGAACAATTTATATATGACTGTGCTTAAACTGACACACAATACTTTGTTAGCGCAACGCAATCTGACTTTCAAAATTCCCTACAAAAGAATGGCCCTGACTAACATTAAACTATACCTTTCACAAATCACTTACCTCACAAAAATCTTCGCTGCTCAAGCTACTGCAATACAGCAAGCGCCACTACTGCCCGCTAAATAAAAGATTCAAACTACTAAAGGCACTAACTACTGATAGGGATAGTTAGCAAATGAAAGATATTAATAGAGAACAAACAATGTATTTACCTTAATATCATCACAAGTCATAATATATATATCAGTTCATGACAAATTGCAAACCTCCGCCATCTCTCTCCCCACATCCACCACTGCTGGCGGCTCACCTCCAACTGCGCAACGCTACGCGCTGTTCACAGCCAGCTGCCTAACACTACAATGGCGAGTATTACAACAATGCAAAGCAGACACAGACTGCCCACAGCACAGCCAGTGATTTTCATACAGAGGTGGCGTTACCAATAAAAAACCTAAACAGCCTACTTACATAGAGAAAACATAAACAGCCTACTTACATAGAGAAAACATAAACAGCCTACTTACATAGCCCCCATGCTCCCCACAAAAATTTTTACAAATTGGATTGGGCAGTGGCCAATACAGATTTGACAAAAATTTTTCACAATTACAGTAACAAAGATATAAAATGCACACACTTATTAATGTTATGTTGGTCAAAAGATCAAAATTTCTCACAGTCCATAAAGACAGTCCACATTGTTCATCACAGTAAAAATGCAGAGTTTTTCTCAAAGTCCAAGCAGTAAAAGAAAATGCACATAGAAGTAGTGGATTTCCATGCAGTCTTGAAGAAGTAGTGTTGACCTTCCAACGGAAAGACTGTGCTGACTCTCGACATGCAGACAGGTAATGGGCCACAACAGAGCAAACCCACAGCAGAGTCATTCGAAGTTTGGAAGAATATTGGTAGGTAGGTCATCACAGAGCAGACCCACTGGAGTCCTGGTAGAGATTGTGGTATTGGTGGGCCACCAGAGGTGCAGACCCACTGCAGTCCTTGTAGAAATAATGGCGTTGGTAGGTCATCATAGATGCAGACCCACTGTAGTCCTTGTAGAGATAATGGTATTGGTGGGCCACCAGAGGTGCAGACCCACTGTAGTCCTGGTAGAGACGGCCAGCAGCCATCCGTTGCGACTGTGCAGGTGCACAATCACCATCGAAGAGTCTTGCAGAGAATATAGCAAGTCCATAAACCACCCCTTGTCCACTCACAAAAAATTTGTTTGACATGTCCTTAGAACCAGCAATGCTGTTATCCAGTCCCTTGCGGAATTATTAACACATGTGCAAACACTAACAGTCCCAACTTCTCACATATTGTCCATATACTATGACCAACAGAAACGTGTGCAGTGAAATGTAACTTACAAGTTAATAATATCATGAACTGGTGACAATTACAATTTTATAACAGAAGAATACAATAACAAAGGTACAAAATACATCATTAAAAACATAATAATACAGGTAACATCTGTAGTACAGGCTTTACAAAAGAATCGAACTAACATAGACATCAGTGTTACAGGAATTATGACATGAGTACGTACATAAAAGATCACAATAACTTTCGAAACATCAACTTCACACATAAGCATTTAAACAGAATGAATAATGTCTAATATCTTTACAAAGTAAATAACATATTATTAATGCCAATTATATTCGAGGATAACAGTATTCCTCATCATAGTGAATGTAGCTTAATATTAAAAGAAGAAAAAATTCTATGAAACTACACAGAGACAGGAAGAAAACAAATACTCAAGGGTACACAAACACATAGTGGGATAACACAAAAGGAAAGGACAGGGTTCGTTTTCAGTGTAACATTTGGTACTGCAGACCATCCCAAAACTTCATTCTATAGATCTTTCGTCTTATTTCAACCTTTGCTTCCACCAAAAAAATCTTATCCAAGCATGCTTTCTGTATTCTGTTCATATTTCTTTCAAAATAATTATTTCTGATTGTACAATACTCATTTGGGCCCAAATCCTTTTTATATAACTTCGCAATGCATTCTTTACCTATTCTCCATAGTCAGTTTCTCATATAGTCTACCCCCTCTTAAGCTAACTTAAATCTACTGAGCTCAGATGCTAAACTAAGGGACGAGGCAATGCAGCAGCACGTAAAACAATTATTATAAACAGCAATGCAAAAAAATGCAAATTGGCAAAGCTAGCAGCATAAATGAGCAAAAGTCAAATTCAATAACACTATGCCTGGCAAACAGCAGCAACTTATACCTAAACATGACATAGCGCAAGCAGAAAAAATATTACACTAAAATGGCCATGTCTAACACCTATGTCACATCTTAACATTAGAGTGATGCATCACAATTTATTCTACAAAAGAAATTACCAAGTACTTGAAAAGAAAATTATGTGTTACTGTTATTAGTTCCTTCTTATTGTTCTTTCCTTTCCAAGTGCTCCTTTTTTTTAAAGAATGTGGATCATAAAATAATTATTTAATAGATCTGTTGACAGAAAGTGTTCACATTAGCAAATGCATTTCGTTTTATAAAAGCAATGCTGCAACACAGCTGAAAAACAGGTATCAAATGAAATAAGCAGTTACGCAAACCAAAGCATAAAAATATCATTCAATAGTCATGTGACATTTCATAAGTTAGTAGAAATTCTCTCAACTCTCGTAGAAAGACGCTTGTCGTAATCAGGTGTGCAGATGTACGAATATTTCCCATCAATTCATAAGCATTTCAGTAATTAGCACAAAGTGCGAGTAATCATATGTTTTCAAGTAACGAGGGTGTCGCATTAGCGATGAAAGGCACACCCTAATGGCTTGTTCTCCAGGTGTTTGACACGTCCCACGTCCCCTTTTTTTTCTACCTGTGCCGCTGAAAAGGGCTCGCAATAATGGCTTTTTCTCCAGGCGTCTGACACAGCTGGGTGCCCGCGACGCATTACGTGCAGGTGGTCACTTAACTTTCTTACGGAAATATTCGCCGCTACAGTGACAGCCTCACATAAAAATATTTCACAGGTCAAGAATTAGCGTTGCAAATCTGTAGAAACAAAATCCTATGAATATAACAGTGTCCAAAAAATGTTCAGTGGCATTGTGATACATTCACACATGATTCACACTTGTCATAACTCTTAAAGTACGATTCTTGGTTTCCAACATCCTTTTTCACAAGTCAAGAGTCCCTACCCACTATTCATTACTCCTTACTCATTATACATATACATGTTCGTCGACACTTCTTCAATATTTCATCGTGAGAAATACGTAGCATAATAAACATTCCTCAACAACATAATACACATCGTCATCGTAATAATAACATCATAACACTTCAGTCAAATCTCAAAATCGTCGTAACTTCCTCCAATAATTTCTAAGCCTAAAATAATTCTCTGCTCATGTCAAAAGTGTCAGCTGCCTCAAACGTACTTTAAAAATCATGATCTCATACCAAATACATCATTCAAAGCTCTCATAGCATCACAATGATTCCGAAAAAATATGAACAGTTTACAAAGTACAGACAAAATACAGTTTCATAAGTGTGAAGTTATCCAACGGTGTAATTGCGTAAACATCTGTCACTGATGTAGTAAAAAACATGTTTATCTCTCAGTTAAATGATCAGATAGTTGTGTAATTTGTGTGTTAGAGAAATATGGTACCGATGTGTAAAGTTGTATAAGCAAATACCATATTAACTAGGGTTCCTTGTGGTTGCCACACACATGGTACACAAAGTAAGCATGTACCCCCCTGAGGATTAATGTAATTATACCCTCAGGTGTTACAGATTACAGCAATGAAATGAAATGTATCACTGAAAACCTTTGTATCATTGTACTTCAAATATCTTTAAAAAATAAATGTTTTAAGTACAAAATTAATCACTCAAATGCGTGTCCTGTAGCGCTAAATGTGCGTCTTGCTGTAAGATAATTCTGTGGAAGTGTCGTACTTATCGTCCTCCGAAAGCTAAGTTCTGCAGAAGTCAATGTACTGACCTCATGATAAACAAAGTGAAATGCTTTGCGTATAGATATCATACTTATTACGCTTATTGCCGTGATGAAGAAAGTACTGTGCTGTAACGTATTGTTGTGCTACAGAAAAGGCTGTCTCCTTGTAGCTATACCATAAAAGTTACTACTAAAACATGTTTTACTTTCCAGAATAATACAGAAAAACTGTGCAGATATAAAACAGAAACACCTCAAAATCAACATTGTAAATTGTCACTCATTAGTAGCGTCGTGATAAAATCGTGTAGCTGTCACATAAACTAACTATTGTCTCATCTGGTATCTCACAGAAAGTACTTTAAATCCGGAATGTATTTTCAAGTAAACGAAAATGTTGCATTAAAATCTCATTAGCAGTACTGGTAAATGTTCTAAGTATGTGAGCCTTATAGTCGTTCCATAATCGTGCAACTAATAAGCAAGAATGTACACACACAATAACGCTGTGACGTCTGTTCACTATAACAATGCATTCGTAATTTCTGTTTAAAAATTTCCCTAGGTTCTAGACTGGATATTTCACTTCAAACATTGTTACATGTTAACAGATTCTAAATCTGACAAAGCATATTAGTAATGTGAAGCGAAAAATTTTATGACAAAGACTAAGTTAAAAAGCAGATTATCTTTCAATAAACGGTTTTACATGTGAAATGCGGTGTAAACCTTTACTCTTCCTAGTACGCAGAGTTTCAACTTCAACGCAGTTATCGTGTGGTATACGTCGTTAAACAATACTGGAATTTTTCTTAAGGTTAGCGTCTATGTCATTTTTCTCTGAGCCAGCCGGCGCAGGTGGCTGCCTGCGGTGCGGGTCATTGTCTGTTCCTTTGTTGGCGCGCGTCGTTACTGGGATTAGGAGGCCTAACTTCCACAAATTCGCCTTGCCGAGAGGGCCCAGCTCTGTTTAAAGCTCGCCAGTTCTGATGGAATTCAGGTCTGTCGTTTTGTCGGTAGTTTACACAGTTTCTTTCGTGTCGGTCACGTGGTGGAGAATTTCTCCCTGAATCGTAACTGCGCGCTGAACTGTTGCGTCTGAAATTATTCTGTCTCCCTTGATAATATTTATTTTGGTTCCCATATTGTCTGTTTCTCTTATTGTCTCTGTGATAGTCATTACCACGGAGAGGTGATCTTTCCCTGTAGTTATTACTACTCTGCCAACGGTTGTCATACGGGTGGTGTCTGTTTTGGTCACGATTTGTGTTGTGATAATAGCCTTGTCGCGTCCAGTTATCATTTCTGTCGTCACGGAATTGTGACGGATGTGACCTGTAGTGATTGTTTTCCTGTTTTCGCATCCCGCGACTGTCTGTGTCAATTTCTAATTCTTGTAACAGTCCCTGAAATGCTTCAATGTCGTCTTTGCAACGTCCTGCTAAAATGATACGTCGTAAATGTTCAGGCAATTTAAGTAAGCAAATGCGGATGAGTTCTGAGGGGCTGTATGGGTTTGAAAGATATTGATTCTTATGCAACATGTCTTCAAAATATTTCATAAGACTGGAAATTTCAGATTGTTCGAAACGTTTCATCATTATGATGCTATGTTTTACACGGTCTTGTGTGGCTTGAGACCAATATGCTGAGAGGAAGGCATGGTAAAATTCTCCTTCACTGTGGCAATCGTGAATGACCGATCGCATTCTTACAGCTGGTTCATTCTCCAAGTAGCCACACATAAATTCTAATCTGTGTTCTAACGACCAGTTGGGAGGAAAACAATGAGAGAATTGATGGAGCCATGCTTGTGGATGAATGTCGTTGCCAGAATTCTTAAATGTTTTGAATTTACGTGTAGTAATGAACAGCTTATAGTCAAAATCATCATGTCGGCGAGTCGAATATCGGTCATTGTTAGGTCGTGTCGGCCGTTCCATCTCAAAATTCGGTGCACATTGCCAATTTCTTTCATAACTTCCGAAATGCCCTGTGTTATTATTTTGTGTCTGTTCCATATTTGTATGTCCCTCTTCCCGTATTGGGGCGCGAGTGTCTTCTGAAATACGTAATTCTTGTATTACCTGTGTCAGCTGATCTTGTACTTCCCGGATTTCTCTTTGGTGTTGCGTATCAATTTGATTCAGATTTTGTTTCAGTTTCCTAATTTGTTCGCTCTGTTCTGTGTCATTAAAGACTACCGGTTTTGCGTCATTCAGATTATCATCTACCTTCGTAGATAAATTATTTAGCTGATCCGAAAGTTGAACTACTTTCTCTGATAATGAACACATTTCCTCAGTGTGTTTTTCTGAACCAAGTTTCAGAGTGTCCATTTGTGTTGAAATCGAATCTACTGTCTCCTTTAAGTTATCCTGAGTTTTTGCAAGTTGCGTAACCGAATCGATAGATGCAACTGAGTCAAATTTAGCTTGCAAGGTCTCATGATTTTCATGAACAATAATTTGCAGTTCTTTTATGGCTGCTTCGTGATTCTGTAATGCATTTTCATGCCGCGAAAAAGTAGGTTGAAAATGCTCACAAATTTGTGTTTTTACGTCGTTACAGACTTTTTGACATTTCGATTCAATGTGATGTAACTCAGCAGTTAAATCCTCACGTGTTCGTTCAAGAGCTTGCTCCAATGAGTCTAACTTTTTAAGATTTTGTTCCATTGTGTCTAACTTTTTGAGATTTTGTTCCACTGTGTCTAACTTTTTAAGATTTTGTCCCATTTGTCTCTGATTTTGTTCCATTTGTTGCATTAATTGCAATAATAATGTATTAGTGTCTGGAATCTGTTTCTCTACGCTTTTCGGCAGTGCATTTGCACCGGCAACATTCACATTTTGACAAGCAGAAAATGCGTCTTGACTTATTTGAGAAAACGGTGATAACCCAAAACCTGAATCTACAGTATTTGCGAAATTGTGTCCTGTCATTTCGGATTCCTGAGACGAGCTGTTGCCGACCGATCGATCGATAATGCTTCCCTCTTCACTAATTGTTTCACTGTCCGTGCCATTGTTTGCCGCCCGCTCCATTTCCCTATGCACGATTACCAAATTACTACTTTGAACATCAGTTAATTCATTACTCTGCGGCGCTAACACACTGCCTTCGTCTTCACTGTCATTTCTCAGTTTACTTTGGAGCCTAGTATTACGTTTTTGACACGCCATTATTGTCACAGTATTTCACACGACAACACAGAAAAACACAATTTGAAGAGCAAAATAAAATAACGTAGCAATGGAAATAATGTCTAGTTAATTGCAGCTGCGAAATACTTGGTGCAAATCTACATGCATGCCACAACTGTTTTACTCTACAACAATGAAAAACTACAACTACAAAGAAGATTCTCTCTACAATTACGCACTAGCAATAAACAAAAGCTACACTAAATACACAAACTACAAGAAAAAATCAGAAGATTCCAGTGAGGTATCCTGGCAGGGTCGCCATATGAAACGTCCCCTTTGAACAATTTATATATGACTGTGCTTAACCTGACACACAATACTTTGTTAGCGCAACGCAATCTGACTTTCAAAATTCCCTACAAAAGAATGGCCCTGACTAACATTAAACTATACCTTTCACAAATCACTTACCTCACAAAAATCTTCGCTGCTCAAGCTACTGCAATACAGCAAGCGCCACTACTGCCCGCTAAATAAAAGATTCAAACTACTAAAGGCACTAACTACTGATAGGGATAGTTAGCAAATGAAAGATATTAATAGAGAACAAACAATGTATTTACCTTAATATCATCACAAGTCATAATATATATATCAGTTCATGACAAATTGCAAACCTCCGCCATCTCTCTCCCCACATCCACCACTGCTGGCGGCTCACCTCCAACTGCGCAACGCTACGCGCTGTTCACAGCCAGCTGCCTAACACTACAATGGCGAGTATTACAACAATGCAAAGCAGACACAGACTGCCCACAGCACAGCCAGTGATTTTCATACAGAGGTGGCGTTACCAATAAAAAACCTAAACAGCCTACTTACATAGAGAAAACATAAACAGCCTACTTACATAGAGAAAACATAAACAGCCTACTTACAAAGTATGATAAAGTTAAATACACTAATGAAGCAGAAATTAACGATTTAACCGACTTTGGAAACGAGATTTTGGAAATAAGTTGATGAGTAAAAACATTAAGAAAACTGCCCGCCGAAAAAGTAAATGCCACCTGGTACAGTGGCAGAAACGTGACGTGGTAATGGAAGTACATAAGCGGAGCAGAGACGAATGGAGAATCATTCTAACGATGACACGATCTGCAGATAGGAAAATGCAGTGACATAAGCTACTTTGGTGTATGACAAGTTGTTATCGATGGACAACTTTGAACGGGCATTTCGAAGTCGGCCAATCTGGCCTGCTGTTCAGGTGCTGCTGTGGTGACTATCGACGGGAAGTGACTGAAGGACAGTGAAACCACGAATAAGCTATCACAGGATAAGTCTCATCACAATAGTCCGCATACATGGTCTAGCGGCTAGAGTTGCTGCCTCTGGGTTTTCTCCGCCTGCGGACTGGATATTTATGCTGTCCTTATTTCATCATCATTCGGGAAAAGTGGCGCGACTGGACGGTGAAAAGACTGGGAATTTGCACGGGTGCTGATAACCAGACAGTTGAGCGCCCTACAAACCAAGTATCATCATCATCATCATCATCATCATCATGGGACATGGAGATTAGAGGCTTGACCGCTTTGTAAAGCAGAATAGGTGGCGCTTTAAGGCAGATCTGATGACAGAGTACCATACTGACGCAGGTACTTCAGAGCAAACTGTTCATCGCATGTTGTTGAATGTGGGGTAGACGACACCCGCGTTCCTCCATGATGACCCAGTGACATCACCAATTATGACTGTAGTGGTCTCGAGATCATCGAGATATCATAGTGGATCAATGGAAACATATCACGTAGTCCGATGATGTTTCCTGTTACGCTAGGTCGCGACAGGCGTCTCCGTATACTCCGTCATCCAGGCGAATATCCGCTCGAACGTGCACAGCACCACGGACGGAGGGAGGCAGAGCCAGTATTGTGCTATGGTGACATTCATCTGCTTCTGTGTGACCTATGGTAGCGATCTATGGCATCATGGCAGTTGTGGACTACAGAGACATTATTGAGGACCACCTGTGTCCATTCATGTCTGATGTCTTCCCCGACGATGATGGCATATTCCAGAAGGATAACAGTGCGTGTCACAAACCAGAATGGTTCTACAGTGGTTTGAATGGCGTGATAGTGAACTCGCTTTGATGTCTAGGCCGTCAAATTCGCCTCTCTTAACACGACGGAACACACCTGGGACTCCCGCAAGACCTTGGCCCCTTATTAATGGGAATTGCCTGACCTGTGTCTAGACATCTGGTCCCGCATACCTCTAGAATCTTAGCAGTAACTCATAGAATTCTTCTCACGCAGAATCACAGCTGCGTTGCATTACAAAGGAAGAATGACACTCTATTAAGCATATTGTCATAATGTTTTGGCTCATTCGCATAAGTTCATGCAGAAAGGGATACAAGTACGGGTAGATTTCTCTCTAATTCTTTGTGTTCTCAATAAATTACTTCAGATAATTTTTGAAAGACTTTCTCCTAAAGAAGCATTGTTTGTACTTATCCGTCATTCCTCTAGAACTAACCGTGCTTCCTTTCTATAATGGTACCGCTGATGACTGTACTTTTTTAATACACTACAATGTAATTAAATTGAAACCCATTCTCCTCGTCCTTCTTGCAGTATTCACACAATTTCTGAATCGCAGTCTTGCTCCTTTAATCGCATTACACTACTGCTGTTCATGCAACTTCTTGATTATTGTAATGTCTTTTGCAGGGAGATTCTGGGAGCCCTCTGATAGCACATGGCTATCAAATCGGAATAGTCTCATGGTCCAGGAAACCTTGCGCTTCTAAAGGATCACCAGGAGTTTTCACAGAAGTTTCTTATTACGTGGACTGGATAAAAGAGAAGACGAGCAACTCTTCCACGGCTGACAAAATTTCATCAAGTTAGTCGAGACACACCTTAATATAAGTAACTGCGCTTTTATTTGGATTTAAAATGTGTATAATGTTTTCAGTTGCTTAAAATAAAACGAGAGAAACCCGCTGTCAATGTCAATTACCTGTTTAGACAAGCTACATTCAAATATTCGGAATGTTGTTAAAATAATGAAATAAAATTTAGAAGTGTGGTTTTAATTGTTTATTAAAGGAATTAGCTTAAATTATTTCCGCATTACTAATTCATTTTCACGATCTTATGTGGCTGTATATCGACAACTGTTTCACAAATGTTACTCAAACATTAAAAAAATCATAAATATTAGCTTGCGACCCCAAATTTATGTAAAGTGCTCGGCAATATTCGGTGATTTTTTTTTATTGCTATAGTCATCAGTGTTCAGTGCACGTGGAAAGTCAGACTCTCTTGAAAAATTGCAATCGTGTTTGTGGTGATGCCACGCTTTCATGTCTTATAATACCTATGCTAAAGATGAAATGATTAAATTTCAGTATATGAAGATCAGTTACATTCCCAAAATATGCAAATGAGATAATTTCGTAATTCCAAAATCACGCAGAACGACAGCCCATGGGTAATAAATTTATTAAAATTCTAATTTATATCATTATATTCCTGAAAGTGCCAACAAAAATTTTATATTAAATTATTTTGGGACTCAGTTGCATTGGAGAAGGTCTCGTTTGCGTAATGGACGGCTTTGTCACCAGTTCATTCTGAATACACTCCACAACAGATTGCATGTGATGAGATTTATAGATGTGTAGACCGTAAGCAATGTCAATTTATAAATAAATCAACCATTAATAGAGAACGCTTTAAGAGAATTAAAATTATATGTTCAGTTTACTGAAGCTGGGATATTGCGGAAGCAATAGAAATAGTAATATATATTTTTATAAAAGTTACATTCTGTTCGTTGATAAGCGCATCAACTGAGAACGATTGGAGCGATTTGGCCGATTAAAAAAAATTCGCAACAGTCCGAATAATTATCCAACAACAACCTTAAAAGAGTCACGGTCGAATATCGAGCAGGTTCGCTATTGGCACCGTCGGATCCAGATTATAAATTAATGGGCAATTCGCCACAAGAAATGCATTGACGTCGTGCACACAACAGTTCATGAAAAGACCAACTGCGGAACAACTACAAATTTGTTTTTATCGTACAATGAATTGATCGCATTGTTAAAAATTTCACTGGACCGCTTGCCATCTGATTACCACAAATTGTATTTAGAGCCGATAAGACGCCTGCGGTAGAACACACGTTTCAATGGACCAATAATTGCTGAAGTAGCCATTTTTATCGTCAGTGAAAATCTGGAACCCCGTGATATCGTTCTACATCGCCGGAACGATCAGCTGCAGCGTTTGTACGAAACACGCAGATCATATGAAGCCTTACAACATCCCACCATGTTTTGGTAAGGTTAAGGCGGTTATCATTTTAAGATCAAGATTATAAATCCTTTTACAGGCGAATAGCAAATTTATATTTTTGTAAGGATATTAATTCATGTCAGTAACACAAACATTCATTTACAGGCGCTGAAACGAACAAAAAAGACAGTTCAACGACCTACTATTCATATCGACTGATAGCTCGTGATAATGAGGACAATCATAGCTTGAAATGTCTGTTTCACCAGTATGCTGTCAATACGTACGTCAAAGTTGAAACAAAGCGATTGACAAACATCAGAGTGAACCAGACAAAACTCTGTTCCCAAAAGTATATTCACCTTCGAGATGTCATCAATGCTGACGAAAACGCACAGAACGTCGGCCGAATAACGATTGCGACATATGCATCAGCACGCTCAAGATGCCATGTCTTATGTTCGCGCGGAATTCGCAGCAGATAGAAATTCGGCAAGAGTTATACCCTGACCAATGATCCATCAATCACCATGCCATCACTGCGAGAGTCTTGAAATCGCTGATTAATTTCATTGTGAAGCATCGCGTGATAGACGAGACACACTGCCATGGAGTGGCAGAAACACGTATTACCTCACACACATACATATTTTCATTTGGTTGATTGAGAATATCAGACTGAATATAATCGACAATGTGATAACGGCGGAAATTCGCCATGGAGAAGAAGGTCCAGGTTTGTATGAGGTTGTTACTAAGACGTGGTTACTTTAAGTAATTATTCTCCGAGTATTGTCAACGGAAAATGTTCGAAGCGTTATCCACAGGCATTGCTAGAAGAAACCATCATTGGAAATGACGGTTATACACCTTATAGTTGACGATCTACTGCAGACAATGGAATATCAACAAATGTCGAAGTGAATTAACAGTACACTGAAGTTATAATCGTTAGATTGTTCCGTATTTGCCATTACTCTCGAAGATAGGAAATAACAAAAAATATCATTTGGTTGACATAAAGTTCTTCAATTGGTACTTAAATTCTGGAACAAAATCGATCACATTCCAGGCACATAACACAATTCTAGTACTTCAGTATTGTAATGCTGATAGTATTCATCTCACACGTAAAATTTCCCATTGGCGTACTTCTGAATGTACTCCTCTTCGCACTGAATATTCCTGAATACTTGTAACCACAACAGATACAATCATCACTCAAAAATACCTTTCTTTTCTATTTTTTGTTTATATATATATATATATATATATATATATATATATATATATATATAATTTCCAATAGTTTTCACAAAATTCACTAATCAATGACAAACACAAACTGAAATTTGTACAAGACAACATCTTCCGAGTCAGCTAGTATGTTAATAAATATGAAAACAAAACAATAGCTACTGAATTAATAAGTAAACACTAAAAATTAAAAGAATGAAAGAAATTACGACACGACATATGAGATATATTAAGGGGGAAAAAAGTGGTGAATCAAAGCATTACTCAAAACTGTATATTTTATGTTAAATAGGAGCCAGTGATTTAGATGGTAGATAAAAACTAAGAAGGAGAATTTACACTTTCTGACAAAATAAGTGAAACACCAAGAAGGGAAAGAGGAAACGATACGAAACTTCACATTTTGAGATTGTATCTGGCATTATTTCAGTGATCACAATATCGAAATAAATTTATAAGGACATGGCAGTGCAAGCACACTTATCATTATGACGCTGCAATCTCTCTGCCCTGGAACCACGCACTTATTCGGTTTGCAAAGGTACCATCCTTCTGAGGCAAGTTGGCCCACAAAGGTTGTAACTGGTCCTTGAAATCCTTGACATGGGCATTAGTTGACGACCGAGCTGGTCCCACACGTCTTCTACTGGTGACCGATCTGGGCCAAGAAGTACCTCAACATCATGCAGACTGTTCATACATGCACGAGACATGTGAGGACGAAAAGTGTCCTGTTGAAAAATGGCACCACGATAGTGTCACAGGAGACGTGCCACATGATGCTGGATGTCAGTGACGTACCGTTGTGCCGTCAGAATTCCCTCAGTCTCTGCCAACGATGACCTGAGGTCATACCCGATGGCTCACCACACCATGACGCCAGGAATAACACTGCTGTGCCTCTCATCACTGAAAAAACCTGCGACGTCACACATCGGCAGTCCATTTTTCCATTCATGGCACAGGTCCAAACGCAGCGTTTGAGCTGTGATGTTATTGGCACCCTACACGTGGTAGAGTAATTCCCTGTTCGACTGCTGCTGATCAGTGGTGTGTAATGTCACAGAATATTGCAGAGGGTCCATTACTTGTTCTCGGATGGTAAAAGCAGATGGAAAGGTTTTACGATGTGCCTTGCGCACAATAGGGCGAACAGATGTGGTCGACTGGAATGTTGACAAGGAAACTGCCTGTCCTCACGTTTCCATGCATTCCAACATCTGACCACTTTCACAATCGAAAGCACCGTAATTCTGGATACTACACGGTTCCCCCAGTCATGCAAATGGAGATCCACAATGCGACCCCTTACAAACTCTGTTGGGTGCCGCTAACGCTTTCCCACACGAGTACCTGACTTCTTCACGTTCTTCACAGTGATCCCTCAACGCGCTATGCTGTCCACATCTCTTATGTATCCTACCAAGCCTGGTAACAACACTAAACATGAACAACGCTAATGCTCTGAAGTGGCTGTTCTACCTGTCACTTAGAATTTTAACGGTAATCGTTAAGATACCCTTCGATGGTTCATCCGTGTATGAAGTTGACATCCAAGTAACAAATAATTGAAAATAAAAACATGCATCCTGCTAGAGAAGGGAATGAAGATTTAGGATGTCGCCCCGTCGACGACGAAATCATTACAGACGAAGTACTGGCTAGCATTGGGGAAGAATTGTGAAGGAAATAGATCGAATCCTTTTTATAGGAGCCTTTCCGACATGTAGGTAACCGATTTAGAAAAAGCCCGGAACAGAGATATCTGGACGGTTGGAGTGGTACTAAAATCCCTAGGAAAACTGTCCTGGTAAGGTGACAGAGCGTATCAGATGGACAGCAATAATGACTGTTTAAGGACGCAATATTAATAGGATGGCTTTGACCCGCGATATTGACGAGATTCTGGTATTTAATATCTCGGCATCAGTACTGAAAATAATATGGACATCGACGGTTGATCGTGGCCAAAATGATATTAGGCCACTGTTTTGTTGAATCTGAGGACGAATAATGTGATTAACGGCGCTACAAACGTCTTTCAGGTCACAGACAAATTTATTAATGAATCACGTTGAATCCTGGGAAGCAACACCCGTACTTTCGAAACCTGTAGACTGAAATTACATCAACATAGCAGAAGCAACCCATTATTGGTTCTATTATTGTAGATTTCTCTCAAAATTAAATTTAAAATATCTAAATCAGTTCCTAGACTGCTCCAGATAATCAGCATAGACATTACATAAGGAAAAACAAGAGGTCCACTCTGAGTATCTGAGTAACCGTGTGCTCTCCTCTTCCGCTAGATTTTTATTCTCAGTTCTTCTTTACCAATTTACTAGAAAAATTGGCAAGAAACCAGCTCCTGCAGAAGCCACACCATTTGCCTGCATGCAGGACAATGACGTCATAACCCACAGTCACCTTGTCTATGATATCATTATCATTTGATTTGTCACCCCTCCTTTTAATGACGTCATCATGGTCGTCCAACTCCCCCTCCACCTCCTTGGACAGAGAAAATAGGCTGTTTCAACATCTGTTTTAATACATGAGTGTCTCACATCTGAAAAAAATCATAGTAAGTTTACGTGGTAAACTAAAACTCTTTAGCTGAGTTTTATAAAAGAAGTTTGTCAAAAATTAATATACATAAATACAATATGCTTACAAGAATGGTCTCTGTCGGTGATCTTACACGCATAATTCCGCCTTACGTACAGGCAACCAACCGAACATGAACGCCAGAGGACCGCTCTTTGCAGGCGAACCAGAAATCACTTTTTGCTTGGACATAGTTTTGCATCAAGTCAAGATCGTGATACTTATTTACGGATGAGATTCCAGCTCATCTGAAGATTAGAAGACAAACAGTCAGCCGGCTAAAGACATTTGCCTTAAGTGGTTTATGGTGGCAACGGAAGAAGAAACAAGGATTATTAGTCCTTTGCTTTAACTCATGTCCGACCTCACTTGTTACTCGGTAAAGAAAATTTGGATATGATATATTCTCCCAGTAACTCATTTTTTGAGTGGCTTGTGATTAACAAACAAACTAAAGCTATAAAAATCTGAAGTATTCGGAGTAACGTGCAGGGCTTTCCGAAACGGAATGTTTGTTAATCATTTAAGAGAAACAAAAGGAAATAAGGCAAACGTACAGGAACTCCTTATCAAGACGCGTTGAGAAGTAGAAAGCACTGAATTTCCGACTTATCCGCGTAATATTTCATTGTATCTGCCTTGTCGCTTGAAAACACTCCAAAACATTCACATCGTCTTACGATTAGCATAACATGTGCCGTTAGTTACTAAGTACACCGTATGAATAATGTATTTTTTGTGGTACAAACCCCGTTAAATAATTTACAGCACACTATTCTGTGGTCGTTGGAAGATCGTTGGAAGACGTTCCTTTCTTAGTGAGTTATCGAAACATCAGGTCGTGCTAAAAATTAATGCCTCAGAATTTTTTTATGTGAGAGCTCTTAAACTCTTTTATATGAAACAAAGGTTATCAACTTTCAAAATCTTTATTCTTCCTGTCTACATATTTATTTATCAACATGGTCACTCTGTTGACGACACATTTCTCGTATCGAGGGACCAGTTTGTTACCGCCGCCTTAGAATTTTTGACGTCGTCGACAGAGCCACAACTTCACCTCTGCTTGCACCGCTTCGTCACTATCAAAGTGAAGTCCTAAAAGGTAATCCTTAAGTTTTGGAAACAGACGAAAATCAGGCGGCGGAAATTTGGGACTGTACGGAAAATGAGAGGACACAGTGAAGCTAATAAGACAGTAGGTTAAGAATCCATATCGGAAATAATTGCTACAGAAGTTTATTCTTTTTCAACCTCCCCACCACCCACCCCCACCCCCCGGCGGAGTTGGCTTAAGTTTTGTGTGGTAAAAATGTACCCCCAAAAGGGGTATTTTGCAGTTTAGGGTTATATCTCATAAAGGACTCACAATATCGAAAACAGGGCTAATTAAAAGTTTTAGGGCATTAAGTTCTGAATTGGATGAGACCAGACACATATTTTTAGGACCATCCGTTCCCTTACTAGTGCTTATCAAAACCGGACAAATTTTACATATTTATAAAAAATTTTCGTTTTAACTTCTGTTTTTTGATAATACCATCTAAACCAGGCCTTCTGTCGATAAAGTGGTACATACAAAAATTACAGATGAATAAATTCTGCGATTGATGTGACCAAAGGTGAATTTATTGGACCATCTGTTTCCGTACAAACCCATCTTAAAGTTGGACTAACGTTGATTTTGTAGGTTGTAGGCAGAATAGGGAATTTCTTTTTTCAGCCTGTTCCGTACTGAAGTTAGATAAACGGCATATCATAGTACTATAGCACAAGTAATGGATTGCAATTAATTTCCTTGCAGGTTGGAAACAAACCGGTGTGTAAATGACGGATCTGTATCTTGTGCGTTAAAAGACAATAGAGGAGAATGAGAAAGTGACTGTTAAAGCAAGGGGAATCACGGCTTTGTTGGAGTTCAATGAGAAGGGACATGATAGAAAGGAGGCACATTTTAAGACATGTGATACCGTAAAACTTCTGTCATTAATCTTACACCAGGGAGAAAAAGATGGCTGATGCAGAGAAAGCTAGTGAAAGTAAAGTTGCACGTCTAGTCGGATCACATCATTTTGCGTTCAAGTTTAAAACAACATGTTTTCTTCGTAACGCGGATACCAGTGATGATTTCAGTTCCCAATAGCTAAGACCGAATGTCCATCAGCGGGTTGCTATCAGTACCGTAACCTTTCTTCTACATCGAGTATGTGGAGGAATGGCGAAACATTCCTTTTAACCCTCACCAAATAAATTGACTACCTAAAAAGACTAAAAAGACAGTACAACGGAAGTGCGACAAGTGTGGTGTTTGATGACTATCCAGAAGACCTGCTCACCAAGAACATCAAATACGTCAAATACGTTGAGCTCCTGCGCCGAAGCAAGAAACATTACTTCCGAGGTTATCTTTACAGAGCTAATAGTGCTGACCATGACTCGGGAGCAATTGCTTTCTAACGACAGAAATAAAGAGCGTCTCATTGACTTGCTTACTGAGAGACTTGAAGATGAAGGCTTCTCAGTATAGCAAGCTAACGAAGACACAGACCACCTGATTGTTGTCACGGCTTTAAAGGTATCACAGGAGCATGAGAAGGTTGTGGCAGCAGTGTTCTTAGGTCGCAGCCTAATCACCATCTCGCAGTTCCCGACATATTCCGTAACAAGTGCCAATTGTCTGGGACAAGAAGATTATAAAAGTCATTGTTGCCCGTTCCATTTGCAATATTTGTCTCATGTTCTTATGTTTCAGACTAAACACTACCTTGGAAAGTGTTACAGAGTCTTGAAAATCCGTATTCAATGCACCACGTAGCTTCTCATTACAAACCGAAGTTACTGGCTTATAGAATAAAAATCCGCTTTAGTTACAGTAATTCGTTAATTTATTCGGAGCATAAAGCTTCGTCCTCAGGTGCCACCAAAAACAATGGGAACAAAAGTGTGGCGGTCGAGCGAGTCAGTCATAGAGGTCACACACACGTAAAACAAACCCATGGGAGCGTACAAGTAGGATCAGGAATCACAGCGCCGCCTGGACAGTACAACAAGGAAATAACTAGTCTCACACTTCTGTTTCCATAGTTATTTGGTGGCGCATGAAGATGAAGGTATACGCTTCGAAACCAGTTGTGCAATGAATTAAGAAATTATTGGCAACTGAAGTGGGTTTTCATTCTGTATGTTCCTCAGTTGCGGATGTCCACGTGATTAAATATTTTGTACCACAGTTACTGCAATTTTTCATTATATAATATTCCGACAAATTCCGTTTGGGTCACAAAAATATGGAAACACTAAAAGCAGAACACCTTAACAAGTACAATACGCTGTAGAAAACCCGCAGTTATTTAAACCAGTTTCCAGTCGTCTCGCAATGGATAAATACGCGTCCTTCATGGTTTGCAAGAGTATTTTATACCATTCTCCCCGCAAAATAGTGGCAATTTCAGGTAACCTTGATGGGAATGGATATCGATCATACACCCTTGACTCCAAAGTGGACCACAAAGGCTCAATAATATTAAGATCAGGTGTCTTCGGGGGTCAGGGGAGATGCGACATTTCATCCTCTTGCTCACAAAACGAGTCCTTCACGATGCGAGCTGTGTCATCTTGGAACACAATATTGCCATTGGGAAAGAAGGATTGTACCTTGCGATGGACATGGTAACGTAATGCTCCACAACTATGTGATCTCGCAGAGGCCATGGAGTCCACAGAGCACTACGATAGGCTGTCCAAATCATCACCGAAGTCCCGCCTTGTTTCGCTCTTGGTACGTAAATTCGGCCAGAAGTCGGAAACAGTGTGCAACAAGAGTCATCCGAAGAAATGACTTTCTTCCATTGCTCCATAGTCCAAGTTTTATATATTCGGCACCAAGTATTCCAGTTACGGGTATTTGCGTCACTGATGAGTGGTGTTGAAATTCCAGCTCGTCCTACAGTTCCTTGCTTATGGGGCTCCTTTGTTGTTGTTTTGGTGCTGACAAGGTTCGCGAGTGCGACATTCAGTTTAGCAGTGACTTTGTCAGCTGTCGTCCTCTTATTTTTCGTCACAATCGTCTTCAATGTCACGATCACTCGCCATACACTTTCGTCCGCGTTGTGACTTAGCGGATGATGTTTCTCTGCTTTTCTTGTATGCTGTATAGGTGTTCGATATGGTGTCTCTTGAAACACCACCCACTTTGTTTACTGAAGCCTGAAACATTCAGAAAGGAGACAGCCGTCTTAACGTCATTCAGTGAATACAAATTTTTAATACAAAAAACTTTCACTACCAGAACTGCAACTTACATTACACACTTAAAACATGATGAGTAGTTTCGGTTGCGTGCAATAACCATCTTGAGATCTGTAAACAAGCGGAGGACAAAATAGCCTTAAAATGTGTAGTAATGTAGAAGATAAAACGATGTTGTTCAATGCATATTTAACTCGTTTTTGCAATCTGAGCGGTGGGTCATATTATGTGCAGCAACATTTCCGTACAACACTGTGAAGCGGATATTACACATGTTCATTTTTACTATTTGAGTTGGCTGTCGTTATATATTTTGTTCTGCTTTTATATATTTTTATATTCCACTGTGCTGTACAAAATTTTCTTAGGCTATTTTCTCCTCTGCTTCTTTCGATAGAAAGATGTTTGTTGTACGCAACCGAAACTAATCATAATATTTTAACTGTATAGTGTAATCTACGACCTAAGCAATTAAAATTTATACCATTAAAATTTTTGTTCATTAAATTGCGCTTGTGCTACCTTGCCTACGGAAGCACCCTCCGTAAAAGCACCAACAATTTGCCCATTTTCGAACTCACTTATCTCTAACTCACAATTACACAGAACACTGTTCTGAACACGAATCACATTTGCAACATAATGAGGACATTGGACAGATACCATTCTTGGTCAACATAACAGCGCAAGCTGCACGCTTGGCTAGCATCTCTATTTATGTTCGAGCATGCACTTCCCCCCGTATTTCCAGATTTTCCTCCATCCTCTGTATACTTTTCACAAGAGGTGCTACATCTGCGACGATCTGTCACTAGTTCGTAGATTAAATAGAAGAGGCGCTACCACCGCCCTTGCTTACCATTTTCAACTCTCATTCCACACAGAAGTAACGGCATTGCCACGTTGGTAACAACGGTTCCCGCCCGATCACCGAACTTAAGCAACGTTGGACCTGCGTAGCACTTCGCTAGATGACCATCCGGCGAACAGCGGGTGCCGTTGGATTTCAGGACACATAAGTCGCCGATGTGGCGTCCAATTGGAAGACTTGAAGCAGGCCGTGACGTCACACATCTACTTGTTTATTCCATACTGACTAATAATAAAGTTTAGGCTCCTTTATACATCGGTCAGTGTAGAACCACGATGTAAATGAAGGCATAATGTGGAGATGGTCATGTGGTTTTAATATTTCATTTTCTCAAGTGATGAACCAAGTTTCAACATATGATATTGGAAAGTAAAAATTGGAAAGTTTAACTCCTAAAAAGATTTCAAAGTGCGATTAATCGCTGATTTTCTGCATTCCATGGTTCCAAATTCTACGTTTTTCCCGAGACTTTCACTTTGACGTTCTAGCAACGCATATGGGAACGCCGCCGCAGAAAACTTCATCAAAGTAGAGATTTGGCAATATGATCAAGTGCACCGAGAAACTTAAAAATATCTGTGGTTATCCGTTCTTTTCCTTCTAAATAAATAAAAGTAAAAAAAAAAAGACTACACATTGTGACACTTGTCACATACAAACGAAATCCCTATGCATTTATCTCTTCAGAGCCTTGGTTAAGTTCATACCAGATATCGGATAGGATTTATTACTTCGCTCACTATACTAGGGATCTAATGACATTGAGAAGCTGAAATGCACTTACAAAGGAGCCTTACCCGCTTCTCAGTCAGGTGGACTAACAGTGATGGCCTCAGCGGCTACCTGCACCGTTGGAACCGTATCCGGTGGAACTTGTTGAATCATCTGCAGCAATCATCAGAGTACCTCAAGAGAGACAGTGATTTAACGCTGCCATATCGTTTATCTTAAATTTCAAATTAGTTTTTTACTTGTTTTGGCACAAATGTGATGCTTATTAAAAAAATATCATACAATAATCTAGCGGCAAGGGTGTCGGCCTTCTTAGACGTCAGGTAAACAGGTTTTTAATGTTGTATTTTATTTTTGAGTGTTGTCAACTGTGGAGAACTTCGTTGGGAAGCAGCCCACTGTTACGTTGCGCCTCCTGTGATAACAAATGTCAGATGCCGTAACATTCTCAGCACCGCTTGCAACAACTTCGCGGCCAGCTGCTGCTCCAGATGCCGTTCGATGTGTTGTAATGCTCTCTGAGTGATGGATGAGAGAGAGCCTTTTCCTGTTTTCATCAAAACGGACCCATGGGTACGACATGTGATAGCGTAAATTTCGCTAGAAAGAAAATTAACTATCAAGGGACTCCGTAATTAAGGTAATGGAGTCTTATTGAAGAGCAAATGGGTAAATCCAGGACTGACCTTTCCTGTTTAGCTTTTTCTGGGTATCCCTAAATGACGTAAGAAAAATGTCGTAGTCGTTCCTCAAACACCACTCAAAGCGTCTTTATTCACCACCATCCTGTAATTCGTGTTTGCGTCCTCGTGAGCCGTCTCCAATGACCACAGCGTTAATAATTAGTTGAATTATATTATTCGCTGCATAAAATAATGAAGTCACAAAATGCTAAATCAGATATTTCAGTGAAGGTCACAATAACCAAAATGAAGAGCGTCGATGAACTTAGCGTGGTAATTTAATCAGCAACTAACTACACAAATGAAAATGATGCAAGTCTCAATCATATACAACATGGAAAAAAATCCCAACACCAAGAAGATGGTATGTGAGTTAAACAAAAATTGGTAGGCGTTTTCTACATCTGAAAGTAGCACCATTATGAGCATGCAAAACAGGTTTTGATTTAAATACACGCAGTAACAATCGTGAGCGTCAGTTATCTTTGAGACTGGAAGCGATGAATTTATGTTAGTCCAGAATGCCTTTAAGATGACAAACACACTATCATTAACACCTGACTCAGCTTGAAGGCGGTCGTGTAATACAGCTGCGAGAAGTTCGATGTTCCTTCTGCGATACTGCAGAAAGACTGCAGGTAGGCAGTCATTGTTCATGATTCCGGCAGCATTCATCAAGAGAATGTACGGTGGGAAGAATACCGGGCTCCGGTCGGCCGCGATGTACTACCGAGCGGGAAGATCTTCGTGTTCAGCGTGTGGGTCTGGCGCATCGTGTTGCATCTACAGCAGCAATTTGAGCAGCTGTTGGCATCACAGTGACACAACGAACTGTTACAAATCGGTTACTTCAAGGACAGCTCCGAGGCAAATACCCTGTACCGTACATACGACTGGCTCGACACCACCGCCATTTGTGACTTCAGTGGCGCCAAGCGAGAGCTCATTGGAGGGCAGAGTGGACGTCTGTTGTGTCTTCTGCTGAAAGTTAGTTCTGTGTCGGTGCCAGTGCTGGCCGTGTGTTAGTTGCAAGGAGGCCAGTTGGTGGGCTGCAATCAACTTGTCTAGGTACTAGACACACTGGACCTTCACCTGGAGTTATGGTCTCGGATGCGATTTCGTATGACAGCAGGAGCACTCTCATGGCTACCCCACGCACCCTGACTATCAATTTTTACGTCTATCTGTTGATTCGACTTGTTCCGCTATCATTCATGAAAATCAGGGTTGTTTTCCAATAGGATAATGCTCGCTCACATACAGCTGCTGAACCCTAACATGTTCTACAGAATGTTAATGTGTTGTATTGGCCGTCTCGGTCATCAGATCTGTCTCCAATTGAGCACATACGGTACATAACAGACGACAGCTCCAACGTTCATCGAGAAACTGCATTAACCGAACCTGTATTGAACGACCAAGTGCTACAGGCATCTGCTCGAACCCAAAAACTTATAATCGGCACCATACAACACAATGCATGCACATTTGCATGCATGTATTCAACACTCTACCCGTTACAACGGCTAATATACCAGCATTTGCAGTGGCTTATCTCGCGCTTACATTAATCCGTGAACTCGCAATGTTAATCTCTTAAATATATCACCTGGACAAATGTATTTCCAAAATTTCATTTCTCTATATTAATTGTGTATTTTTTTTCTTGGTGCTGCGATTTCTTTCCGTCAGTGTATTACTATACGTAATAGATTTTCGCGTATCACATGTATTCGTCCTGGAAAAATAAAAAAAATAAACAGTACTCGCCAAATCACGGCAGAGAATCCTGAGTATATTATAGAATCTGAAGTAGATCACAAATCCTTCGCTGCTAAACTATGTAGGTTTGTAAATATGGTTTCCTTCGGTACACGACCGTAATAAGTGGAACTTCTGCGAACGCAACTAAGTAAGGTTATCGCTTTGTTACAATACAGCGTAAGGAAACAAAAACGGTAGCAGAGTCTTAGAACTATTCTAAGCTCAAATATAACGATGTATCACGAACAGAATGATCTCCTTCACGCCAAAAAGCGTTAATTCCGAAAACATTTATCATTGCGAAACCTGTCTTGGGTTTATCTCACATGAGTTTCTGAATGCCACGGTTCAAGGATGTCAGGTAGATGCTGTGTTTTTTGACTCCCGAAATCATCTGATCCAATATCGCCAAATACGGTATCAAACTGACCCTTAACATAGACAAATGTAATGTATTGCGAATACATAGAAAGAAGGATCCTTTATTGTATGATTATATGATAGCGGAACAAACACTGGTAGCAGTTACTTCTGTAAAATATCTGGGAGTATGCGTGCGGAACGATTTGAAGTGGAATGATCATATAAAATTAATTGTTGGTAAGGCGGGTACCAGGTTGAGATTCATTGGGAGAGTCCTTAGAAAATATAGTCCATCAACAAAGGAGGTGGCTTACAAAACACTCGTTCGACCTATACTTGAGTATTGCTCATCAGTGTGGGATCCGTACCAGATCGGTCTGACGGAGGAGATAGAGAAGATCCAAAGAAGAGCGGCGCGTTTCGTCACAGGGTTATTTGGTAACCGTGATAGCGTTACGGAGATGTTTAATAAACTCAAGTGGCAGACTCTGCAAGAGAGGCGCTCTGCATCGCGGTGTAGCTTGCTCGCCAGGTTTCGAGAGGGTGCGTTTCTGGATGAGGTATCGAATATATTGCTTCCCCCTACTTATACCTCCCGAGGAGATCACGAATGTAAAATTAGAGAGATTAGAGCGCGCACGGAGGCTTTCAGACAGTCGTTCTTCCCGCGAACCATACGCGACTGGAACAGGAAAGGGAGGTAATGACAGTGGCACGTAAAGTGCCCTCCGCCACACACCGTTGGGTGGCTTGCGGAGTATCAATGTAGATGTAGATGTAGAAACGAAATTTGTGACTGGGTTGAGGGTTTCTTGGCAGGGATGACACAGCATACGTAGAAGCAAAGGAGTGCCTCTGGAAAGTTTGTTGGGATCCTTGCTGCTCATGTACATTAATGATCAGACAGACAATATGAAGAGTAAGCTCTGAATGTTTACAGATGATGCAGTAAATCATACTGTAATGACATACCATCTGAAAAAGAGCTGCACAAATAGTCAATCGGATCTCGATGCGATTTCAAAATGTTGCAAAAGTTGGCAACTTGCATCATATGTCCAGAAATGTAAAACTTTGCACTTCACACAACATAAAAAAGTAGTATCCTTTGGCTACTACATAAATCAGCACACTCGAAATCAGTCAACTCATATAAATATCTGGGTGTAATAATTTGTAAATATGTGACATGTAAGGATCACATAGGCTCAGTATTAGGTAAAGGAGGTGGAACATTCCGGGTCGTTGCTAGGATACTAGGAGAGTGAAATCGTTTTATACACTCATGCGACACATCGAATAATTAGTGAAGCCCGACCCTGTAAGAAAGGATACAGCGGTGTTAACGTAATTTACTGAACAATATAAAAGTTTTACTGCCCAAACCACAATTTTCATTACACACTCAAAAATAAAATGCCAGAAGCCCATCAACCTGGCAAGACACAGCAAAATTAAGAGTTTAGATTTAACTTTTCTTGCCAGGCAGGTTGGGTTTGAGCCATTTTACTTTTAATCTTTACTTTGCGCAGATTTTAGAAGGATGACTATTTTATATGCCATGATGGATCATTCCCTTCAAGCCCGGCTATGGAACAGCTGAAAATTCTCGTTACCATTGCATATATTTTTCTCACTGTAATATCTGCCGTATAATTCCATATAACGGGCATTTGATGCAATTTTTAATTGTGCAACTGACCATTTTCCTTCCTTATTACCTGCATCTTGCGAGATTATTGTTCACAACCCCGCTGGCTCTCGATGAAGCTTTTAACTGCCTACTGTCCTAGTCTTTTGATCCATAATACGAATGCATGTCATTGCATGACTCTTGCAAGTAATGATGTTTTTCAATGCATATTCTACTCGTTATTACGATTTGAACGATGTGAAGTTGGCTATTGAAAGCAACCGAAATTAGTCACAATGCTTCAATTGTATAATTGTAATTGCAATGCAGGCAGTAAAAGTTTTTTATGTTACACATTTTGTATTCAATACATCGGATAATAGTGTTGAAGTGTCTGGGTTCTATACCAAAGAGGACTAATGGGAGGTACTGTACGTATTTAAAGGAGGACAGAACAAAATGTGTTACAATTGTTTGCATTTAGGGAGACTGTCTCGCAGATGCTGGAAAACGTGAACTGGTAGACGCTTTAATAGATACACCAACTATCCAGTGAAAATCTCCTTACAGTGCTAAGTACAAGTATTGAGAAATTCAGTGAAGTATTATAACTCACTACGTATCGCTCCCGCAGTGACCGCGAAGACAAAATTAATTACAGCACAAATAGGGACATTCAGGCAATTTTTCTTCCCACGCTCCATTCACCAGTGGAACGGTAAGAAACTGTAATACATGGTATAATGACATCGAACAATTTCACGTATCTGCGTTTCCACTGCTCGCTGACAGGAGACGAAATGTTCAATGCACTGGAATCGCAAACCTTATATATCCGTTCGAATTTCTTTATTTAGATGTTTTGGCGTGTACTCGAGATAGCTCTGATGTGATTATTCTTCCGTTAAACGCGTGACAACTCTTATTACCTTTCTCACCATGCTGAACGATGAGTACATCCCTGGGTATACTGTAATGTTTCAAAACAAGCATTTTACGACAGATAATTCTCACAAAAAGTCATACAGAATATTGATTTGGCATCAGATTGACATCACAGTTGTATTCGGGTTGTTGGTCCCTTATTTAATAGGTTACTTCAGTAGAACAGCTGCAAGAGACTTGATACAATTCATGGGCTCCTCGCAGTTTCTTTCATCATACAACAAACTTATCATAATATGATCTTCAGTATACTATGGTAAAGCTGCTCTGTAAAATTCAAGAAATCGTTGTCAGGTACACACTTGCTCCGTTGCTAAGGTCTCTGATACAAGCTAGAGCTCTGGTTCGGCAACAGGAGCAAGCGGTTCGAATCTCACAGTGGAAAGATGCTTCGACATCACTATAATTTCGGGGCCACGTATTGAGTCGTTATTACCAGAATGTACATCTAAGCTCTGTAGTAGTGGAGATTGTTACAGTTTAATCTCGCATATATGTGTCTGTGACTACACGTGTTCTACTGAATAGTCATATTCAAAAGCACATGACCTAAGTCTTGAGGCATGGATGCGTCATAATACGTCGAGCGTGACAATACTGTTTGTCAAGTCCTTAATGTATCACCAGTAACCTTAGGAATGGGAAGACTGGAAGAAGATTTTGTTTTAAGGTTCCGTCGACGCTATTAAAAGGGAGTGCCAGCTACGATTAGAACCAGATGGGGAAGAAACGCGCCAATTTAATTCTAGTATTCTCCTAACTGATTCAGGGAAATAACGGAATGTCTGTATAGATGAGCGGATGGCTTTTTGGAATCACGCCCAGAATTCGAGTTCATGATGTGGAGACGTGATAATACTGTTCGCGAATATTCGTGTGTAGAGTAGGACGTTAAGTTCGGTGCTATTCGAGAGAAGCTGGATGCATGCGATACCAAGTGCAATTCCCCCTCTTCTACCTCTACAGTCATCTATGACCTAACAGACACAGCACTGTCGTGTTCAAGCATACGCTGATACACCCGTGGAATTGGGAAAATGAGAGGAATTCTACAGCAATGTTTCACCATATCTCACCAATGTTGTTGCAGACTGCATAAATGAAAAATATCAAGAGTAAAACACATCCAGCTTCTTCTACGAGTAAGGTAATCCGACGCTGCAAAGAATCTAGGTTCGAGTCTCTCATCAATGTGGTTAGTTGTTCGTATCAGTAACAGTTACAGCTACAAAAAAGATTCCATCCATATTGACCTTGCTGACCGCATAATACATTCAATTTTTTAAGCATGGTTCTGAAGAACGACATTTTACGCAATTACTAACGACGGTAGAGATCATACAATAGCTTGTTTGACATTCGTGCCGAGATGAGAAAGTCTTCCACGGCTTCTATTTGTACGAAATGTTAGCGCCATTAAATACACGTCACAGGCTGCGTCAGCGAAAAGCGGAGCGTGACTTTGACGTAGTCAACGGAAGGAAGGGAGTCACATGAGTACCCTACGATACAATGAGCTAATTGAGCTTCGTTAACACTTGTTCACAATCTTATGAGCGTCCTAGACACAGAACACAAGAAAGGTCGTTGACAAACGCGATGCACCTGACTAGTTATCACCCTGTTCAAGGAGCAAACATTTAACATCCATTGCACGACGCAAATTCCAAATTCTTTTCGTTTACAGGTCAAATGAAATAAAATAAAATTACTCGGAAGAGGGACAGGGGTTTTTCTTTCTTTTTTTTTTTTTTACTGTAGTGCTTGGACTGAACAAGATAGGCATGTTTATTTGCATGATTTGTGATTAAAATTCGTAGTCACAGTTTGATACTTCCATTATTAAATTTGAATTTATACACTTGCATATGTGACCGAGAAGTATTACAATGTCGTTTTCTGTTGACAAAAACAAATGAAGTGAATAAAATAGCCTACTATGAAGATGTGAAAATGGGTGTGCTACGAATAAAGTCACACAGTATGCTATAAACATATCAGATCTTGTGCAATGCCTTCAAGAAATGATAAAATTCAATCTGTAATCAAGGATGACAGAGCAGCACTCTGAGGACTCGTGTCAAGACAATGACTAGGAAGCCTCATGCCTTGATAGCGGAGGCAAGTATTGTACAAACGATTAAAGCGAGTAGGAAGTGGACATGCAACATTTTCTCAGCTCTGCAAATCGCTCCACGTCAGATACACGAATACGGGGAAAACAGGAAGGATTTATAGAAGGAACCTGAAACACAGTGAAAGTTTCTTATAGCTTCATCACGAACTATTGAACAGGAAGTGGTAAATTATATTTTCAAGTATGATACCAGGTCTCACATTCCACACCGTGGAAGCATGAAAAGAAAACAATGCTGACTTCGAGCCAACGCAAAAAAAAACCACTATAGCTCGATCTCCGTGTCAAAGGATCCGCCTTGGGTGTAGCAAAGGACATGGCTCTGGGCCCTAACAGAATACTGCTGCAACTAAATTCTGAATCGGAATAAATTCTCCTGGAATCTTTAAAAGAAAATATCCAGTCCCCTTATCCCTATTACAGAACAAGCGAGATACCGCAAATCTTCAGATAGTTATCCCAGTACAGATCTCGCAATCTGTGTAGGAAACATAAATGAGCTAGTTACCAAAAGCGGCCCTGTGTGAATCCTAGAGAAAGGTTTTGCTATGAGTCACTTACAGTGTGGATTCGGCTAATCAGACGGCGATGGCCATAAATGTGTCTCTCCTTGACCTATGTAACGTATGCGATACTATCTGGAGGTACAATTTCGCAGGTCAGATTCACGAGTGGTCATTATATGGGCGATAACTAACTTTTTTATGATACTTCATTTATTTAATGCACATTTGAAAGTACATTTTCAGGGAATGTTTCTAGCGTTAATCTCTCTGTCGTAATATTTGATGGTATATCATCCACGGAGAAAAATCCTGTGGATTCCTAATTGGATTATTGCGCTTTCTGTAAATTCTCCAGGTTTTCTGCCCTTCTCTTCAGCTTTGTGACGCTCATAAAGGTGAAGATGCGGACAGAGAATATTTTTTTTTAAGTTTCCACAGACAAAAATGTGTTCTTTATGAACAGATTTCAATGTTTGTTCGTGATTGTACTTTACATGTTAGGAATTTTTTCCCCAAGTTATCCGCTATCTAAATACTTCATTTTCTCCGTTTGATTCCATAAGTCCAAGGCGTTTCGGAGCTGCAACTCAGTTCGAAGATTACGAAGATTTTTATGCGTGTTTCATTTCCTTTATTTTATCACCTAGCAGTAAACGAACGACACAGTTGGTAGTTTTACAAGGAAAACATCATAGACAAGATTAACGAACAAATGCAGTATTTATAGTGATCACCTGTATTTGCTCACGAAATGTTCGATGTCCACGTCGGTGGAAAATTTTCACATTTACACTTGCACTGAGGTGGCAAAAGTCATCGGATAGTGATACGCACGAATAGAGATGGAGGTAGTATCACGTATACAAGGCGTGAAAGTGCAGTGCATTGGCGGAGCTGTCACTTATATCGAAGTGATTCATGTGAAAAGGTTTCCGATGTGATTAAGGCGGCACGACGGGAACTAGCAGACATTGAGCTAGACGTGTGGGACGTTACATTTCGGAAATCCTCAGGAAATTCAATATTCCGAGATCGACAACGTCAAGAGTGTGCCGAGAATGCCAAATTTCCGGCATTACCTCTCACCACGGCCAATGCAGTGGCCGACGTGTTTCACTTAAGGACCGAGAGCAGCGGGGTTTGCGTAGAGTTGTCAGTACTAACAGACAAACAATACTGCTTGAAATAACAACAGGAATCAGTATGGGACGTACGATGAACGTATTCGTTAGGGCTGTGCGGTGAAGTTTGCACGCCATCGCCTTCAACGCGTCTTCTGCGCCCCTGACGATGTCGGCTGGACGCTAGATGACTGGAAAGACCGTGGTCTGGTCAGTTGGTAGGGGCTGATGGTAGGGCTCGAGTGTGACGCAGGTCATGGATCCAAGTTGTTCACTAGGCTCTGTGCAAGCTGGTGGTGGCTCCATAATGGTATGAGCTGTATTTTCTTGGAACGGACTGGGTCTTCTGCTCCAACTGAAACGATCATAGAATCGAAATGGGTATATGCGCTACTTGTAGACCATTTGCAGCTACTTATGGACTTCATGTTATCAAACAACTATAGAAACTTTATGGATGCCAATAAGCTATGTCACCGGACGACAGTTGTTAGCGATTTGATTGAAGAACGTCCCAGACATGCCGAGCGAATGATTTGGCCACCCAGGTCACCCAACATAAATCTCATCGAACATTTATGAGACATAATCGAGAGGTCAGTACGTACAAAAAATCCTGCACCCACAACACTTTCCACAGTATGCACGGCCATAGAGGCTATGTATTTATAAGTCGTTGTCAGAAACATAAATAAAGCACTGTATTTGTGCTGAATACAACGTTTACTGCAAAAGACAGAAATACACAAACCAAACAAAATAAATTTAAAAACAATTGTTTTTTGTTACACAGTGTTTCAGATACTAGTTCTGTAAAGGCAGTAACTGTACGAGCTGCCCATTCAGAGAAAGCAATGGAATCACATCTTGAAGGACTAACCTAAATTATAGCTATTAACTCTATGGAAACATAATCTAAGCTAATGTAAAATAAAATAAGAATCTTGAATGTATGCATGAGACAGGCTTGAATGCTTTTATGATATAGTAGGTGTGTTCATTTCGGCAGCATGTGTTTGAGAGCTCCTATTACCAACTATAAAAGTATTTGATGATACTTCTCTAGCACTCCTTCACTGAGTTGTGCTATCCCATCATCAAGTATACAAAATGAATACTAGTTAAACGATAGATGAAACTATTCATTCACTGCAGCATGAAACTAAACTTTTCCCCCCCTCTGTATAATAAAAATGCCGCATTTCTTAAAGTACCTACTTATGATTAAAAAATAAACGCCACTTTTGCAAATTCGTATATACGCGCAAAAGCTAAAAAACAGGCACAGGTTGTTACTGCACAACACCCACATTTGAAGATTCTTAACTCATTATATTTAATATTTACAAACTACCACCCAAGTTCCAAACCTACATTTCTATAGCCGTGTAATATTACATTTTAATTTCTCCCTTAGTGAAAAAAGCATTCTAAATATATCTACACATGTTAATTACCGTTCGGTACGCTGCACACATGCAGTATCAAACATTTTATAAGAAATATTATAAAAAGTTGTGCGAATGGGCTAACCACCCGAAAGGTAAACAATGCCGAGTTGGGAAAAACATGGCAGGCGATTCAGCTTATTACGTGGGAGCTTTAGCCCTCGGCGTTATGCCAACTTGTTGCATCACTACATCTTGACGCAGCGTTGTGTCGATCGTCCACGCATACCATCACTGTCAAACAACAAAACAACTCAGTACGAGGACGCCATAAATAGGTAGGCTCGATGGCCCACCGGCTGCGAAGAGTACAGCAAACAGCAGACGCATAATTCAGCGAAGTGTTCGGGATACAGTGCAGAGCACTTGTTTGTCGGCACAGACAGCCTCGTCTAACCAGCCATCTGCCAAACACACACACACACACACACATACTCACATCGGGGCGTGAGCCGCGACATGGTCGGGCTCTTCATGGAATCCAGAGAAGCCTCCGCCTAAACGCCCCACGCTTTGCGAAACGCAGTCGCTCCAGCCTGCAAGAACGCACCGGCTGTCCACCACTCCCTCAATCACTGCTTAGGCCAGTATTGCACATCATATTTCTTTGACAAAGATGATATGTCAAACATTTATGACAAACAGATTTAGTGGTGTAACAGGGAACTTTGTTCAAATCTCGACTGACGTCATAAAAAAATGATCAAATCTAGGGCCTCGCCATAGATCTGATCATAAAAGTCGTTTGTCTTCTGTTCACTGCATACGTAAAATGCAACCGCTTGCAGCACTGGCGTTGCTACAGCTACACTACTGGCCATTAAAATTGCTGCACCTAGAAGAAATGCAGATGATAAACGGACAAATATATTATACTAGAACTGACATGTGAATACATTTTCACGCAATTTGGGTGCATAGATCCTGAGAAATCAGTACCGAGAACAACCATCTCTGGCCGTAATAACGGTCTTGATACGCCTGGGCATTGAGTCAAACAGAGCTTAGATGGCGTGTACAGGTACAGCTGCCCATGCTCCTTCTACACAATACCATAGTTCATGAAGAGTCACTGTGACTCTTGATGAACTATGGTATTGGCGTATTGTGGCAAGCCAGTTGCTCGGCCACCATTGACCAGACGTTTTGAATTGGTGAAAGATCTGGTGAATGTGCTGGCCAGGGCAGCAGTCGAACATTTTCTGTATCCAGAAAGGCCCGTGCAGGACCTGCAACATGCGGTCGTGCATTATCCTGCTGAAATGTAGGGTTTCGCAGGGTTCGAATGAAGGGTAGAACCACGGGTCGTAACACTTCTGAAATGTAACGTCCACTGTTCAAAGTGCCGTCAATGCGAACAAGAGGTGACCGAGACGTGTAACCAATGGCACCCCATACCATCACGCCGGGTGATACGCCAGTATGGCGATGACGAATACACGCTTCCAATGTGCGTTCACCACGGTGTCGCCAAACACGGATGCGACCATCATGATGCTGTAAACAGAACCTGGATTCATCCGACAAAATTACGTTTTGCCATTCGTCGACCCAGGTTCGTCGTTGAGTACACCATCGCAGACGCCCCTGTCTGTGATGCAGTGTCAAAGGTAACCACAGCCATGGTCTCCGAGCTGATAGTCCATGCTGCTGCAAACGTCGTCGAACTGTTCGTGCAGATGGGTGTTGTCTGGCAAACGTCGCCATCTGTTGACTCAGGGATCGAGACGTGGCTGCACGATCCGTTGCAGCCATGCGGATAAGATGCCTCTCATCTCGACTGCTAGTGATACGAGGCCGTTGGGATGCAGCACAGCGTTCCGTATTATCCTCCTGAACCCACCGATTCCATATTCTGCTAACAGTCATTGGATCTCGACCAACGCGAGCAGCAATGTCGCGATACGATAAACTGCAATCGCGATAGGCTACAATCCGACCTTTATCAAAGTCGGAAACGTGATGGTACGCATTTCTCCTCCTTACACGAGACATCACAACAACGTTTCACCAGGCAACACCGATCGACTGCTGTTTGTGTATGAGAAATCGGTTGGAAACTTTCCTCATGTCAGCACGTTGTAGTGTCGCCACCGGCGCCAACTTTGTATGAATGCTCTGAAAAGCTAATCATTTGCATATCGCAGCATCTTCTTCCTGTCGGTTAAATTTCGCGTCTGTAGTACGTCATTTTCGTGGTGTAGCAATTTTTATTTCCAGTAGTGTATTTGACGTCTCTGTAGTGTGTTTATAGGTATGGCTTCAAAGTTGGTGAGTTCCTTTTCTTTTAACAAACTTGCTTCGACTAGGGGGGATGGGGGGTTGGGTGGGGGGGGGGGGGTAAGCATGGGGCACAGTGCATGCTATTAATTTTGTGTTGACGGGCAGATAAAAATTGGAGCAGGCGACGTCATACCTATAATCACAGCTACAGCCAGCCACCTCTCCATCTGAAAACATCCAGGCAGCTTTTTAGGAAGCCGGAGTAGAGGATGTGGTCACACTCTACAATAAAATATTCTGTCTTAGTTTTCCATCGCACGTTGTCTATTTTTGAACTCTGAATGCCACAAGTTAAAAAGCGCTTCATCTCTTTCGTACTTTTTGTGAATTTTGTAGTTGTTGGAACACTAATTTCATTAATGAAATTATTCAAAAATACTTTCTATTACCCATACATGCACTCTACATTTATTTGCCTTCTCATATTCCCCATTCAGCTCTTTATAAACCACTTCACACATTTCTCGAATTATTTTGGTTAGTGTGCAACGCGATATTCGAGTGCTTTGTTGTGAACTTCGGTAGCTCTCTGCTGTATCAAGAGATTGCAGTGTCGCAGTTTGCCTGTCTGCAGCACATACAGCATTTCTGAAGAGAATATTCTGTTTTGTAATATGAGAAGCCAGTTTACTGTGCTATAATGAGCAAATACACTCTCATCCATTCGTAAGTAATTGATATATAAGACCTGACGTCCTCCACTTGCAGTATCTCGTAACAAGTTTTGCTGAATGCTTTTACTGTCTTGACGTAATACCTATGGCTTCATAGAAGAGTGTTTCCTTTCTTCCGCCTCCTTTCTTCCAAATGCACACACAATGGAGTTGTGATACAAGCAACTGTAGCTGTTATCCACCATCTTGAAATTTGACGAAAAATATTACGACAGTATAATACCCCTTTTTAACGTCACGTCAAAGATTTGACTAATATTTGAACACATTTCTTAGTCAAAGAAATACGATAGTATAACTGGCCTTAGAACTTTCGACAGCACGCTGCTACCAGCAGCGTGTGTTGCTTCGGGCACGACTACTTCCACCGCACCGGTATGGAGACGTTATGGATCGATACGACGGCTTTCGGACGTCAACGTTGGGCGTGCCGCGTTCTATCGAAAGGTCATTTACTCCCTCTACCATACGATAGTCATTTTGATATGTCTGTAGAATATATAAATAAAAACTTCAATGTCCATGGACACGTTATAAAGCAAAAAGTAAAGTATCAGGTCCAGTCAGTAAGAACATTGGGCTATAAAAGTTCAATTACATGAAGTGCTATAAAAACTTGCAATAGTTCTCCATAGAAGATAAAAATTATTTCATCATTCTCACCTTTTAGTAAAATTCTTAAGTCATTCTCACTTGATTACTGTCCCCTTTCAGCAGTACAATCTTTACAACATGTGAAATACAAAACTGTGTTATCAATGAAGTCAACTGAACACAATCACTCCTTAGAAAGAGTGCACATAAAATAGAATATTGTAGAACATACTATCCTTAACCCAATAAGAAAGTATCAGGACCTTTTTGAAACCACAAAGGCTAGTATTAAAATTTTTGAATCCAGTGTGACGCGAACTAGCGACACGTCATCCGATATCTTACAATTTTCTCATTCTGCTCGTTACACTACGTCGTCAATAAGCATTGTATGCCCAGACCAAGGATCTTACCGTCTCCTGTAAGCTTAAATCGTAGATATATTATCAACTGAAATTTAATTATAAGCCGGCCGCGGTGGTCTAGCGGTTCTGGCGCTGCAGTCCGGAACCGCGGGACTGCTACGGTCGCAGGTTCGAATCCTGCCTCGGGCATGGGTGTGTGTGATGTCCTTAGGTTAGTTAGGTTTAAGTAGTTCTAAGTTCTAGGGGACTTATGACCTAAGATGTTGAGTCCCATAGTGCTCAGAGCCATTTGAACCATTTTTTTTAATTATAAGAAACTGTACCAAGACCGCAGCATTTTTTATGGATCACCAGTGTGCAGTTTCCTGGAAACGACATACTTTCATTATACGCAATAATTCTTTAACCATCAAAATGACGTTTCAGGTCATTTTATTACATCAAATCATACAATTAACGACGGCTTTTCGATGGATCTTCAGTTTCCTGATGCTTCGAAACGGCATATGTACATATGGGCAACAACTGAAAGTCAATATGGCGACTCGTGATTCTGTAATCAAGATGGATGGCGTGCATGTGACGTAGGTGGAGTTTTTCCATCTCATTGGTCAACGTTCAGACGAACGTTCAGAATATTTGTCGTGCTAGATATTGCTCTACACGTTCGGAAAGATTCCTCCATTTCTTTTCTCCATGCTACGACGACAGAAACTCGACACGCTCAACGCCCAATGTTCGAACGTACGGTCCGTGTGCTGACGGTTTACGCTGTGATAGCAAACGTGAAACCAAACGTCAGTATGCCAGGTCGGCGTCAGATGATGCTCCACCGACACGTTGTTGAGTATGAATAAGGCATAAAACTCGGTCTCCTAAAACTGGACTTGTGACGACAAATGGCATCTCGTACCGGACATACAGTTTCGAAAGCGATGCGTCAGGGAAACCAGCAGATAGAGGACGGAAGAAAGGAAGATTGCAGTTCAAAGTCTCGTCGACACATATGTCGTTAGAAAGGACCACAAGCTTAGACTGGAGAAGAATGAGGAAAATAATCGGTTGTGCCCTTTAAAAGGAAGCTTCCCAGCATTCATCTTCGTCAATTCGGGGAAAACCGGAAAAACCTAAACCTGGGTTTTAAACTACCGTCCAGCAATATCTTATCACTGAGCTACCTCACTCCATAAAAGAAGAATAAAGGAGGTTCTTACTCGGCAACGAGTGGTTAGAGGACCTCAAAACGTCAAAAATAGACAAGATAACTGCGATTTTGTTCAAATGGCCGTGACGCAACGCACAGCTTTACCCATCGTGTCAGCTCGACTTTAAATTGTTGCGTCGGTTGTGGACCTGTTCGCGTCGACAGGCCGTGATCACAGTCTCTTGTCGACAACGGACGTTGTACACTCCTGGAAATGGAAAAAAGAACACATTGACACCGGTGTGTCAGACCCACCATACTTGCTCCGGACACTGCGAGAGGGCTGTACAAGCAATGATCACACGCACGGCACAGCGGACAAACCAGGAACCGCGGTGTTGGCCGTCGAATGGCGCTAGCTGCGCAGCATTTGTGCACCGCCGCCGTCAGTGTCAGCCAGTTTGCCGTGGCAAACGGAGCTCCATCACAGTCTTTAACACTGGTAGCATGCCGCGACAGCGTGGACGTGAACCGTATGTGCAGTTGACAGACTTTGAGCGAGGGCGTATAGTGGGCATGCGGGAGGCCGGGTGGACGTACCGCCGAATTGCTCAACACGTGGGGCGTGATGTCTCCACAGTACATCGATGTTGTCGCCAGTGATCGGCGGAAGGTGCACGTGCCCGTCGACCTGGGACCGGACCGCAGCGACGCACGGATGCACGCCAAGACCGTAGGATCCTACGCAGTGCCGTAGGGGACCGCACCGCCACTTCCCAGCAAATTAGGGACACTGTTGCTCCTGGGGTATCGGCGAGGACCATTCGCAACCGTCTCCATGAAGCTGGGCTACGGTCCCGCACACCGTTAGGCCGTCTTCCGCTCACGCCCCAACATCGTGCAGCCCGCCTCCAGTGGTGTCGCGACAGGCGTGAATGGAGGGACGAATGGAGACGTGTCGTCTTCAGCGATGAGAGTCGCTTCTGCCTTGGTGCCAATGATGGTCATATGCGTGTTTGGCGCCGTGCAGGTGAGCCCCGCAATCAGGACTGCATACGACCGAGGCACACAGGGCCAACACCCGGCATCATGGTGTGGGGAGCGATCTCCTACACTGGCCGTACACCACTGGTGATCGTCGAGGGGACACTGAATAGTGCACGGTACATCCAAACCGTCATCGAACCCATCATTCTACCATTCCTAGACCGGCAAGGGAACTTGCTGTTCCAACAGGACAATGCACGTCCGCATGTATCCCGTGCCACCCAATGTGCTCTAGAAGGTGTAAGTCAACTACCCTGGCCAGCAAGATCTCCGGATCTGTCCCCCATTGAGCATGTTTGGGACTGGATGAAGCGTCGTCTCACGCGGTCTGCACGTCCAGCACGAACGCTGGTCCAACTGAGGCGCCAGGTGGAAATGGCATGGCAAGCCGTTCCACAGGACTACATCCAGCATCTCTACGATCGTCTCCATGGGAGAATAGCAGCCTGCATTGCTGCGAAAGGTGGATATACACTGTACTAGTGCCGACATTGTGCATGCTCTGTTGCCTGTGTCTATGTGCCTGTGGTTCTGTCAGTGTGATCATGTGATTTATCTGACCCCAGGAATGTGTCAATAAAGATTCCCCTTCCTGGGACAATGAATTCACGGTGTTCTTATTTCAATTTCCAGGAGTGTATTAACATCGCAAGCCCTTTGGATAGTAATGGAAACACAAATGCCTTCGCTGGCCTGCTCCATGGAAGATTTCAGACAATACGTGTAAAAAGATAACGTGCTGATCGCAATTTGGTAGCCTGCGTGGCTAAATAGTGCAGCACACGTGTATCGAATACGTATGGTCATGGTATGCAGCATGCTTTCTCGAATCCTACATCTCGATGGCAGTCTGACAAACAGTCACTATGTAAGTGGGCTGCTTCTGTGTTGTTGCCGGCCAGAGTGGCCGAGCGGTTCTAGGCGCTACAGTCTGGAACCACGCGACTGCTACGGTCGCAGGTTCGAATCCTGCCTCGGGTGTGGATGTGTGTGATTTTCTTAGGTTAGTTAAGTTTAAGTAGTTCTAAGTTCTAGGGGACTGATGACCTCAGAAGTTAAGTCCCATAGTGGTCAGAGCCATTTGAACCATTTTTTGCTTCTGTGTTGGCAGCGCTGTGTAGCACTTTGCATTGGATCTGTGACTGCGCTTTTCTTTGTAAGAGATTCTGTGGCTGGTTGTACTCGTTGTTCGAAGTTAATCGCCAGACCTGTTGGGCAGTTGGAAGTTAGTCGCCAGCAGTGATGGAAGTACTGCTGGGTAGTTGGAGGTGAACAGCCAGCAGTGATGGATGTTAGATGTGAGAAGTTAGCATTGATGGAGGATAGGGGTCTGAAGTGTTAGCGTAGGCTAACGATCTGTACATGTTCGACTTGGAGGTTGAATGTTATTGATGATTATATACCTTTGTACTAGATGTCAATGACGATTTATATTCGTGTTTGAACTGGATGTCACATTATTAAGGTAAAAAATACATTATTTGGTTGGCAACAAGATCTTTCCTTTGCAAACCACAAGCCTATTAGTAGTTAGTGGCTTTAGTAGTTGGAATCTTTTATTTAGCTGGCAGTATTGACGCTCGCTGTATTCCAGTAGTTCGCGTAATGAAGATTTTTGTGAGGCAAGTGCTTAATGAAATGTATAGGTTATTGCTAAAATTTCTTTTTAGTCAGGGGCATTGTTTTGAATTAATTATTTGAAATCAGGATGTAATTTTTTTTGAGCAGTGAGACTGCGATGTGCTAGAATTTTGTGGGTCAGTGTTGACATGATAAGAAAAAGTAAAGAGAAAGTAGGCTCAGCACGTTCAGTTTTACTCAGCTGTTTCAGAATCAAATAACGTAGAAGTTTCATCTTCTCAGTCATTCTGAAATTTAAGTACAGGCACATACATTTAAATATGGATGTTTCAACTACAATAAGGGGGTTGTTACAGGCAGTTCAACACGCCGTGCAGAGCAATGGCCAGTCGCATGAAATGTGGAATGTGTAAGCCTTCTTCAAATCCAGACGGAAAGCTGTCGTTAGAGGAACCAGAGAGTAGGTGAGTAAAACATATACGTATTTTGAGTAACACGTTAAATAATCTATCACTGTTCCTTCTCGGACTTTTCTTATTCCGCTACGTGCTCCTCCTGTAAATGAATGGCATTGTAAGGCAGAGAACACTGGAATGTGGCACATGTAATGCACCAAAACTCCAGACGAAAGCCACCAAACCCTCCCTGACACATCCGCGTAGTGGCTCCCACATGAAATGCACAAGAGCTGCTTCAGAGGCTTCGGAGTATGTTTACACGAAGTCGGGCGTAGTAAGTAGCGGTGAATGATAATGACTTGAAATAAGCATATTACGGCTGGTTCAGATGTCCTGTACAGTGTGGTTTACGCTGAGTGAGGTGAACAGTCCATCTGAGTGATGCGCCATAGTACATTACGGGCTCACGGCATTGCACTCCAGTGAGTACTACTACAAGCGGACGATCTACAATAGCAGGTTATCGCCTTGTCAATGTCATAAGAACAAGTACTGATAATGTAATTAGCAGATGCAAATCGTCTTCATTATCACTCCTGCGTTTTATAGTGAATTTTCACCATGTATATGGACTTTTGTTAAATTGATAGGATACGTACTACCTGCCATTATTTACAAGGACTTCCTTGTCTTGACATTGTCAACAGCTTTGGTAAAGTCTGTAAAATCTACGTGTGTTTGTCAGTTGGTTACTGCTGTTTCATTCTTCTGGCCCCACGCGACATGTCAGTGACATACTTCCAATACTTATATCCAGTCGTCAGCTAGTGAGATTTAAAACACGTAAACATGTTTTAGAAAACTTTCAGATATGTTATTATACGTTTCATTCATACGATATGCTATTAATGAATTTCTTTGAGTCATGATTAAGAGATAACCATTGATTTTTGTGAGTACATAAATAAAACTGATATCTTCCAATAGTGTTCAGCATCGTTGGTTACGTGGCACATCGCTTAGGCCTGTTAGAGATAGGTACAAAATTGAATTTTTTGAGAAAGAATTGAGTAGGAGGACGGCATATATGCTCCTCAAGAACGATTATAGTGGCCAGGGGGGGGGGGGGTTTAATAAGCCATTTCGTTTAATTTTCTTGGTGATTGCTGCAGCCTAGTGCCGAACGTTTGAAACTATTTAACCTTCCTATTGTGAATGGCTCTAACTGACCCAGTTCGTTTACTAAAATTAACATAAATCTGCGACTAATATTTATTTTGTGACAGGGCCTTGTGTAACCCTCAAGTGAGTAACAAATTATGTTATTCTTAATTTTTGTTTCAAAATGTGAAATACATTTTGAGATAAATAGCTTTGACACACTTTTTGTGAATGGGTCTTTTAGACCCAGGAGGATATTCATTTAAATTCTTTCAACAAATTGTTTGAAATACACATGATTGTTGTCGTATGGTCTACAATGGCTCAGAGTTATTTCATATTGTTGTAAGAAATGGTATAACAACTGCAACGTCAATCTAATTTAGTGTGCCAACATGGCTAATCGTTTTCTAAGCAATGAACTATAAGAAAGGCTTCTGAATGAGTCATTAGGCGAAACAGTAGATCATACTGTCAATGATTCAGATTTTCAAGATTCTGTTGACAGTTCAAGTGATGTTGATAACGTATCAAATGGCTCTGAGCATTATGGGACTTAACATCTGAGGTCATCAGTCCCCTAGAACTTAGAACTACTTAAACCTAACTAACCTAACTAACCCGAGGCAGGATTCGCACCTGCGACCGTAGCGGTCGCGCGGTTCCAGACTGGAGCGCCTAGAACCGCTTGGCCACCAGCAGCCGGCTACTGCAATACAGCGAACGTCAATACTGGCTGCTATCAGCACTGTCTTTCAAATGTTTGTGGAACACTGCCTAAAATGTTCGTTCCTTACGAAAATGTCACAGTGGACGAGCAATAGGTTCCATTCAGAGGAAGATGTCCCGTCAGTACACGCCTTTAAAACCGAGAGGAAAGTATGGAATAAAATTATGGTTGTTATCTGATATGAAAACAGTATATGTTTAAGCAGCAGAAATGTATACAGGAAAGCCGGAAAATAGTCCACGAGAAACAAATCAAGACAGAAATGTTGTATTGAGGCTTGTCGAAAGTACTGAGAAAACTGGGCGAAAAATTACCACCGATAATTTCTTTACAGATTACACCTTCGTCAAAGAACTTCCAGAGAAAAATCTAACATTTGTTGGAACTCTCAGAAAGATCAAACTAAGATTCCGAAGGAAATGGTGGCAAACAATATCAGGCCAGTGTTTTCGACCATCTTTGTATTTCAGAGGGATGTAACGCTGGGTTCGTAAGTGCCAAAAAAAGATTAAAGCAGTAATATTATTCTCTACGATGCAATATGACTGTAGCTTGTCTTCAGCAGAGCATAAGAAGCCTGAAGTAATACTACATTACAACAAAACCAAAGGAGGAATTGATGCTACAGATAAACTTGCCAGCACTTATTCCTGTAAAAGATGTACTAAGAAATGGCCTGTTTGTTTGATCTATAACATGCTATACATTGTTGCAATAAATGCTAATGCGTTGTATGTACATATTAATCCTGGCTACAATCAAAACAAATTGTGTAAAAGACGGCTATTTCTAAGAGAAGTTGGATATGAGCAACAAAATCAATGCGAGAGGAAAGAATGACTAAAAATTTCCTAACAAAATCAAAGTAAGTTTGGAAAACATTGCTGCATTGTATTCAGGGGCAAAAGAACAGAAGAGGGACCGGTGGAAAAAGTGTGGACCGAAGAAAGATCGGAAGACTAACAAAAAGTGTGACATTTGCCAATCATTCCTCTGCCAAAAGCATGGAAATATTTACTGCAATAATTGCGTACGCTAATGCAATATCCATAGAAATTGAGTTCAATTAGTTCTTCAAAATCAAATATTGTAACTAAATTAAAATTTTAAGATAATTATTGTGTATAGTAAAAGTTCAAATTTAAGCTATAACATGCGCTTATATGCAAAAAGCCAGATACAAACACTGTTTTGAAGTACTTTGTATTTGTTTCCCACATTAAAATTTTATGAAATAATTTTTTTGTATCAAATATGTTCAATAAATGTTGAAAAGCTTAAACTTCTGTTTTTCTACATAAAAACCTAAATACAAAATACATTTTGAAGAATTACCTAAGAATATATATTGCGGGTCTAACAGACCCATTCACAATATACGTGTTTCTGTTTGAAACACAATACGATGGTTAAAGAGATTTCTTTGCTTCTGTCAGCGATTTCGTAGCGATAGTTGCACACTCTCCTCTGTAGTGAAATACTGTGTGTTTCCCCTACATCTGATGTAGAGCAAGAGATACCGTTCATTTGCGTATAATAAAAAAGTGTATACTGTGTCAGTTAACCGCTACGATGCTGGTAAAACATTGTATGTTAACCTTCAAAACCATGTATTTATGAATTGCGTAGGTTCTGTAATTTCGGATTCAGACAGCATTTAGATTAATAGCGTTATGACGGGAGTAGTGACAAGACGCCTGACGGGGCAAAGTGGGCATTTGGCCACTATGCCCAAACGTTTGTTGTCTTCAGTCGATCACGTGTGGGATATGACGGGACGAGAAGCGATTCGTGAGACTCGTCAACAAACAAGTCTTACAGAACTACGTGAAGAGGTCGACCAGGCGTGCAAAACGTATACCAGGTCGGTATTCGCCATCTCTACGATCGACTGGATCCCAGAGTTGATCTGTTAAAATGGTTCAAACGGCTCTGAGCACTATGAGACTTAACTTCTGAGGTCATTAGTCCCCTAGAACTTAGAACTACTTAAACCTAACTAACCTAAGGACATCACACACATCCATGCCCGAGGCAGGATTCGAATCTGCGACCGTAGCGGTCGTGCGGTTCCAGACTGTATCGCCTAGAACCCCTCGGCCACTTCGGCCGGCTATTGATCTGTAAATGTAATCATTTCATGTACTCCATATGCACCTTTGCAGCAATAAATATAGAGTGATGTAAACGCAGGCTTCCGCGGCCGTTGTCACAGTCAATAAAATTCTTCTGGGTTTGAGGCCGCATTGTCACCTGCAACATTCCGACGTTTCTGCGACTATTGCAAGACGCCTTCCTCAGGGTGTACTGCTAACAGTTAGCAGTATACTCTGAGGGATGCGTCTTGCAATAGTCGCCGAAACGTGGGAATTTTATAATTGACAATGCGGCTCAAGCCCAGAACAATTTTATTAAGGGGAGGTTTACTATCTTTGGCCCTAAAAAAACATGTTCTTTGAGAATTTTTTTCTCAGTATGTGTTATAGATATCAAAGTCAAATTTAGTCAAAATGTTTATTGATATTTCCTCTACAAACTGGAATTTTGTCGACCGAAAATGTCGAAGAGCAAAGGCGGAAGTGCCGTCGGAACGAAACAAAATTTCGATGTAGACTTCCACGCGCTGTATGTCACAGGTCAGCCGGCTCGTCTGAAATCAAAACTGAGTTGACGTTATCTATGTAAATAAAATTCTCTAAGAGTTCTACCACTAAGTTATTTGGATCATAGGAAACAAAATGGCGGCCATTGAAAAAACTTGGGTTTTTCATCGATTTTTCGACTTCGTCGGCCAAGTAAAAATATTTATAGTAGATGGATAGGAATAAAAGTGGTACAACTCCTAGACAATTTAGTTAGCTTCGTCGGAAACAATGAATCGTGCCAGTCGGTTCAGTGGATTTGAAGTTACCATACCCCGCGATAAAAAAAAAGTCATTTCGAGAAAAACGCGTTTGAAGTTTTGACTACATATAAATGCAATATTATGCAACTTACGCTAAATCTGCTATTCCGGGTCCATAAATTAGTCCCTCCTCTTCCTCACAGAGGGCGTTCTGCTCGATCTGGGCCATCCTGCACTGCTCCAGAGCCGCTCGTACGGCCGGTGACAAGCGGTTTTCGACCGCTTGAATCCGGTGGTCGTCCGAATGCTTGGCGAACTACGTCGAATAGAGTCCCGGGGTGACCCATCGCTGTCATGGTCTTCTGAATTGCTGAATGCCCTTCGTTAAAGCTGCTCACTGCCAGGAAAGTCGCAATCTCCATAGTCTTCGCACCAGAGTGCAAATGCTTGGGGGCTAACTTCCAAACACACGCATTCAAAGTTTCATTTGAATTTTGTGTGTTTCCTCCCAAGCACCGGTATAATAACTCGTCCTCCGAAAGAAAAAAAAACTGGTGCATGAAAAAGGCTGATTTCAGACAGGTGCATATTTTGTTCAACCACTAATAACAAACATTTGCGTTCCGTATTCGTAAAAACCGTTTGAGAGGTGTATTCTAAACACTTTTATGGATCCAAAAATGCAATTTTTAAAAAAATCGATATTTTGAATCAAAAGATAGTAAACCTCCCCTTAAATGTAGAGTGGATTGGAAATCTATAAAATGGGGTACTGTTTTTCCAGTACTGTATTATTATTGTTAGTAATATTTTTTTTATATGGTTCCCCCATTTTGCTAGACAACGCTCTTGTTGCCTTCGTTATTTACTGTAATACTACAATACTTAATGTTCATTGCATTTTTATCTGAGAGTTTTGAAGTTGTGAATGTAACGCATGAGATCCATTTTCTTGAATAGTAGTGTCCACGGTGTGGTCTTCGGCGTAATAGCGTGCCAGAACACGATGTTACACGAAGACGTGACACCGCGCTGTCTGGTGGGTAGCAGTTTACCAGGTGGGACGGCGGTATGCCGGCGACCGTGACTAGGGACGCCAATATTTGCACAAAACGGACCTCCGGCCTTCACGGCCACTTAGAGGAACACGCAGGCGTCATGGTGCGACCTCGTAGCGTACCACGCATCCGCGGAAGCTGGCCTCAGGAAGCGCCTTGCGGTTGTCTCTCGTGCGGATCCACCGACGGAATTGTAGTTGGAGTCAAAACCGATGGCGGTCGAGTTTAGGCTCGATACGCGCACGTACGTCGTGCATCCTCCGACAGCAAATGAACATCAGATAGTGTTCTGAGTGCTCTGCCCAATTCGAGCATTAAATATGATCGTAGCCAGATATTTAGGGAATTTTTATTTCATTTGTTGCGAGCTGTCATGGCGGATGGTGGTGGTATGCGACAAATTCTACCCAAGCAAGTGAGAAAGTAATTTGCAGGACACACGCTTACATCAAGCACAAAACACATACGCGTACCGCAACTGACTCTTGGAATCGCCAGAAATGCAGTATCCATCCGTTTGTCGACCTGTGTCAACCGCCATCGTTCGTTGATCGGACTGCGTTGAATCCTCTTGAGAACGGGAAGAAGGGAGAAACGAGAATCTTAGCAACAGTCGTGCACAGTCGTGGAAAGGAAAGGAAAAACTAGGAAATGGAACTTCACTGAGCCAGCGAATGTACACTGCAGGGAAATTAACTCAGAAATCTACGTGCCAGCCAAAAAAATGAACGAGAATCATTCCGTTCATCTTTTCATTATCCAGTGTAGGGCGAGCTGCTAAGGGAATGTGACTACTTCTTACTCATATACGTTTATTCAAAATATTAACTGTGAACATTAAAAAGTGATTAAAAATTGCAACAGATTATCTCCATAGTATATTTCTTTCTGTTTCTGATGATGTCCTTTGTGGATGGAACAGGTTTGTCAATCACTTCCGGTTCCGATGGTCAGTAGGAAATAGGATCGTTAGGAAGGAGAAGGATGTGGGATCACATGGTTCAAATTGCTCTGAGCACTATGCGACTTAACTTCTGAGGTCATCAGTCGCCTAGAACTTAGAACTAATTAAACCTAACTAACCTAAGGACATCACACACATCCATGCCCGAGGCCGGATTCGAACCTGCGACCGCAGCGGTCACGCGGTTCCAGACTGAAGCGTCTTTAACCGCACGGCCACACCGGCCGGAAATGCGGGATCGCATAGGAGATTGGTTTAATGAAGCAACTCTGAAGAGAGATTCTTTAAAACAAGTATGGATGCGTAAGCAAATTGTTACTGATGGGCAAAATAAAAGTAGTAGTATTCCTCTTAGAGCTAACAAATTTTGATTCCCCCATATTCTTCTAACATTGCAGTGAGTGGCTTCTTTCACATTCCTCAGATAACGAAATCATTGCATGACAAGCATTTTCAGAATTATGATGAGGTGATTTTCGAAGTGAAACTTTTTCTGAAGAGCCAAAATGCGTTCTACAGCTGAGGTCTCCTCCAAGTCATCCATCTCTCGGAAAATGTACCGTATTCAAGGGTGGGTATTGTAACTGCCCCTCTTAAGATATATTGGAAACGTTCGTTGATGAAATTCGTGCTCCGACCAACTAGCGGTAGAATGTATATATATTTTGTCTTATGAGGAACATTACACAGAAAAATTTCTCCTGCTGCACTGTATTCACGTCGAGTGCATATCAATGATACCGACCAGTTCAAATAATTATATGCTTCCTGACGTCTACGAACACAGCTACACGTAGTTGCACACCAATGGCTGTCCTTATACTAATTGTGACTGCAGTCCATGTACGGTAATAGTTTCTCCCCTAAAGTTTTCAGTTTACGCAAACGTAATGGTTCGAATCAGTACAATAACTGTCTAACGCGGCAGAGAATATTTATGCATGCTGCGCTCTGTTACTTGATCTGTGTCGTCGCACGAATAAATATTTCATAAACACACAAAATTAAATGGGTTGAAAGAAATGTCACACAGTAAATCCACTTTATGTTGGTTTATTCTATACTATTCACGTCCTATCATTGTATTAAGGAAGTAACTTATCCCTAAGCTGGGTGGAACTAGTTACGTAAATTTCAGTCAAAGAGTTTGTAACAAGATCCAGATTTCATTTGCTACTTCAACGAAACTTCAGTACTTCCTCATAATTCAATACTTCCTACTTGTATGTCGGTAAATTGCTAACAGTCTATTACAGTCTATTACTTTGGGGCAAAGTTCAGTCTTCCCTGAATGATAATCAATTTAAGACAAGTTCGGATCTTTTCCTCTTTTGGCTTTACATAATGATATACTCAAGGTTGCTGATCTACTTACTGCAAGTTTAATGATTCCTATCAGATCGCAAATTTCCAAAACTGCACAAAAACAATCTCGTAGCGCCTACGTACAAGATCACACGTTGAGATACGACCTGATCGAGCAAGCCCTAGCAGCACATTAACAATGTATGATTTTTTCCTTCTGTATTATGCAGTGTCCTCAAAGAGAACTCACAGGGAGTGTTCTTTGAGTACACTCGTTATGTTCCGTTATCTATAAGTACACTACTCTGCTCTCTACTATTATTTTAATTTGAAACTAATGGATTCTATTTCTTTTATTTCCCTTTTTGAAATATTAAGTTACTTTATACTGGATTTCTATTTCTTTTCTATATACTTGCTACTATTCAAATGATGCTATTCCAGTGGGACTTGAAATGTGGATCTTTGATTTTGGAACTTTTATTGGGTTTTGGGTACTATTTTATATTTTCAATTTTGCGTCCAAAGGAAGCGGCGTTACAATAAGTAAAGAAAGCTTGCCAGCAGTTGCAAGAGTTGTAGTCACAGCTTGATTTTGTGAGGTGATAGTTAAAGCCTTATGACTACTGTTTACATGTCGCAGAACCTTAATTTTGACGACCGGTTGTAGTTCCACTGTCTTAACCACTGAGACAATTCGTTCTTTTGGAAGTACTGAAGTCTTCGTGGTAACCGCAGGTGCCACCACATAATATTGAATTTATGTCAGTAACGTGACTCAATCGCTACAAGCACCTATAAGGGTTCACACGCAGCGGATATTCGGGAGGTTGGCGTCGCACTGCTAGCTCGCCTCCCAGTTTCACTTGTCGGCAGCATGACTCACTAACGTCCCTGTCCTCACTCGACCTCATACTATTCCACCGCAGCACGTCGTTGGCTTTTCATCACGTACAACTGTCATTCGCCTACGCCTGCAAGTCGTCAACACTGACACAAAGCCCCTGCATTCGTTCTACTTGCGCAATACTAGCTAGGCAGTTGGCATTGCTTGCACGCAAAAGGAAGTAATACGGTTGTCCCAGCGGGAACGGTCCTTTCTGTCGCAAACGACCATTGTTGACACACACAGTACCTCTCTTGCCAGAAGCAAAACGTACACAAAGTGTATACCTTTGTGCCATGAAGTTACTTTTCTCAAGATAGTGGCGGAAACGAGTGGGGAGAACCACTACATGGTAACGTAAAAGCCAAGGTCAAAAGAAACAATGTAATTCTCTATTCCTTGTGTTACGAAAGGCTCTCCACTCAGTACCATACATCACTTGGTTAGACATAACTGTACATTTAAGACTGGTCAGCAAGCTGTCTTAAATTAATGTTTTTTCTTCTACTTTAAATAATAACTTCGTACGTTTGGGGCACCTTGGTTTCCTACGGTCACTATCTGTCATTATCAACCCTAAATTATATTACCAACTATAATCTATAAACGGAGTGATAACCTGAAATAAACGTATAGTATGGTAATGTCACAGCGCAATAGAAATAAACGCACGGTTTTCTGCGATTTACCGGCAACATAGTAGCCAGTACATGATATTTCGAATTCCAGAATTATAATATATAAATTTTTTTCAATGACACTGTTCTTTTGTACTTGAAAGAGGAAGATGTATAAACTTGTAAAGGCCAGAGTACGTCAAGATCCGACATTACTTGCATACTACAAAAATAATACAGTACGTTAAAGAGAGTCATTAAAATCTGTAGATTTATGCATGTACTGAAAGGAATAAATAACACAGATAATAAGATCAGAACTATATTGGACATTGTCAAACTGGAGACAGGACAGACAGTCAGAGTACAATATCCCATAACATTCAACCAAATGAAAATTGTATGTCAATTCAAATGTTGCAAGTACTTCTAACGATCACTTCCCAAACGTAGCTGCAAATTTAGGATAAAAGCGTTCACTTGAAGTAACAGAATATATTAAAAATGTCATTCCACAAAACTTTAAGCAACTAGAAGTAGTACTAACATCCTTCAGTGAACTTAATACAACTGTAAAAATTCTGAAAGATAAAAGCTCTTGTGGCGTTGACTGAGTTTCAGACAGAATTCTGAAAAGTTATTCCAGCTTAATAAGTAATGTCCTTAGTGATACATGCAATGCACCCTGGCATAGGGATTTTTTTCACACTGGTTAAAATATGCAATTATTAAACCACTTAAACAATTATTGTCCAATTTTATTGCTGACGTCTTTTTCTGAAATTTTCGAAAGAATGTTTTCAAAAATAGTCGCACACTTAAGTGGAAACATTTTACTTAGCACATCACAGCTTGGATTCCAGAAGGGTCGCTCAACTGAGAATGGTATTTATACATTCACCCAACAAATAGTACAAGCCTTAAATAATAATCTGTCGTTAGCTGGTATTCTTTGTGATATCTCCAAGGCCTGAGATTGTGCATATCATGAAACTCTGTTAGAAAAAAATCAAGTTTTATGGAATTAATGGCCACACACACAGCTGGTTTTAATCGTACTGGACTAACAGAATGCGAGAGGTTGTTCTAAATAAATTACACAATGTCGAAAAGGTAGAAAATTTTAGTGACTTGGGTAACATCACAAAGAGAGTCACATAGGTTTCAAATTTGGGTCCACTCCTATACTTTATATATATGAATGACCTTCCACTTAACAGTCAACAAATAAAAGTGGTACTTTCGCACACGATACTTGTGTTATAATAAATCTCATTACAGAGAAAGGAACAGAAGGTTTAGTAAATGACATTTTCCAAACAATTATTGAGTCGTTCTCTGAAAATATTGTAAAAACACCTTACATTTAGTTCTGTACAACAAACAGAGTCTTATCAATAACTGATGTAGAACATGGGCGGGAGTCAGTAAGTATGGCAGAATGTTCTCAGTTGTTGAATGTACAAATTGATGAAATCTTGAACTGGAAGTCCCATAACACTGAGCTTCTTAAACAATTTGTTACAGCTACTTTTGCTCCTCGTAAAATTTCTAATCTTGGAAACAAATGTCTCAACCTCCTGACACATGCTGCATATTTCCAATCGATAATGTCATGCGGAATAATTTTATGGGGTAGCTCATCACTTGAAAGAAAGTAATGACTGCAGGAAACCGTGCCGTAAGATCAATATGTGGTGTTCACCTTCGGACATCATGTAGATACCTCTTCAGGGAGCTAAGCGTTGTAACTGTCATTACAATACATATTTTCGCTAGTGAAATTCGTCATAAATAATTCATATCAATTGGAAAAAAATCATGTACGTATCTACAACACTAGGGTAAAAAATGACCAGTTTTACCCATTGTTGAAGCTATCATTTGTACAGTAACATAAAATGTCTGACAGTCAGCGAAGCAAGATTTAAATCTAATTTAAAATCATTTCTCCTGGACAACTTCTTCTATTCCAACGACAAATTTATACTTAAAAAATGACAGCCAGTAAAAAAATTAAATTGAAATAAATAAAGTTAACAAAGAGTAGTTACATGAGTGGGACTAAAATGATCTGTTCATTTATGTTAACAGTAATCATGTATACACATCCTGTAAACTGACTTGTTTCACATCATTTTAATAAGAGTTGTTCCAATGATCTGTGGAACACGTAACTGCCAAGGAAGGACTCGGAAACAAAACCATCTACCAACAGAATTCGAAGCTCACGAAGCGAATCACGAGTTTCAATGTACAAATTGTAAAAGGAAATAGAGACTGGTCGGGACTAAAACAGAAATAAGGAATAACCATGATGTCGGAGTGTTGGTTCTGCTATGTATGTTCTTTATCCAGTCGACGACGATGCAGGCTGTCTCCCGGATGGTAATATCTCATATGGAATAGTTAGATATGCCGTTGCAAGAACCAACAGTCCGTCATTCATACGCTCCTGAAGAGTAAGTTTGATCTCATGATATGTTGGCGGAATTCTCAATCTATGTTCGTAGCAACAGAACTAAAGGAAATTTTGCCTTTTAATCATTATGACAGAGAGTTTTGAAGCCTCTGGACTACACCAACTAAAAATAATTAAATTTGAGTTTATATGTAAATTAATTTTGTTTTTAACATTAATGTAAGCAGAGTGTGTTTTGTACTTAAGTACTTTTGCTAACAAAGTCATTCTTAAATGTGATTATTGATATGATATTGTCAAACAGAAGGCACAATAGAATTCCTTGGAGACGTATGAAGTTCGCCCGCTAATTAGACAAAGGAATGCCCCATTACATGTAATTTTCGAAATAAAAAACAGGTTAAAATCGTTAGCGATTTGTCTATTAAATGTATCAGAATACGGACGGATGTAATATCACGAACTTTGAACAGGGTAGTTTACCTTCATGACTTGTGCGCCATGTGAAATTTTGTAATGAATTGTTTCATGTTAGAATCGTTGTAGACGTTGAAGTTAAGACATTTGCAGATTTATTAGTCCTCCAAAGTGTGGCTTTGCGACTATTAACCCTATGATTTTCCTATCTGAATAAGGTATGAGTATCGCAAGTCCAGGCTGAGTAACTTTAAACATTCCAGATCAGTCTATGACTCGCCTCCGTGGACGACGTCGCTAATGCGCGCCTGTACGGTGGCGCTCGACCCAGGGGTAAGGCGGTTTGAATCCTGGTGTTCTAAGAAATTCTCACTGCTAGTGTTTGTCAGGCAGGGGGAGGAGAGGTGGCGATGTAAGCAGACTTTGTCCCCATGACCTGGTTTAAATACCAAAACTCTCCACGGTGTCTAATGTATGCGGCATTGTTTATGGTGACCCACCATCGGATTGGTACGTTAAGCTCGATGGCCACTTGGGTGCTCTTCGAGAGGAGTAGGCTATGTGACGGCGCGAGGTTTCACCTTCTTCCTTCTCTCACCATCATCATCATCATCATTATGCAACACAAACATTACACTACACATACATATCAGTGACCTACACTTAACAGATAAACTTACGCACACAGATCTCATACCTCCTTATTTATTATTTATCAGTCTTTCTTCTATAAAACTTTTTATAGTAAGTTCCTATTCTCTTGCTTCAGATCCCTGTACTTATGTGTGATATTTACTTTCAGAGCTCAGTAAGTAGGTATTTTGGATCTGAAGATTTGCTGAAGATATTTACAGCGTATGGTTACAAAGTTCATGAAACTTAACTGGTATTCTCTTTACCATTATCGCTGTGGATTTGTTCTTTTCATACAGCACGCAAGAAAAATATTGAATTTTCATCACAAAACAAGTTGCAATCTTTCAATTGCAAACATTAAAATCAAGTGGATTAATGCCAAAGTTGTGAAAACTCACAAATCCATACGTATTACAAAAGTGGATATGTGTATGTCTGAATGTATGTTCCTCTTTAACTCCTAAACTACTGAGACAAATTAGCAATTTTCTTAGAAAATTCTATTGCAATAATTTTTTTATTACTTGTATGAATGCCTGAACTGGGAATGCATGCAAAACTGGAGTTATCGTGTAGCGTGTTGTAACTGCAAGTGGTGTACTTACTCTGTGTTATTGTTGGCAAAAACTTTACACACCCTGATTGGGCAATGCAACTCCAAATATCAATAAAGAAATACAGTCACTGCAAAATACATTCGGCCCCTTAGGCACTGAATATTCTGGCCCTGTTCAAAACTCGTCACTTTGACCCCTGTGCACATAACAAATAAATAAAATTGTCTAACCTCTAAAGTAACAACGGTGGATCTCGATATATTCTGGTCTCTCATGAAGAAGTATAAAATATACTAGCTACAGTCTCAGCAGTGTGCAATGCTGGACGTATTACTTTGAAATGTGCATGAAATTGTTTTGGCTGATAAATGAAAACATTTAAGAAAAATTCAATGTCGGAAAATCTTATGACCTGCACGGGGAGGAGGTTCTGAATTAGTGAATTACTAACATTGACCTTTTCAATAGTGAAATTGTATTTGAAGTTAAGTTTGGCTCTCCAAAAATCTGACAATTGAAATTTCATTACTCACAAAAATTACATCCTTTTTACTGAGTCACAAATAATAATATTTATACAAGTATTATCTAAGCTCACTAAAAAGCTTAGAAAATAATCATCGAGTTACGTATATCTGTGCTAACAAATCTTAGAAACATTACAAAAAGGAAATATCTAAAAAGCCTTTACATCAAATTTGTTTACGTAAGTTCTGGGGTTGCTCAACAATTGCCAATTATCAGCCAACTCATCTACACTAACGCGCTGAACGGAAGTCATAAATATTTAACATCTTTACCTTGATTGCGAGAAGACTTCTCCTTCCACATTTCCAGTACTACATGTACTCGTAATTCCTAATTACAATCTAACACTTGGTTGCTTCACAGAGCACACTCTAAAAACTGCCTACTCCAACCTCTTTCGCTCATGGACAGCTACCCATTGCCATGCGTCAGACGCTTTCTTACTCCAACACTACAGTCTCAGACCAGAAGCAGTATCTTTGGCTCTGCGAACGTACACAGTCAGCGATCGGCTTTATACAGCCCAACAGAGACATACATCGTTTATAATGTAACAGCTTCATTTTACTATACATTAGTATCATGACAACATTCGGGCGCCAATACAGTATATGTGTACTCCAGTGACTACTTTCAATTTCAACCAAACTTTGTTCATACATCCCTTGCTGTCAGGCTACAATCGCTGTGGGAGTAAGAACCACTTACATATCATAGCTCAGCAGATAAGACGTTATAAAAATTAAGATTCGTGGAAAACTGTCGCATTGTCCATGACGTTTAACTTTGTTACTCCTATGCTGCTAAGTATTTTCGCAACATGTTTCGCAGGCAGTATCCAAATATGCCGCTGAATGTACGTACAAAAGTACAAAATTATTGTATATCGCATAGATCAGGATATATGGCGTCATAAAAATGGAGATATGTGCAAAATTGCAGCATCATGCACGACGTTTAAATTTATTACTCCTTTGCTACTGAGTCTATTAGCAAAATATTTCGCGGACAGTATCCAAATATGTCGCTGAACGTACCCACACAAATACATCATTGTACATCTCATAGTTCTAGAGATATGTCACAAACACTGAGATGCACAAAAAATTTGTGATGATCCTGCGGACTTGTATGTTAATGAATCAACAATCGACGTTAATTTACACCATCGTGGCAATAGTCAGAACCGTAATTTTGATGTTTCTATTTCAAGGAGGTCAATAGGCGGTAAAACTAGATATTTGAACAGAAAATTTATTTTATCTTAACCTTTATGTGGTGATTACTTAGTATACCCCTGTAGCACCTGTGCTATATTTTGTGCACCATATAAATTGTTCGGTGGCAAGACCGCAATTGCTACTATTGGTAGTTCAGATTGAATACCTGTTTACAATATATTATATCGTCAAGAAAATTCACTTGAACTCAAAAATTTTGAGTTATCACTTTTCACAAGGAAAAAATTGCTTGGAATGATAGAAAACGATTTCGAGTCATATGCTGAGATAGAAAAAATGTATTGACACAATGTGTTGACAACAGTGTTTGCAGTAGTGAGAAAGTCGTGGACTTCCCCTATGCGGACACGTTGAAAAATTCCACTCATTACATAACTATCAGATTATGATGTCGCTTGAACTTATAGCCGACTTCGATTCTTTTCTCGCAGAGCACATTGAACATCATGGAAAACCGGGACAGGGACACACAAGTTACCTATCTCCACCAACCTGTGATGAAATAACAGAGTTGCTTTTGGAACGAATAAAAAGAATTATCATAAGTGATATCAAACAGGGCAAATATTTCTCCATAGTACTAGATTTTGAATTAAGATATGTGAACGAGAATGGTGAGCCTCTTGAATATTTCCTTTTGTTTCTACCAAGCCCAGGATACAAGTCTGAAAAACTAGGTAGGCCGTACTGAAAGTCCTGCCTACAAATTTCATTGATATTACTGACTGTAGAGGCCAGTCATACGACAATGCCAGCAACTTGTCACTAGCCCACACTGGTGTGCAGCCACGCATTAAAGAACGAAATCTGAAAAGCTCTCATTGCGCTTTGTGAAGCACATCCTTTGAATTTAGCCGGCACTAGTGGTGGCAAGCTGCTCTCAGGAAGCATAATCATTTTTCAGTTGAGTGAAAAACGTTTATAATTCTTTCTTTGCTTGTAGATAAAAGTGGGTTCAACTTCATTGTTTCATGCAACCAGGTAGCAAGACAGTTAAAAGTTTATCAAAAACATGTTGGTCAGCAAGAGAGAAGGCGTATGTACGAGGGTCACTCCAAAAGAAATTCACACTCTTTTTGTAAAAGTACAGTTTTCATTCTGCATGTGTGAAAATTTTACAGTGTGTAGATACATCCTTCCCGCTCGTTTTCAAATTTATTTCAACCTGTTTCCGTGAGTAGCGCCGTCCCAGCATGTCTTCAAGATGGTTGCTACACGTGATGTTCGTCAGAAGCAACGTGCTGTCATAGAATTCCTGTAATGTGAAAACGAGACAGTGGGAAACATCGACAAGAGGTTGAAAAAGGTGTATGGAGATGTTGCTGTCGATCGCAGTACAGTTAGTCTTGTGGGCAAGCAGGTTACGTGATGAAAGCGGGCACGGTAATATTGAGGATTGTCCTCGCAGCGGCAGGCCTCGTGCTGCGCACGCTCCAGACAATGTGCAGAGAGTTAACAAATTGGTGACTGCTGACAGACGCATCACAGTGAACGAATTGTCACGCTACGTTGGGGTAGGGAAAGGAAGTGTATCCAGAATACTGAAAGTGTTGGCGTTAAAAAAGGTTTGTGCCAGGTGAGTTCCCAGGATGTTGACAGTGGCTCACAAAGAAACAAGAAAAACGGTATGCAGCGAATTTTTGGAACAGTACGAGAATGGTGGAGATGAATTTATTGGAATAATTGTGACAGGTGATGAAACGTGGCTCCATCATTTTTCACCAGAGACGAAGAGGCAATCAACTGAGTGGCATCATGCAAATTCACCCAAGAAAAAAAATTCAAAACCACACCTTCTGCTGGAAAAGTTATGGCTACGGTGTTTTTCGATTCCGAAGGACTCTTGCTTGTGGACATCATGCCAAGTTGAACCACCATAAATTCTGATGCATATGTGACGACACTGAAGAAACTTCATGCTCGACTGAGTCGTGTTCGACCACATCGGCAAAAGCAGGATGTTTTGCTGTTGCACGACAATGCACGGACAGATGTTAGTCAAAAAACCGTGGAAGCGATCACAACAGTCGGATGGACAACACTGAAACACCCGCCTTACAGTCCTGACCTGGCTCCATGTGGCTATCATTTCTTTAGGAAACCGAAAGACTCTCTTCGTGGAACAAGATTTCAAGATGATGACTCCATTGTGCACGATGCCAAACAGTGGCTCCAACAGGTTGGTCCAGAATTTTACCGTGCGGGTATACAGGCGCTGGTTCCAAGATGGCGTAAGGCAGTTGAGAGGGTTGCAAATTATGCGGAGAAACGAAAATATTGTTCCTAAAGGATGTATCTACACACTGTAAAACTTTCAAACATGTAGAATAAAAGATGGATTTAAAAAAAAAATAGTTTGCATTTCTTTTGGAGTGACCTCGTAAGTCTAAATAAAAATTCGGAGACTGTTATCAATGCTCTCACACATGTTACCAATGATATCTGTAAGAACCCACTTGCGTGAAATGAGTCTTCAGCTTTACAAAATTAACTCAAGAGACTAGAAACAGTATTCATGATGAAAGTTTGAAAGGACATACTCCAGAACTTTAATAGTATAAATGTCAAATTGCGAAGTAGAGATATTAATATTTAAATAGTGCAGTAATGATATGAATCACTTCTAGGGTTTATTAGCTCTTTTCGTGACAAATCAGGGCTCGCACAGAAAAATTTAAGTGCTCGTTTTTCCCGGGTGCCGTTCGAGAGTGGAACGGTAGAGAGACAGCTTGAAGGTGGTTCATTGAACCCTCTGCCAGGCACTTCATTGTGAATAACAGAGTAATCAGGTAGGTGTAGATGTAGATGTACTACTGTTATGAGAATAAATCCATGGTGATTATAGCTGATACGGACCTCAAATACACCTATAAAAAGATCAAGGAAACTCAAAACTTCATGTTAATGAAGAAGCAGACACTGAAGAAGTTGTTCTGACTGGTAAGGAGAAATTTAGAGTCGAAACATTTTCCCCAATTTTCGACAGCTTTTAGGCTGAATTACTGAGGAGAAAGAAGAGTTATAAGACGCTGTTAGACGTTAGACTTCTCCGTCATTTTCAGTCAGCTTATGAACAGTTCACCAGACGTTATTTCTGAATGCACAGCAAAACTCCAAGCGCCAAATGAAACTGATTTAGAACCTTCTTTCCCAAGTGAATGTGTACATTTCTCGCGGTAATTTTGAAATCTCATGATATTAGTGCTGTAGCAATCGAAATGAGCAAATTTCTACGAAAGGAGCGGCTACTGCTCATGTTTCCGAATACTGAAATTTCCCCTAGAATGTTTCTGTGTACGGAAGTTACAAATTGTTCAGCAGAACGGCTCTTTAATGGCTGAAATCATACCTGCATTCTGCCTTGTCTAAGAAGAGATTGAATGCTTTGTCCATTTTTCACATCGAAGCTGACCTAACTGATGACCGTCTTAACTACGAAGATATGATTAACGAGTTTACTGCCATGAAAGCCAGATGCAAACTTTACTGACCGGTGAATTTTGTAGACTTCTCATATTAGTTTCAAAAATTTTAGGTTACAATGTGACTTTTTATTAGCGACATACAGCAGATTCATTGTGATTTAAAAACTGTATAGTTATTATTTAAAACATACACGAGGGGCGCTTGAAAAGTCCGTGCAAAAATAAAAACTAGCCTCCTTTTAGACTTATACAATTCGTCCAACTCTGTTCTAATTTATTGATCCCTTCCGAATAATAGGAATTGTCTAAATCTGCAAAATAGATCTCAGTTGCTGCAATCACCTCCTCGTTTGAATAAAATCTTTGTCCCGCCAGCCATTTCTTGAAATTGGGAAACAAATAGTAGTCGGAGGGAGCCAAGTCTGGAGAATAAGGGGGATGTGAAACGACTTGGAATCCTATTTCTATTAATTCTGCGACCACAATTGCTCAGGTGTGTGCTGGTGCATTGTCGTGATGGAAAAGGACTTTTTTGCGGTCCAATCGTCGGCGTTTTTCTTGCAGCTCGGTTTTCAGACTGTTCAATAACGATGAATAATATGCACTTGTAATAGTTTTACCCTTCTCCAGATAGTCGACGAGGATTATCCCTTACGGATCCCAAAAGACAGTCGCCATAAGCTTTCCGGTCGAAGGAATGGTCTTCGCCTTTTTTGGTGCAGATATTCCCTTGGTAACCCATTGTTTAGATTGTTGTTCGGTCTCAGGAGTATATTAATGTATCCATGTTTCATCCACAGTGACGAAACGACGCTTAAAGTCCTGTCGATTCTTCCTGTACAGCTGCAAACCATCCTTTCAACACTTCACACGATTCCGTTTTCGGTAAAGTGTGAGCAATCGCGGAACCCATCTTGCGGATAGCTTTCTCATGTCCAAACGTTTATGCAAAGTATTACGTACCCGTTCATTCGAGATGCCCACAGCACTAGCAATCACAAGCACCTTAACTCTTCTGTCATCCATTACCATATCATGGATTTTATCAATGATTTCTGGAGTCGTAACCTCCACAGGGCGTCCAGAATGTTCAGCATCACTTGGGCGCCTATGGCCACTCCGAAAATTTTGAAACCACTTATAAACCGTTCTAATCGAAGGTGCAGAGTTACCGTAATGTTCGTAATGTTTATCAAGGTTCTCTTTAGTCTCCTGAGGTGTTTTGCCTTTCATAAAGTAATGTTTGATCACCACATGAAATACTTTTTGGTCCATTTTTTGACAGTCACTCGACTTCCTTGATTCACACAAATGGCAAACACAACGAAATAGACGAATATGGCTGAAACTTATTGTCCGTTCATTCCAAAGATGCTACTAACTAAACATGACCTCGATAAGCGCCGGTGGTGCTATCTCTTGGACTTTGCACGGACTTTTCAAACGCCCCTCGTACTACAGTGGGCCTAGGGGCGCAAAAATTTTAATCCGCCCTTGCGTACGGTATTGGACAACCACGTCTTTCGGCAAAACGTAGAGGTCGGAGGATCACCCACAGTGTAACACAGGACAGGCAGCGATCTGTGGCAGATCTGACCGCAGAGTACAATGGAGGTGCACATACAAGTGTTTCGGATGACACCGTTCAAAGGCCATCTTTGAACATAGAGCTCCATATCACACGACTCCTAGGTGTTCCTGTATTGATCCAACGACATCGGCAGCTATGATTGCGGTTGGCACAGCATCACTGAGTTTTCACCCTGGATCAGTAGGAACGTGCCGTCTGTCTTGTTACACCAGTTGGATGGTTGGGTCCTCACACGCCGTCACCAAGGCGAATGGCTGCACGAAACATGCGGCGCGCCAAAGCTGCAGGACGGTGAGTGCATAAGTGTGCTGTGTGGTCCATTGACTTGGACTTCCATGGGATCTGTGGTGGTAATCAAAGGTATCATAACAGTAGTGAACTACGTGAACATTATCGCGGACCACCTGTGTCGCTTCGTGATTGAAGTCTCCTCATAAAGCGATTACATTGTCCAGCAGGATAACTGAACGTGCTGCAAGGACAGACTCGTGCTACAGTGGTTTGAGGAGCATTATAGTGAACTCACGTTGATGTCCTGGCCAGAAAATGTCTCTGATCTGTACCCGTGTACGTAAAACCACCATCCTGTAATTTGCGGGAATTGATTGACCTGTGAGCAGACATCTGGTGCCGCATACTTCTGAAATCTTGTCTAGGACTTGTAGAATCTGTGCCAAGCAGAATCTCTATTGTACCGCGTTTGAAAAGTGGAACAGCATGCTATTACACAGACGGTCATAATGTTTTGGTTCAGCGGTGTATTAGGGTCTCTTTCCGTTCCATTCGCATATGGGCAGCAGGAACTATGATTGCATATACAGGGCGTAAAAAACTGCGTATAAAAATTCTAGAGAATTTAGAGCAGATAGAATGGAACACATTTTTATGTGACAAAAAGACACAGATGTATTGTATCCCCCGTGGGGGTCCACGAAAGTTTTGACACTAGTGATGTTCAGAGACGGCGTTCAGACTGCTGACCACCTATGGAGTTAGGTGTATTGTTTGGTGTACGAGACACTGACACACTCTCTAGAAAAATTGGTTGCCCGTTTGGCTGAAGTTGCAGCCATTATTTGTGAAACACCTGATTGTTAGACTATTATCAGCATGTAGCTGCCAGATCTGCGTTAACGTAAACGGACGACGTTCTCAGAAACATCTATAAAACACTTTCTCTGGGCACCATTAGCACGAAAACTTCAAACTGCCAGTGCCCATTTTTCTGCATTTGCTTCCCACTGACGCAAAACACAGTATATTTCTCATCAACTGAAGTGTGTCGCATTGGCTCCGATTCAGTTACAGTGGGAGGCAGTTATTGAAACTTGTTAATGAACGAGGCAATTTTAAAATGGTTCAAATGGCTCTGAGCACTATGGGACTTAACATCTATGGTCATCAGTCCCCTAGAACTTAGTACTACCTAAACCTAACTAACCTAAGGACATCACACAACACCCAGCCATCACGAGGCAGAGAAAATCCCTGACCCCGCCGGGAATCGAACCCGGGAACCCGGGCGCGGGAAGCGAGAACGCTACCGCACGACCACGAGCTGCGGGCAGGCAGTTTTATTCCGCTCATCGAATTCTATGTTTCACGAAAGCTTCCTACTGTGTCATTAATGATTTAAATAATGTAAACTGCGCCAGTTACTTATTTTTTCCTCCTTAGCACAACGCTTTTCTAGAATTTATTCTCATTTTCAAGTAAATTTGTGGATTTGTTTAGATTAACATTTTTGGTGATGTCTGCATGTGTGTGTTTGCATGTTTGCTTGTGTGTGACACAAAAGTGTGGCGCACACCCGTTTATTGGTTAGCAGGTTTTCATGTAACAGTTGTACTGTAGGATCCAGAAGTGAAAGCAATACATTTAAGCGTTTTAGAGATGTTCTCACTTTTACTAATGATAGATCTGGCCTATATGAGCAGACATACTTTCTCGACTAGGACTTGTATTTCATACCAGTCCTATGTCTTTTGACATACAAATGAGTTTTTTGTACATGAAAGTGGCCGAAGGCCTACATCTGGATCGTATAACAATAAAATAAAAATTATTACAGTCAAATGGCGGCAGGATCATGCAGTCAATTGCAGCACGCTACACCCCACCACGTTGCACGCTACAACTCGGAGCCATATGTTGCTTCTTAATGGCTGTCATTGTTGATAAAAAAAAGCAGGTTTAATCGGAACGGTTATTATTACAGTCACAGTAAAAGACGTGAATTTTTTCTTTTTTTTTGTGTTCACCAAGTACATTTGGTGTCAAACCAAAAAAATGCAAAATAAAAATTAAAATGTAATTTATTGCTTACTCTGTGTACAAAACATCTGATTATCTTGTCTCAAGGACCAAAAACTCTTGTTGGCAACATAGCAAGGAGGAGTGTCACTGAAAAGCGATAATGCAAGTACCAGAAAGCATTGTAAACAGGCATTGTCTGTTGTAAATGCAGATGACCATTGTCTTTGAGTAATACCAATGCACTGAAATAAATATGGAACCACAAATATAACACAAACTACTTTAATTTGACATAACTGACGAAGAAATTCCTTTATCTCAAAGCAGTCGTGTTTGTCCCTAATTTAATAGATTACATTTAACTGGAGTACTTATTAGTAGTATCATACAATAAATCTAAAATTTGTTAAGTTTCTACTAATTCCTTATCTTTTGCTAATGTAGCCTGTACTACCTAATCAAAAATGTCCAGGCAGCCCTGGATAATGAGGAATTCACTACTACATGTTACGAGAGGCGGATCCGCCAGTATAAAACGACAGTTAGAAATTCACATTCATAGAGCAGTTTGAGCTGTAATTCTAAGAGGAGATGTACGATAGGATATGCGTTGACATTTTTGATCCTTCTTGTTCCACAAATCTGGAGACGTCATGTCATCTCGTGAGAATTATGGACAACAGATCTGATTACTTCTAAGGGAAGTTTAGACACCAAAATTTCGAAGGCGGCTGAAATGCATTGTTAAATCGAGTGCCACGCAGCTGTGCTTTGTTGCAGAGACATCTTTGTAACGCAGGAGGTACATGAATTTGCTGCAGCATCAGTGGTAGTTAATGGAGATTGTAAATTGACGCTATTGTTTCTCACGTTGTGACACTATTCATCACCTATGAATAGTGTCACAACGTGCTGCTCCCTGTTCAGTTTCTTCGGCCACTCGTGTGCAAATACAACTATGGATTACGCCAATTTCTACGACGCCTCTTCGGAAATGGGCAAGGCAAATGCTAGCTGAGAACTACCAAAGAATTCGTCGCTTGTGAAGCACTGATACGAATAGGTGAAACACACAGTACAGGTCCTGCTCTAGAACAAGCTTCTACGCCGCATTAGTTAAACACATTTGCCGGCCGGTGTGGCCGCGCTGTTCTAGGCACCTCAGGTTGGAACCGCGCGACCGCTACGGTCGCAGGTTCGAATCCTGCCTCGGGCATGGATGTGTGTTGATGTCCTTAGGTTAGTTAGGTTTAAGTAGTTCTAAGTTCTAGGGGACTGATGACCTCAGATGTTAAGTCCCATAGTGCTCAAGCCATTTGAACCATTTTAAACACATCTAAATCTACATCTACACTCTGATGGCCACCTTACGGACAGAAAAGGTTGGTACTTTCATTACCACTATTATTTGCCCCTTCATTTTAAGGTTTGCAAATACTGCATGGGAAGAGCAATGTTCAATAAACCTTTGTATGACCTCTATTTTCTCTGAATTTTTCGTCGTGGTCATTTCGAGAGATGGAAAGAAGTAATATACTGCCTGACTCTTCTTGAAGCGAACACTCTGGGAATTTCAACAGTAAACCGATCCATGATGTACGACGTCTTTCTCGTAGCGTCTGCCATTGGAGTTTGGTGAGCATCTTCATTACGCTCTTGGGCTTACGTTTATTCCCTACTAATCCGACCTGAAGGTTCCCAGACTGGTGAGCAACACGAAGAATTCGTCTTATCAGTATTACGTAACCTACGTCTTTCGTGAGTGAATTACATTTCGTTAAAATTATTGCAGCGAATCTCGGCCCAGCATGTGCTTTTCCTACTGGTAGTCTTAAGTGATCTTTTCTCTTTAGGTCATACTGGACGGCTACTCATAGGTATTTAAAGTTATGCGATCTCTTCGCCTATTTATGTGCAATGCGTTCAGTGTGTCAGTCTATGCACCAGCCATCAACTGCTTGCAGATCTTGTCGCAAATTGCTACCGTCTTCTGGTGCTGCAATCTTCCTCCAAATAACAGCATCGACTGCGAATAACCTAATATAGATTGTGACTTCATACACCAGCTCATTTATAAATAACTTACTGTAAACATCAACAGCCCTGCAGACACTCCCTGAGGTACTGCGCGAAATTGCTTTTATAATTATCTGTTTCGTCTCACTAAGAACAACATAATGAGTTCTGACTGTTCAGAACTCCTGAACCCAGTTACAAATCCTGTCCGATACTTGGTAGGTTCTTATTTTGTCGATAAGCTGTAAGGTTTTCATACGTTTTCTTTCAGTGTACTGTGACAAATGTGCACGAGCGCGCTAGAAGGCTAGTGGATCCCTGACTGTGTTTAATGTAATCTGTGGTACGCTTGCTTGCAGTCTGTTGTGCATCTCTGGGGCATTCTTGTTAGCGGCATAGTAGCTACCAGTTGAGTTTTAGACAAGGAAATCTTATATCTGTGAATCTGGGAGAATTTATCTGGAATACTTTATTACTTGGAATACTTGTTTATGAAGCTATTTTATTGAGTATGTGGAGAAGATTTTTGGGGCAAGATTTCAAGGTAACCCACGCACGCGCAAGATTGAAATGTTTCTCTGTCAGAACTGCGATTTGCATGAAAAAGCTGTGAGGCGACGCGGCCATTTGGATGCACTTTTAGTAGCTCCTCTTATTTCTTGACCACACTTTTATTTTTCCGACAATACCTTACGTGTTTCGACTTCCCGTCATTTTCAAAGGCAATGCTATGTCAGTCAAGTAAAATTGATCATTAGGCACAATATAACACGTCAACATTCTCAGTCACGAGACAGATGCAAACTATTTGTACTTGGCTCGTGATTGAAAATGTTGACGTGATACAATGTACACTATGTGATCAAAAGTATCCGAACACCTGGCTCAAAATGACTTACAAGTTGTGGCACCCTCCATCGGTAATGCTGGAATTCAGTATGGTGTTGGCCCACCCATAGCCTTGATGGCAGCTTCCACTCTCGCAGGCAAACGTTCAGTCAGATGCTGGAAGTTTTCTTGGGGAATGGCAGCCCATTCTTCACGGAGAGCTGCAATGAGCAGAAGTATCGATGTCGGTTGGAGATGCCTGGCGCGAAGTCTGCGTTTCAAAACATCCCAATGGTGTTCTGTAGGATTCAGGTCAGGACTCTGTGCAGGCCAGGGATGTTACTGTCGTGTAACCACTCCGCCACAGGCCGTGCGTTATGAACAGATGCTCTATCGTGTTGAAAGATGCAATCGCCATCCCCGAATTGCTCTTCAACAGTGGGAACCAAGAAAGTGCTTAAAACGTCAAAGTACGCCTGTGTGATACTACAACGCAAACCAATAATGCGTGCAAGTCCTCTCCAAGGAAAACACGACCACACCATAACAACACCGCCTTCGAATTTTACTGTTGGCGCTACACATGCTGGCAGATGAAGTACACCGGGCATTCGCCATACCCAAGCACTGCCATAGGATCGCCACATTGTGTACCGTGATCGTCACTCCATACAACGTTTTTCCACTGTTCAATCGTCCAATGTTTACGCTCCTTACACCAAGCGAGGCGTCGTTTGGCATTTTCCAGCATGGTAAATGGCTTATGAGCTGCAGCTCGACCATGAAATCCAAGTTTTCTCGCTTCCCGCCTAGCTGTAATAGTACTTCCAGTGGATTCCGATGCAGTTTGGAATTAATGTGTGATGATCTGGATAGATGTCTGTCTATTACACAGTACGACCCTCTTCAACTGTCGGCGGTCTCTGTCAGTCAACAGATGAGGTTGGCCTGTACGCTTTTGTACTATGCGTGTCCAATCACGTTTCCATTTCACTATCACATCGGAAACAGTGGTCGTAGGGACATTCAGGATTGTGGAAATCTCGCTGTCAGACGTATGACACAAGTGACACCCCATTACCTAACCACGTTCGAAGTCCGTGAGTTCCATGGAACGCCCCATTCTGCTCTCTCACGATGTCTAATGACTACTGACGACGCTGATACGGAGTACCTGGCATTAGCTGACAGCACAATGCACCTAATATGAAAAATGTATGTTTTTGGGGGTGTCCGGATACTTTTGATCACATAGTGTATCTAATGAACAATTTCATTTGACTGTTGTTGGAAAAATAAAAGTGTGGTTAAGACACAAGAAAAGTTATTAAAAGTTTTGAAGAACTATCAATTGAAGGAAATCTTTTTTCCTTAGATATTAATAATATTAATGACATTTATTAATTTGACCTCTTTGTTTTCGTTGTATTACGAGCTAAGCAATTCCTTGAAATGTCTGTGATTTTTGTAATGAGAGAATTTCGTAATATTTACTCTTCTTATGTTGTACAGCCTTTTTGACAATAACCAGAGTTTAAGTTTTCAAGAAAGTTTTTCCTTAATGTAAAACGTTCCTCCATCATTCTTAATAAAATTTCGAATATATTATCGTATGTGCATTGCACCTTATGACACACACAGCCGCAATTGTTACTGACAACCAAAGAAAACTTCAGAGTAGATTATCGTTCTTTAGCAGCTGCATTTGCAGATTTCAGTTTGCTTTTGAGAAGATCGGTACACCAGTCACCAAACACTATGCGAATATGAGGTAAGTTACTTTCATTTTACAACAAATCTCAGTTTGCATTCTTGTGAGTAAAGTAGTGGGGCAACAGCACCATCACTCCACATTGCAGATTATCTGTATTAGGGGCAGATATACATCCAAAGACAAACTTACTGTTGTTTTTTGTTTGACAGGCCCTTGACCTATTTCCCTGCTAAGGGGATTATGGCCCCCTGGGGATAATCCTTCCCTTCAATTGACAGTTCCTTATCCTTTTGTCCCACAAATCCCCCTCCCCTTCCTCCTCCCCCTCCTCTTCCTCCATCCCTCTGAAAAGTCCCCTCGACGATATAAGCACACTTTTGACATCAATTTGATTGACTAATTAATTAAATCGATGAATTAATTAGTCAATGAAATTTATATCAAAAGTATGCTTGTATCATCAAGGGGATTTCTCAGAGAGATAGGGGAAGAGGAGGGGGAGGGGGATGGATGGAACAATTGGTTAAGGACTTGTCAATCAAAGGGAAGGATCATCCTCAGGGGGTCATAATCCTCTTACCAGAACAATAGGTTAAGGATGTGTCAATCAAAAGAGATGAATAGGTTTGCCCCTGAATGTATACCTGCCCTGATGTAGGCAACCCGCAATGTGGGGTGATGGTACTGTTGCCCCACTACAGAGTAAACGGTAAGGTCATAAGTTTTGGGTGTTGTACTAAGTAAGCAGATTAATTGACAGTAAAAAGTACATATTATCTGGAACATTTTTCTACCATATTGAGCATCATTTTATTTTGTGGATATTTAAAGTCAGATATTGCACTTCATGTTATGTAACTTTCATAATGTACTTCAGTACTGAGTTTCAGTTAAATAACTTTCAATGAGTACACAAGTACTTTCTTTTGGGATTTAATTAGATTTATTATCGTTATTTCAAATTCAGCGTTTCATTAAGATTTGAGATTTGTTTCAGGACACTGTTCACATGCGCAACACAGGGCCAAGAAACAGTTTTGCTCAGCAGTTGAATACCATATCTCAAGCTCACTTTACACGAGAGAAAGTTCTTCGAAAAATAGTATTCAGCATTTTGCATATAGATAAAGTACATAGAAAGCTTACAATGCTACAGTGCAGATCTCACATAATGTGAGGCAATTTCTTTCGGCAACTGACAACCAAGACCATTAAGCAAAAGACACTGGTAGCCTACTGATGCAACTAGATTAACAGTTTTTCTTTGCATTACTCCTTTTATAGAAAAATATTTGCTTCTGTAAATTGATGTACACAAATAATCGTCACACTACGTACAATATGCGATGCAGCTTTCTCTCGTGACGAGGACTGCAAGTTTTCTTTTAAGGCACTTCCGTTGGATCGTTTCTGACATAACTGCCTATTGTGTGGCTATTACTCTGATTGTAACAGAGACTGTAGGTCACTTAATGTGTCCTTGTTGAACGAACACGCCTCGTCACTCAGAAAATTCTTTTATATCCACTCACCCTCAATCTTCTTTACAATCCCTTTACACGTCCGGGTAGTACGATGGGCTAATACGATGTACCTGTGTTTGATTAAATCAGGGTGTCATTGCTATTACGGAGCCTTGCCGCCTTTCGTCCTATCGATTCTCCTCCGGAGATCGTAACCTTTTGGCACCCGTGATGAGGTCGCGAGGTGGCGCGCACGAGAGAGGTGGTCGACCGAGCGAACGTGCGAAGCGAGGGGCAGTTAGTAACCGCGTGGTTGGTAGTGGACACGAGAGGCAACCTTGGCGGCGAATACTGCCGCGATGAAAACGTCCATTCGAGTCGGCACTGGCTGTATTGGGCGCGTTTTGAATGGACTACGTAGTGAAGAAGTTTGGTGGTCGTTAGCCGACACATGTTGTTAGGGATCCTGACCCGTGACCTACCTTTCCGATGCTGTTGGACACGGTCTCACGTAATATGGCGATATCATTGCATTTACGTCAGTCATCAGTGTTATTTTTCTGCCCTCCGTGTTGCAGGTATTATGAACCCGAAACAGATTATGGGTTGATTCTCGATCACGAATGTCTGTGCATAATTTATGTTGTGAATCGCTGCTACCAAACTCGTTGTGATGTTCTGACTGTGATACTTCGTGTTTTCATCTAATGACGTCGATATTCTGGTTCAAATGGTTCAAATGGCTCTGAGCACTATGGGACTTAACATCTATGGTCATCAGTCCCCTAGAACTTAGAACTACTTAAACCTAACTAACCTAAGGACAGCACACAACACCCAGTTATCACGAGGCAGAGAAAATCCCTGACCCCGCCGGGAATCGAACCCGGGAACCCGGGCTCGATATTCTGGTTTACCATTTAAACCTAGTGTCTTAGTGAGTATTAATTCTTAATCTTACCGTTTAGTCTCTTTCAGAAAGCACTGTGTATCATTGAACAAATCTATGCACCAATGTATGGTCATTCCGCTGATATTCTGGTTTTCCATTTAACCTTGGGGCTTACTATGTATTATTCTTTAATATTACTGTTTAACCTCTTTCAGAAAGCACTCTGTATCATTGAATAGATCGATGCACCAATGTGTGGACATCTTGCCAGATCTTTCTGAGGAGTCTTGAATGTTTTGGTCTATCAAGGACGTGTAATTATATTAAGGCTAATTTATCACTTTATGACTTGCCTTGAGGTAATCATATGTCAGTGTGATTTGAATTGCTTGTTTCGAATATCTGGGTTTGAATGCGATTCGGTTACCGCTTAAAGGCAGTGACAATTTGTTTAACGCGTTTTGGTGCTAATTTGATGTTTCCTTATCTAATATTGTTCTAAGTGCACTGTCGTGGATTCATTAGGGTAGGATTATTTATTTAAGGAGTATAAATTGTAGCCTGTCCGTTGTTGCATTGAGACGCGCGATTTATTGGATCATAAATTCATACGATTTGTGATGTATGTGAGCCTGGTTTTGGGTTTGACCTACGCCTTCCGACCCTTGCGTGTCTTCCTTATTTAGTAGATTCTAACGTTCCGGTTATGCTCCAGGTACACCCTGTAACAGTTGCCTGTTCTAAAGTTAATACTGTCTGAGCCAGTATATGTGAGACGAAGTCGGTCTGCCGCGCGGAGTAGCCACGTGGTCTGTTTGCGCTTTGCCACGGTTCGCGCAGCTCTCCCCGTAGAACGTTCGGGTCCCCCCTCGGGCATGGGTGTGTGTGTTGTCCTTAGCGTAGGTTAGTTTAATTTAGATTAAGTAATGTGTAAGCCTAGGGACGTATGATCTCAGCAGTTTGGACCCATAGAAATTTACCACAAATTCACAAATTTCCAAATTTCCAACAAAGCTGGACTGAGGCTTGTATACTTCACACTGTTGGTCAGGTCGACGATTGGTGGTCGAGTAGGACAACCGACCGTTGACCACGCTGCCTGCTGTGTACGGCGTTCGTGTCTGTACCCGGTTGCCGCCTGGAGATCATATATATTTATATGTGTCTTGTTCTGGTCCGAAGCTCACGGATTAAAAAAAAAATTCTTATATGTAATCATAGCTTGTCCTTTTCAGGCGTTAGCTACGTTGTTTTTTAGACTGTACGATATCCATGTTTAAAGTTGCTGATTTTCTTTATGCAGTTATGAATGCATTTTCCAAGCGCGTCACTTGTTGTCTGTAAGTCGATTTTGTCAGTTTCCAGTTTGTCTTCAGTCTAATCCTCGAGATAGCATCGAAAGCATTTTATTGTAATCACATTACTACAATCCCTCTAAATCTGCATCAACGTAAATTGGCTTCTGCCGTTTGATCTGTAACGGTTGAACCTTATTCTATTGTTAATAATGGTACACTAAGCCCACGAAAGTTGCATTAGCATAAATCGGCGGCTGCCGTCTGATTTGTAAAATCATAGTTTGTTGCTTTTAGTTATTGTATCTGTATCAGAACTATTATCTCAGAGGCAAACTTCTGCCTGTTTAGATATCTGGTAATCACTCATATGGCAAAATTTTTCATTCTAATTATTATTCGAATTAATTGGTCCCACGAATAAATTTGTGTGCAATAAAAGGTGAATGAAGTTCTCCTTCCCCTAAAGTCCAGTCCTTCCACTTAATTCTTGATGGGCGTTTTATGAAGCGCCGATGTATCCCCTTATCATTCACTACGTTTTGGCTTTGGCTCATGACCATAAGGCAGAGAGCAAACCAAAATGAAATTATGTGATCAGGGTGCCAACGCATTATTATCTGAGCCGAAAAGTTCATCCTCTTAATATCCCTATTCTCCATTGTTCATATTCGACATTTGCTTTTACAAATCAGATTCACTCTTGGTTAGTTATTACAGGTATTTTGTCAGTTACCAATGAATAACGCTTTACCAGTATTTAGTCTACTTGACCTCTCTACATTTTATATATTTAGAATTTGTAACACTTGACGGTTACCTGCAGCGGCTTTTTCATCGCAATCTCAGAAGGTATTACAATTTTAGAGCTAGCGACGGAAGGAAAACGGTAGTATATTTGTATTTTTAGTTACGTTCTCTTCTTCTTGCCCCAGTCTGATATGTTATGAAGGTCGTACTAACATGTTTACAGTGAAAATACTTCTTAACTGCCCATTATACGTACTACTTTTTCGTCTCTTGCATTCTCACCGAGTGAGGCAGCGAGCTGTGAGCACACTGGCAGGCATCCGGAAGCTCCACGGCTCAAAGCCCCGTCCGACCATGCAGATTTGGATTTTCCCCTGTTTTCCCCAAATCGCTCCAAGCAAATCGCAGTATGGTTCCTTTGGAAAGGGCACGGGTGACTTCCTTCAGCATCCTTTCGTAATCTGAGCTCGTGCTCCGTCACTAATGTCCGCGTTGTCGACAGGGCATTAAACTTGAACATTCATGCTTCTTCCTTCTTGTCTCATCAATAATGATGCGCTAAATAAAGGGATAGATAAATCGTGCGTTAAATATATAAAAAATAACTCAAGAAAATATGCTTAGGGAAAACTGTAATGAAGTAAGAGCCCGAGATGAACTATGGAATAAAGAAAGAGCTTAATAAATGTTTTTTTTTAATATAGGATGAAGAATATTTCCTTTCAGAATCAGACAGTTGTGAATTGCTATATTTTTGATATATATATATTTTTTCCTAAGCAACTGTTAAAAATTGAGAATCTTTTACCACTTTCTCATATTAACCTTCTGTAAGTTCCTTACATAGAATCAATGCCTAGCAGATTATTTTTGGTTACCTGTGTAGGAGAATCTTTTACCACTTTCTCATTTTAACCTTCTGTAAGTTCCTTACATAGAAACAATGCATAGCAGATTATTTTTGGTTACCTGTGTAGGAAGAAAACAGATCGAACTGTGTCCTTCGTTGTGGCTTTTAGAAACTTTCCTCTGAGTTATGTTTCACATACTGAATTCCTGTTTGCTGTAATGAAACGCTCTTATATTTCCTTCTCTTCCACAAAATCATTACACACTATAGTCAGACAAATTACCTGTATTATAAGCTCTTGTATGTCTGTTTAAGTGACTCGTTCATCAGCTTCATAAGAGAACCTATTTCCTCCTTAGGAAACATTTGGCGTCCATGCAACGACCTGAAACCCAGCGGCGCTCACCAAATGTGTTAATAAGTGGTTAATTAGGCGCTGCTTTCGGCAGGCGGCTCACGAGGTCTCTGGAAGGCCGCCATAACCACCAGCAGAAGGCCTCTCACTTGGGTTTTAGCAGATGGGACGGGTTTCAACAGACTCGGACAGTCTCCATCATTTTTACACGCCTTACCCCCATTTACGTTTTGATCGGCGTCAGAACAAAAGGGAACAAATGAAATTAAATTTTCCAATCCGATGTGTAGCTACTGATACACGCAAGAGCGTCATTTTTCGCTACGACCGCTAAAACTCCACACAGTCTGAAACTTCCTGACATTCAGGTATGAAAGGTGTGAAGCGCGACGGCTCTCGAATCAGGACCTTTGTGTTTCACGAGAAACGACTGTCTTATGCAAGCTTGCTGAACGGACCGTCTCACATCATAGGAAATTAGGACAGAGGTATTGGTCGGTACTAACGATGAGAAGGACCTGAAGAGCTCAGATCGACAAACAGATGTAAGGTAAAAGTGTGTCACAAGAGCTTGAACTCTGCTGTAATTTAACTCGCTCCCTCTAAAGGGGGGTAGGACGTCAAACGTGCCGCCTTGGAGCAGGAGAGGCACAACAGAACATTTTAATTTCCACTGTCTATACTTTTACAATGAAATTCATATAACTTTGTCAACATGACCAGGAAGGATTCAGAATTCACACTCATAGCAGCGGTAGTTCAAAAACATAACAAAATAAATTTCTTTTACATGCGAAATTTCATCATTTTGTCACTTTCTATTGGCTGCATTTGTTGCTATAGGTAATTAACAGATATTCTTCCATGAATTTTGCACAGCATACGAACCATACTTACAGGTGTATGAAACGATAAAATTTATTTAATTATGAAAAAATGAATGAGTTCTTAGGTTTTAAACTTCATATTTAGGAGAAACTCAAATTTCATAGTTAATTGAGTCAATTATCTCAATTTTAACACAGTTTTTAATAGATTTGGGACAACTCCAGGGGAAGATGAGGACTGAAGTTCATCCAACATATAACTAAGGACGTTGGGTGCAAGTGCTACATTCATATGAATAGGTTAGTGCGTGAGAGTAATTGGTGGAGGGGTCGCACCAAAGCAGCTGCAATACAGAAGGAAAAAAGAAAAACATCTGGTGCAGGAGAACGGAGCATAGCGTTTATCTTATATTTAGTATGTTCACTCAGTCAATGATTTATGGTGAAACAGAAAAGTCTTGTGGCTTTCAGTTTAATGGTTAAAGAAAAGAAAAAGTTGAGATGATTCTCAGAACACGGAACTCAATGTTAACATTAATATATTCATCTGCTAATGGTTCAGCTCCGTGATTGTGATTTGAATTGCTTGAAGAATAACAGCAATAAGACACTTTTTATGTGTTTTATTGATACCAAGATGAGTTTCAGGCTTTCACCCGTCTTCAACAGGCTGACAATCAACTGGGGAAACTTTGTACCATTTTTTTTTTCTTTTTCTAAGTAGAATTGACACAAAATAAATTACAAACCACGAGATCCACTGCAACATTTTTTTGTGTAGCAACTCAGTACCTGGAGAAGTAAAAATGCTTACTAATTATGACCTATTAGAGTAAAATATCAATTTTAATACTGGTAGGAATTTACACTCATTCATGTTAACATTAGACGAATCTTAAACAGTATTTTTCCTATATCTAATGCTCTGTGAAACTTTAGATCAAGCCAAAATGAAATGAGGTGTTAATAAGAAGTAGAAATAGTATTAATCTAGTACTGGAGGCTCACTTTGAGATACAAGATATCTGTATCGATCCGGCATTGTTGAATTGAAGTCACTAGCGTCAGAAGGAATCTTTACAGCCAGTGTAATCAAAAAATAATCACAAGCCTAGGAGCTTGTAAGAAGGTGGAAAAACAATTGAAATACGAAGTAGAAGTCACTGAGGTAATATAGTGTTACATTTGGTACAAAAGAGTGCAAGTAGATGGAATACCACACGTTTGAAACGAAAGCAGTAAGTGATAAAAGCTGGTAAAAACCTACCCTAGTTGACCGTAGTGAATTTATACCTCCGGCTCTTCAATGATTTTATCAACTGAATTTTACACGATGCAGATGCCCCATGTAAAATGACAATTTATTTAGCTACTACTTTCACCGTGTTGTGTATTTACGTTTAATTAATAAATGGGCCACTTTTGTTCTGAAACTTGTGGCTCCTTTTCCTGCCTTTATACAGGATGTTATAAAGTCGTTACATCAGACGTCTAGAGGTGACAGATCACGTAACGGGGAACAACTTTTGTCAGCGACAAATTGTTCGCTTCCCAGCGACGCTAGACGCCTTTTATTATTTGTTATGCCTCGGATAGGAGGCAAGGCTTAGGCACATTGCAGCATATGTATGCAATATGTGCCTATAAGCTCCACGTGGAAAGGCATAGACCGAGAGAAGTTAAACTTCCTGATTCGATCCTAAAATATCCTTCCCCGGTTAGAGACACAATTTCTTACAATTTTCTTGTTGAGAATAGCGCTATCACTGCAGTAGGCAGTATGCACAAGCATAACACGTGGGTAGTAGACCTTTCTAGCCTGGTGAAATCTCGTCGTCTCAAGGCCGACGAATTCCATATAAAGACGCCTAGCCTCGCAGGGAAGAGTCCGCGAAGCATGGATCATTTCATCCGTAAGAAAAGTTGTTCCCCAAGATGTGATATACCAAGCCTAGACCTTGATGCAAAGAGTCTGAAACACCCTTTATGCATAGGACAAACGCGTATAGTTTCACTGATGCAGCACAGCATTCGCCACGTGGCTGACTTATCCGTTTACTTAGGACGGCAATTGGAACTGAAGTGAAGTTGCAATTTTATTACACAGTCCGAAACTACTTACGAACTCGGTTGTGTTTATAGACAATATTTTTGACCTCCAAACTTGATACACGCTTCTGTTTGACTTAAAACTTAATTTTCAATGTTCCCGCCTTCGTAGCTGAGATCGCTATCGTACGCCGGTGAGGTGGCGCTCAACTCGCTGGTAGGCCGGCTTGGATACTACTGTCGGAAAATATTCGCTGCCGAAAAAGGGAGGCGAAGGGGAGACTAAAAGTTCCTGATCTTCAATCTTTGCTCCAATCTCTTGGATTAAATTTCAAATCTCTCCGCAGTGTCTCAGGAAATGAGGGCACGTGACACGGTTACTGGTGATCATACTTGGTGTGGGGATGTTAAGGTCGGCGGACTGCCTGGTACCATTCGAAAGGAGCAGGCATCTCCCTTCTCTTCGTCCACAATAATACAAACAAAATACCATACTGTAGAAACGCTCATCATACTTATCCAAAAGACACTAGGACCTTGCCTAGAATGGGGATCCAGAATACCTGCATCTGCTCCCTAAAGTTTTTTACCTGCGCAAGGGACTACATGCACTTGAATATTCGATGTATGTACTGAGTCGGATTAGTTTATTTTATAATTCAACCAACTGTCCTGTGAAATAGAAACAAAGCATTAACCACAGTAAAGGCAGTAGCTTTGAAACTGCACATCTTTGCACATTTATTTAATGAAAATCTCTGCTGCGTAACATTCAACAACGTGTTGTTTTACCCTGTGCAGTGCAGTATTCTTGCATTCTTCGTAGCAGTAGCGGATCCATAGGGGGAGCTATGGGACTCAAGCACTCCCAAGAAGTATCTGCGTCCATCCTTGGCATATTTCACAATTAAACGATATTATCCTACTTTCTTAGTTTTACACTACCTACAGTACAGTTTTCATCACTTCTCTTTACCTACATTTCTGTAAGAAATTTTACATTTCTGTAAGAAGCTGTTTACATGACGAGTTTTCAATCCGCACACCACTCATTCGAGGTCCATCCACAGCCACACACTACAACCACCGCCACCCGGTCGCCCACGATGTGGTCGCGGGTTACTTGAGGTGCGGGCGTGCAGTTTGCGGATGCACGCGCAGTGGTATCTCTTTGATGATTTTTCGTTTGTTGAATCAAACACAGCAGAAGGAACTATGAAGTATTGTTATTAGTTGTTATCACGGCACCCTTTTATTTGTTTTTGTGAAAATTTGAAGAAATAACACTGAAACGTAAACAACGAGATCTACAGTTTTTTTGATTTATTTTTTATTTTTCTTTATTGAAAAGAAAGGAAGAAGACTGCGAATCGAGCGCAAATGAACCAATATTACCCGGCAACAATGTCATCGACATATCATTAACGACTCAAAGTTCATCAGGTACATCCTTCTGATTATTTTGTATGTACTTGAATGAAATTGATACAAATACGAGTAGTCGTGTTTGTGACTTTTTATTCCTTTGAGTTCGCTGATCTTTCGATCGAGGTGGTGTGGACGGTATGGACTGCACTCTCAGGACTAGACCCTCCCTACCTCCCTTACAGCGAATGGCATGAAGTAATATTTCCGCTATTTCCGTCATTCTTTCTTTAATGTGTAGATGGAACAGTAGGGTCGAAAGACTACATCGCTGCCTTATACCCTTTTTCATCCAAGCACTTCTTTCTTGACCCTCCGCTCTTGCTATTCCCTCTTCGCTCTTCTACATGTTGTATATTACCCTTCTCTTTCTGTAGCTTACTATTAGTTTCCACAGAACTCGAACATATTGAACCATTAGACATTGACGAACTCTTTTCCAGGTCGTCAAACCTATAAACATGTCTTAACTTTTCTCTAGTCTTGCTTCTGTTATCAAACGCAACATCACAATTGCCTTACTCCTACCTTCAACGTTCCTAAAGCCAAACTGATCGCCATCTAACACATCCTCAGTTTTCTTTACCATTATTTTGTGTATAATCTTCGTCAGCAACTTGGATGCGTGATGTGTTAAGCTGATTGTAAGATAATTTTCGCATTTGTCAGTTCTTTCAATCTTTGGAATTGCGTGGATGGTGTTTTCCGAAATTCTGATGGTATTTCACGATCCTCATAAATTCTACACACCAATATAAATAACCGCTTTCTTGCTACTTCCTCCATTGATTTCAGAAATTCCAATGGAATATTATCAATCCTTTTTGCGTTATTCAAAGTCTTACAAAGTTCTTTTAAATTCTGAATCTAATACTGGATCTCCTATCTCTTCTATATCGATTCTTGTTTCTTCTTCTACCACGTCACCAAACATATCCTTCCGCTCATAGGAGCCCTCAATGTACTCTTTCCACCTATCCGCTCTGTCCTCTGCATTTAACAGAGGAATTCCTAGTGCAACTCTAATTTTGCCACCATTGATTTTACTTTCACCGAAGGTTGTTTTGACTTTTCTGTATGCTGAGTCAGTTCTTCTATTTCTATTTCTTCACATTTTTAATGCAGCCATTTCGCCTTAGATTCCCTGCACTTCCTATTTACTTCGTACCTTAGCCATTTGTATTTTTATATTCTTGAATTTCTCCCAACGTTTTTTTTTCTTTCTTCTCTCGTCGATCAACTGAAGTATAATTAAAACAATTGCAGCCCTCGGTCGTGAGAATTCTTTTTGACGTAAATTTCGGTCACTTCTAAGAGTGCCTTCATCAGGAATAAAACATTTAAAATTGGCATGTCACGTATAAAATAAACAAGAAGCGATAACGCTGAACTATTTCTTCTGTTACCCACGGTCTCTTCACAATTACCTTATTTGTACCTACGTTTTTCTTTTCAAGTTTTGTGACTGCCGTTTGTAGAGATGTCCACTTCTCTTCAGCTGTACTGTCTACTGAACTATTCTTTATCTCAGTATCTATAGCTTTAGGAAACTTAAAGTGTATCGCTTACAATTCAGCCTACTCTTCGTCAATACTGCATTGTGATCTGCGTCTGTATTTGCTCCTGGGTATGTCTTACAATCCACACCGATTTCGTACTCTCTGCCTCACCATGACGTAATCTAACTGAAATATTCCCGTATCTTTCGGTCTTTTCCAACTATATCTCCTCCTCTTGTGATCTTGGACAGAGTATTCGCTGTTACTAGCTGAAATCTATTGCAGAACTCAATTAATCTTTCTCCTCTCTCTTTTCTCGTTCCAAGCCCATATATTCCCGTAACACCTTCTTCTACTACTCCCCTACAACCGCATTCCAGTCCCCCATGACTATTAGACTGCCATCTGCTTTTACGTTGTGAATTACCCAATCACTATCGTCATGTACTTCCTATGTCTTTTCATCTTCAGCTTGTGACGTCGGCATGAATACCTGATGTATTGTTCTCAGAGTGGTTTCCTGTCGATTCTGATGAGAACAACACTGTCACTGACCTGTACATAGTAAATCACTCTCTCCCCTACCTTCCTATTCGTATCGAATCCTACTCCCATTATATCATTTGCTGTTGCTGTTAATATTACCCAGTACTCATCTGGCCAGAAATCCTTCTCTTCCTCTAATTTAACTTCACTGACTCCCTCTACATCTTGACTGACCTTTGCATTTCCCTTTTCATGTTTTCTAACTTCCCTACCACGTTTGAGCTTCTGACATTCCACACCTAACTCGTAGAACGTTATCTTTTCGTTGGTTATTCAGTCTTTTTCTCACGGCCACCCCCACAGTGCCAGGCCCCGCCCGGAGGTCCGAATGAGGAATCTTTCGCTAATAGAGAGATCATCATGACACTTTTCCTGTTACAGGCCACATATCCTATGGATACACATTATGTGTCTTTAATGCAGTGGTTCCCATTGCCTTCTGCATCCTCCTGATCACTGCCGATTTTTCCTCCGTTAGGAGCAGTTTCCAACCCTAAGGGCAAAAAAGTGGCACTGAACCACTGTCGGCTCCGTCGCCCTCTTTGACAAGGCCGTTGGCAAAATGGTGACTTCTTATGCTGGAATTCTTCGGCCGCCATTGTTGATGATTTCTAGTCATCGTTTAACCGATGGCTGTTCTTTTTGTATAGGAAGCCTCCCTGGAAAAAATAAGGATGTGCAATTAGCATCAAACTTAAATGGAAGTAAGAATTCTCTTCTGGCGAAACAAAGAAAATGGTATCCGCGTACAGCCAATATGTGGGTAGATGCACTTAGAATACCAAGTCAGTCAGGCTCGTTCCGGGCACGTCTTCTCGAATAATATTCAATTTTCCAGAACGAGATTTTTCACTCTGCAGGAAGTGTGCGCTGATAGGAAACTTCCTGGCAGGTTAGAACTGTGTGCCGGACCGAGACTCGATCTCGGGCCTTTGCCTTTCGCGGGCAAATGCTCTACCATCTGAGCTACCCAAGCACGACTCACGACCCGTCCTCACAGCCTTACTTCTGCCTTTCTCCTACCTCCCAAACTTCACAGAAGCTCTCCTGTGAAGCTTGCACACAGTTCACCAGATGTTCATCCATGTTAAGTGTGTGACACAGGGGGCACGTCGGCGAACCTGACATGTTAATGGCATGTAGACGAAGTTGTATCACGTACTTCTCATTAACAACCAGGTATCAGATCGCGCGATCGTTCATGTCGAGAAGGGCTTGGTGCAGAGAACACCAGTCCATAGGCCATGCGACCGTAGGATACCGGATTTTTACCACATTCCTGGCATGATCTTTCATCATCAGGCGATAAATATCACGTACCGTAGCATTCTTGGTACAAGGCAAGTCAGTATCGACATAACTGTATTCGATTATAAAGATCCTGACATGTGAAGGGGAGGTAGAAGTATGTGCTGCTGCAACAGGCGACAAATAGGATGGAAGGGCCAGTTCTTAACCCGGTTCTGTGGGGGGTCCACGATGTAACCATCATACTTACATAAATAACAGCTGCCCTTATATGGACGTTTACAAGGCCGAGCCCAGCGTCTCGAAGAAGGAGAGTTAGCTTGTCATAGCGGACTTCGATGGTAAGACCTGCGCTAACAAAGTAGCCAAACGCCGCCTGCAGTTGTGTTCTGTTGCCTTTGGCACGGGTAAAATGTGTACCAAATGGGGTATTCGCGAAGCCAGATGAATGTTAACAAAATCCGTCCATTGCATCATGACTAATGTTCGCAGGTTATTGTCACGAATTTTCGTGCGGTTCACTTGAAGGAGATGTTTATAGCAAAGTGAGGCCGTTCGCTGTATATCACATGTGCAGGTGATCCCCAAACATTTTAGCTTGTCCAGTAATGCCAATGGGGCCACCATCCCTGGTGGAAGACCTCTATCAATCATCACAGCACTAGACTTCGTCAGTTCACACGGCTTCCCACAGTTGTCCCATATCTGTTCACCTATGCCAGTGCCTCTCGATCTTCATCTCCCGAACCAAAAACAACAGGTCAACCGCGTACGCACGACATATTAAAGCATTCTCCCTCAGGCGGCAAGAAAGAAAATCTTGAAGTGATAATTTAACGTATTCAATGACCGATAATGTCCATTTCCTCGACCCACGGACGGCTTGGAGACGGGAAAAAAAAGCCTTCTATGAACTCAGGCTGGAGGGTAAGCTCAGGATTCAGCAGTTCTTGATATATCAGTCCAGCGTCAAACCTCGATGTCCTGGAATGCTAGGTAAAACTCTAACAGAGTGCCCTCATGACCCTGGGATTTGTTTGCTGCTACCTTAGGAAGGGCATTCACGATGTCATCAACCGTAATCGTCGCTGTAAGAATATCTACTGTAACCCTATCAGTTGGAGGACATCATTCATTGGTGTCCTGATCCTCCTAGTGGTCCAAACTCACCTGCGATATCATTCTGAGACATCAATCGGCAATCATCTGGCATGCTGAGATCGTGGACCAACGTTCTCCGACACCGCTGCTTCTCTCGTATCACACGATGCATGGATGGGGGTTCCCCTCAAACTCAGTTTCGATGTCTCGCACGTACTGTAGTGCCCTCAAGGCGGCGACGCATAATCGAAATTACGTTCGTCTCAATCGGTTGAATTTCAGCCTGTCGTTGAACAGAGGGGACAAGGCTTCAGATTTGCGCAGGCTTAGCGCAGTCGAACCACAACCGGAGTGTTGACGGATATGCTTGAAGGCGCCCCACACACTTGTTCAAAGTCATCTCTAAGACCTACATGCTTTCCAAATGCTGGAGATGGACCACATTCAGCTTTCACGTCCCTCGACCGCGCTACACTTTCAACCACTGCAAGGAAACAGTGAAAATGAAGGCAACGTGTAAGAGAACATCGTAGGCCATAACACTGTACCAAGCGTGGCAGCTGTGAGTCCTTGGAAACCGTAGACAAGGTCAAGACGATTCGCTGAGCGGCCTGTGACAAAAGTATATCCAGGCCGACCACCATGCACGCGGTCCCAAATATCAGTGATGTTCAGTTTGTGCACAGGCAGTTCGAATTCCTGGCATGTGGTAAAATGGGGATGTTGGTCTTTCTGGTGCAACACACAACTGAAGTAGCCACCAAAAATGATGTGTTGATAACGGCCCACAAACATGGGGGCGACCTCGTCTGAACACAATCGCGACCGTTGCAGTCGCTTGGCCGTGCCCGATGAAGCATAAACACTGATCATTCGGACACTATGAAAGATCACAGCAAGATCCCTAGGCGATAGTAGGTAAGCTACTTCGTGTACCTCAATGCTTTCTTTTAAAAGTATGGCCGTCCCAGTACCACTGTCAGCAGACGGCGTCACATAGTCACAGATAGTCGGAAACATCTCTAGGCGAACTTCCTCTAGGAGGGCAACATCTAGGTCTGGCGTCCTCAACATTTGGTGAAGTAATTGTAGTTTGACAGGTGTGCCAACGCTGATTACATTTATTGAGCTGGTCTTGTAAGCTTTTCGCAGAATCGAGTACAGCGGGACGCTTATTGAGGCAGGGGGAGGAGCAGGATGCAGGATTGTGTACCAGCAGGTGGCACATCCCCATCCAGTACTCCTGTCGATTAGCAGTCGTGGGTTGGAGCGTCAGTATTCGGTACTGTCACAACGGCAGGTGTTTCGTCTTCTACATCATCAGACCACGCAGAACAGCGTGGACGGTGTGCGTCCAATGGAGCGTCTATCGAGTGTGAAGGTTTTGCTGTGTTTGTGATAGAAGAGCGATGCTGTCTCAGCTATTGCTCAACCTCCATAACTGCGGATCCTGGTGCATGTGCTGATGGTTTTATCTCCGACAGCGGGCAGGCACATGGTTCCGCCGCCCCATCGGAAGATGATCTTGGTAGGTGTTCCTCATCGCCGTGAGATTGTGTCAAAGGGGCTTATCCGCCGTTTCCGACATCTTTCAGGCGACCGTTGCTTGCGCACGTGACGTTCAGTGTCCAAAGACGCTTGGGTATCCTGACGATCAGGCATGAAAGGACCGGTAGGCACAACCACAGAGTCGAGATCCATTCCCTGCTCCAGAGATTACCCAGCACAACACAAGACAGTCGGGGTAAGAGGGGGCAAGGATGTAGGCGTCCTTCCGTTCTCAATATCCTGAGGTACTGCCGGAGATGGCGATGGTTCAGCAATAAGATCCAGCACAGACTGCGAGCAGAGGTCGTTTTGGAGAACCTTGACAAAAGTCAGAGAAGACATTGTCGGTATGACCATGGCCCGCTGGTCCCCAGGCGGCCACTGTCTGCTTCTGCGTTGCATATAGCTCGAACGTAGGCGTCCTTTCTGGCTGGTCACCATGAATTATAATGGCATGGCATCCGCCAGTATATACATAGGACGGCATGTGTTTGGTTAGTTCGATGCGGATCTGTGGTATCCTGTTGAGAACCGAGTATGTGGTAAATTGATCCCCCTTTTCATCTGTATGGTTAATCGTCTTCCCGTATGGGCAGAATGGAGATACCACCACCACTAATGGGACCTCAAAAGGGAATTCAAATACACGGATCGTCCGCATGTTCCACATTTACATCACCGATGTGTCCATCAGAGTGGCGGAATTTTAGACCACTTCTACTTGCAAGTAGAATTCTGTCACATACTTCTTCGTTAATCAGCTTCACAACACCGCAGTGCTCCCTATAGAAAGTTGGATGCCAACAAGGTTGTTAAAATCAATCTTCACTTAATCTCTGATAAACTGTTCGATTTCGAGTTCCTTCGGTCTTGCATATTGAGTCGAAAAGCTGATCTGCAGCATCGATTTTCGGTGGTCATAGGCCATCCTTTTTTTTAAGAAAATGTAGCTACGCTGCAAGGACATAAACACGATGTCAGTGCTGCTCCCCCGCCGAAGGCAGACTGTGCAAGTCCGAATCCAAGACTGAAGATGTTTTGATTACTTATCAGAGACGCTACACTTAGATCATTGGTGCAGAATGTAGTCGTAATCAGCCGGCCGAAGTGGCCGTGCGGTTAAAGGCGCTGCAGTCTGGAACCGCAAGACCGCTACGGTCGCAGGTTCGAATCCTGCCTCGGGCATGGATATTTGTGATGTCCTTAGGTTAGTTAGGTTTAACTAGTTCTAAGTTCTAGGGGACTAATGACCTCAGCAGTTGAGTCCCATAGTGCTCAGAGCCATTTGAACCATTTGGTCGTAATCTTTGGACAGGAAACATAGATACAAGTTAGGAAGGGAATGAAACAGGCTTGTAGTCCATCACCCCTTTTTTGATTGTATGCATTGGGAAAACCGTGTAGGAAACCAAACGGAAATATGGAAAGGGATTTCGGTTCAAAAATTGTTCAAATGGCTCTGAGCACTATGCGATTTAACTTCTGAGGTCATCAGTCGCCTAGAACTTAGAACTAATTAAACCTAACTAACCTAAGGACATCACACACATCCATGCCCAAGGCAGGATTCGAACCTGCGACCGGAGCGGTCGCTCGGCTCCAGACTGTAGCGCCCAGAACCGCACGGCCACTCCGGACGGCGATTGAGGTTCACGGAGCAAAAATAAAATCAGTAAGGACCGTCGCTGACGTCATAATTACATTAGGAAGGCGAAGGACTTCGAAGATCAGTTGAATTGAATAGATAGTGTTCTGAGGTTGTAAGATGAAGAAGAATGATGCCATTGTGAGATGAAGAAAAGTAAAGAAAGTAGTACAATGTATTCGAATCAAATCAGGCGATAATGAGGAATGAGACTGGAATATGAGACTCTAAAAGTATTACAAGAGTTCTGCTGTTTGGGTAACAAAATAAGCGATGATGGTTGAGATGGGAAGGAAATAAAAAGCTGACTGCAAATAGCAAGAGAAGCATTTCTGTAAAAGAGAAATTTATTAATATCGAATTGAAATGTAAGTGGTAGAAGTCTCTTCTGAAGGTATCTGTCTAAATTTTAGTTCTGTTCGGATGTATAACTTGGATAATAAACAGTACGGACAAGAAGAGAACAGAAGATTTTGAAATGTGGTGCTGCAGAAGAGTGGTGAAAGTTAGAGGGTTGGTCGGCTAACTAAGGAAGTGGTTCTTACTGAATCTGATTTTGCGGAAAACAAACTTATGGCACAACTTGGCTAAAAGCCAAGCCTTTGAGGTTCAGGGAGAAGAAATAAAAACTGTAAGGACGGCCGCTGACGTCATAATTATATTAGGAAGGCGAAGTACGTCGAAGACCAGTTGAATGGAATAGATAGTGTTTTGAGGTTTTGAGCCAAGCCTTTAAGCATCGTCCATCCAGTCCTGAGCTTTCCCCAGGCGATTTCAATATTTTTGGAGTTCTGAAGAAAGACGTTTGTATTTGTCGATTTCCTTTGGACGAAGAGATGCACGCCTGGGCCCCGTAGGCAACCGTAAACATTCTTCCATGAAGGCACTGATCATCTGGTTTCTCTGTGGGATAACAGTTGTGTTGACTATTTTTGGAATAATAAACAATTTACTTACTTATTTGCCACGTCTCGTTTTCATTTGACTCCCTATTACACTAGCTACTCCTTCCGTAACTTACAGATAAATGGTCCTAGGAGAATTTGTTTTAACGTTGAAGTTTACAACGCACAGGTTACTTTTATATCTAGTATTTAGACACCTAATAGTGCTCTATAAAACCCGGGAAATTACGTGATTAACGTAAAGTATTATGTAAAAAAGCAATTAGGTATTGAAAGAAAAGTTCCAATGGTCTTTACAATGCTGCTGCTTTACTCATAAATTATACCTATAAAGTAATCTAAAAGTGAGAGTGCGATGAGTGACTGAATGGATGAATGAACGAATGTAGACGATCAAAGGAAGAGAGGTCAAAAAGTCTGTACCGTGGCGGAGGAATACTTTTCGTTCAATTTGTTCCCCAGCAATGGTCATTCTAGCCAAGACGGTTACTTGGTGACAAGTGTAACATTTACTGGAGTCGTAGTGAATTACTGTGGATCTCTCAACCAGCAGACATGTGGAAGTCAAGCTAGATATTCGGACGTGAAATTTACAATTTTGCAACAGTCACCAAGAGCAATCAGAAGAAAACGAAAACACAGGATTGTAGTCCACAAAGTTTTATTTCACATATCCCTAAGACAGTTTTACAAAATCTTTTACAAAACCGGCTTTCCAATAGTCACCAATAACAAGGATAATCAAAGCCCTTATACATTCTTTACGTGAGTACATAGTTAAGTAAAGAGCCTTCCTTTTTAATTCAACAAATAAACGGACCCTAATAAATATGAATGATAATCGTAATTCCCCACAAAGGTAACAGGAATTTACCGGGACAAAATCCCCACAGGCGTATTAACCAACAGTATAAAGAATCCAACTTGCTAAAGAGTAATTTCAGCAGTGGGAAGCTTAGTCCATTAAACAAATCAACGGAATTCCACTTATAATATAATGACTATTCCACAGAACTCACTAGTGGCATTCGTTCCAAGTATAACACCAACTCGAAGACCGTAACAAGAGAAATTCCCAAATAATAGCTGGAGAAAAATACTCAACTTCTGTACTGGGGCGAGCAGCGAGATTGACAGGATACAGCCAAGTAACGTGGAGAGTCACCAAAACGTAGCTGGCCGAGCTAACGGCGTCCAAGGGGCCACCCCCTGTATTTGTCAATCCGGAACTGGCTGTGAGAACCACTGATAGTATACTGGAACATTTTTAAAACAAAACAAGGACAGACAACCAAACAAAAAGAGGCAACAAGAAAACACTCTACTTTCAAGGTTATGCCCCCTTTAAATTTAACACCCTTAACAGAAAGAAAACTTCAAATAAATGACATGGAAAATTATCCTCTTCTTACAGTTCATAATTCAAAATTTTTTACACGCAGCCCCCCCCCCCCCAATTAACGAGCATAACGTCAGGAGAAGTTAAAGGCCTACCAAACCAAGAATATTAAAACTGTAATACAAGACACGAAGGTCACGGCCCCTTCGAACGGAGACCACAGCATAAATCGCAAGATACTTAAGTACAGTAGAAACCCACTGTCTTAATACAAAACATGGCCTGCGCGCTGTGCTACAATGACTCATGCAGGTTTCACACTACTCACGCTTAGTATTCTCGTCACTGGACAGTGTTTTATGCTCTAAACACCACTATTCAATATACCGGTATGTCTGCCGGAACCAAGAGTGAATTCCTGATTTCCGCCTCAGCGGGGATAATCACAGTCGAACACCGTTTCCGGCTGTGAAAACAAATTACAATCAGATTGATCACCAATGTCACTTCAAGGAAAATAGCGAGTGCCCACCGTTATTAGCAGCAAGCGACGAGGCTCCGTATAGCGTACTTAGGCATCCAGCATCAAGTCGTACTACTCGTGGCGCCGCGAGCAACCAACGTTCCACACAACGATTACTGCGAGACTCCACAACACAACCTACGTCCATACCACGGACAAGCACGGCTTCTATCGCCCCAGAACAGGAAACCAAGAGAACCATAGCCGGAAGCGCCGAGCTTAAATAGTGGCCAGAAGAGGAAAACCAAAGAGAAAACGCACATGCCAGGACGAACAGAATTACTGCCCCTGTTAGATAATAAAACCACTGGCGCCAACGACTACACCACGGCTAAGATATTTTTAAACTTTTTTCAGTAGAACGGAAATGGTTCATCGTCCTAAGCATTCAGCTCAGCCCATACGTCGCAGGGGGTTATAATGGCAATTCAGTAACCAACTTTCTTCACAAGTTTGTTTGTCAGTGCCATTTCTGTAGGTGACATAAATAACATCCACGTTGGTTTCTAATTCAGTTAAAATATATTAGCAGGGCAGCCTCTATAATTTTTTGATCAGAGTGACCAGAGGCTCGAAAAAATGTATCCTTGACCCGTTTCCGTAATTAGCGTTCAAAGTTAGCGTAAGAAGGGCTATACGTGAGGCGTTCAGTGAACTCGAAAGTAAATTCTATGTACCGACTTGAAAGAAAATCCTAGGAAATTCTGGCCTTGCGTTAAATCAGTAACTGTATCGAAACAGCAAATCCAGACACTCTGGGATGATAACGGCATTGAAACAGAGGATGACACGCGTAAAGCTGAAATACTAAACACCTTTTTCCAAAGCTGTTTCACAGAGGAAGATGCACTGCAGTTCCTTCTCTAAATCCTCGCACAAATGAAAAAATGGCTGACATCGAAATAAATGTCCAAGGAATAGAAGAGCAACTGAAATCACTCAACAGAGGAAAGTCCACTGGACCTGACGGGATACCAATTCGATTCTACACAGAGTACGCGAAAGAACTTGCCCCCCTTCTAACAGCCGTGTACCGCAAGTCTCTAGAGGAACGGAAGGTTCCAAATAATTGGAAAAGAGCACAGGTAGTTCAAGTTTTCAAGAAGAGTCGTCAGGCAGATGCGCAAAACTATAGGCCCATATCTCCGGAATCGATCTGTTGTAGAATTTTAGAACATATTTTTTGCTCACGTATCATGTCATTTCTGGAAACCCAAAATCTGCTCTGTAGGAATCACCATGGACTCCGGTAACAGCGATCGTGTGAGAGCCAACTCGCTTTATTTGTTCATGAGACCCAGAAAATATTAGATACAGGCTCCAAGGTAGATGCCATTTTCCTTGACTTCCGGAAGGCGTTCGATATAGTTCCGCACTGTCGCCTGATAAACAAAGTAAGAGCCTACGGAATATCAAACCAGCTGTGTGGTTGGATTGAAAAGTTTTTAGCAAACAGAACACAGCATGTTGTTCTCAATGGAGAGACGTCTACAGGCGTTAAAGTAACCTCTGGCGTGCCACAGGGGAGTTTTATGGGACCATTGCTTTTCACAATATATATAAATGACCTAGTAGACAGTGTCGGAAGTTCCATGCGGCTTTTCGCGGATGATGCTGTAGTATACAGAGAATTTGCAGCATTAGAAAACTGCAGCGAAATGCAGGAAGATCTGCAGCGGATAGGCACTTGGTGCAGGGAGTGGCAATTGACCCTTAACATAGACAAATGTAATGTATTGCGAATACATAGAAAGAAGGATCCTTTATTGTATGATTATATGATAGCGGAACAAACACTGGCAGCAGTTACTTCTGTAAAATATCTGGGAGTATGCGTGCGGAACGATTTGAAGTGGAATGATCATATAAAATTAATTGTTGGTAAGGCGGGTGCCAGGTTGAGATTCATTGGGAGAGTTCTTAGAAAATGTAGTCCATCAACAAAGGAGGTGGCTTACAAAACACTCGTTCGACCTATACTTGAGTATTGCTCATCAGTGTGGGATCCGTACCAGGTCGAGTTGACAGAGGAGATACAGAAGATCCAAAGAAGAGCAGCGCGTTTCGTCACAGGGTTATGTGGTAAGCGTGATAGCGTTACGGAGATGTTTAGCAAACTCAAGTGGCAGACTCTGCAAGAGAGGCGCTCTGCATCACGGTGTAGCTTGCTGTCCAGTTTTCGAGAGGGTGCGTTTGTGGATGAGGTATCGTATATATTGCTTCCCCCTACTTATACCTTCCGAGGAGATCACGAATGAAAAATTAGAGAGATTCGTGCGCGCACGGAGGCTTTCCGGCAGTCGTTCTTCCGGCGAAAATACGCGACTGGAACAGGAAAAGGAGGTAATGACAGTGGCACGTAAAGTGCCCTCCGCCACTCACCGTTGGGTGGCTTGCGGAGTATAAATGTAGATGTAGATATATTCAAATATGTACAAATTTTAAAGAACAAGTGGATCATTTCTTCTTTTCCATTATCTAGAAAGTACTGTACAGTTACACTTTATCCATTTTAAATGAGCGTCGCAGAAGATGTGAGCTTGTTACATTGTAATACGTGTCAGAATGCAATACGTTCCGGAGGCACTAACTGCGTAATGTCGCTGAACATTCGCGATGTTTCGGAAGTTTCACGCTTTCATCAGAGGCTGGAAAAGTGGACTCTTTCCGAATCGCATCAGATTTTTAACGGAATTACACTGTTTCACGCCTGAGAAAGTTTCATTGAGTTTCATCGCTATTAAGATTTCTTTGCGCCCAACGGGCTTCTTTCTGATGTTGCGAGTGGCATAGATTGAGAAACAAAGAACACCAGCGGGGGAGATCATTTGACCGAGCAAGTCGGTTCCTGACTTCTGCAGAGTTGAACGGTCGCTCCTCATTTAGCGTTTTAACGTTTGTGTATAGAGGGATTAACAGGCAGAACAAAATCGGTTAGCTCTCTCCTTCTGTGTGTCTGTGTGTGAGTGTTTGTGTGTATATAGGGGTGGGAGGAAGATTATGTATTGGCGGATGTCAGAGTAAGGGTTTCTTTTATACAAGTAAGCTATAATTCCGTACAGCCGAATTTTTATAAACGAAAAAGTGTTAAATTTTAATAGAAACACTTTTTATTAATGAACGTGCTACAAATAAACATTATAATGGTAGACCGTGTGACACTCGTAATGGGGACTGTAGGCATTTTCACGTTGTCTTCGGCCACATTCTGAACGATTCATGTTCCATTTGCGTCTTCCAGTCAGGCATTCTATCACGCTTCTTTATAGCTATCTTTGTATTTTCATGTATTTTCTTTAGTAAGTTAAATTATGTCATTTCTTTAACTGTTTATGTAATTTCAAAAATGGCCCTGAACACTATGGGACTTAACATCTCAGGTCATCAGTCCCCTAGAACTTAGAACTACTTAAACCTAACTAACCTAAGGACATCACACACATCCATGCCCGAGGCAGGATTCGAACCTGCGACCGTAGCGGTTACGCGGTTTCAGACTGTAGCGCCTAGAACCGCACGGCCACTAGCGGCCGGCTATGTAATTTCCGTCCATCAGATCGGTTTGATTAAAAACAGCACAAGCCTCATTTCAGTACGTTTACTTTATTGGACTTAGTTCTTCATCGAAACTGATGTTCGAAGAATGATTAATAAAGTTGTGTTTATTGTCACCTAAATGGTCTGAATGGTTCAAATGGCTCTGAGCACTATGGGACTTAACATCTATGGTCATCAGTCCCCTAGAACTTAGAACTACTTAAACCTAACTAACCTAAGGACGTCACAGAACACCCAGCCATCACGAGGCAGAGAAAATCCCTGACCCCGCCGGGAATCGAACCCGGGAACCCGGGCGTGGGAAGCGAGAACGCTACCGCACGACCACGAGATGCGGGCAAATGGTCTGAATCCACTACCTCATGCAACAATAAGGAAATAACTACGTCGGCGATAATTCTGTATTTTTATTTCCTTCCCTTGCTTTGCCACGGCAATAACAATCAAACATTACGGTTAGTCTGTTTGTATTAACGTGCAGTTATATTTCCATCGGTTTCACAATTTCTGCGTATTGCTACACGCTGTTCAACCGTCCTGGCCAGTTTTGATGAATTCTACTTAGTCATGACGAACGATATATCAGTTAACAATGGCTTCGAATTTTTTTGCTTAAAAATAGTTGTCAGGGGACACTACGGTCTATATTTTTGATGTTTTTTTATCAGTAATTGTTCGAAATGCGACTATTAACAAAAATCATCACCTGTTTAGGAAGATGAAAATTGTATTGCGTGTTTCTTCACCAGTCATCTTCTCAGACAAGCACTAGTATGAAATTTTCCGGTTAAAGAAAGGTTCGATGCATAGTTTTCGTTGCGAGAAAACTAAAATTTCACACGCACCATAAAATTCCCATATATGCTATTGTGTAAAGGAAAAATTGGCATGATTGTGTACAAAGGTTGCACCACACAAAAATGTGCTGTTTCTCTACCACATTACTAGTTCGAATCTGTAAATAAATGTTGTGCTTGTTGTCCTTATTGACTGTCTTTGTAACTGAAAAAGAACTTCAGGATTAACTGGCAATTCGCTCAAAAATGATTAATTTATATCCGTAGGAGAACTGAAATGTATACGAGAATTAAACACATAATCATCGGACAATGTTTACGAGGACAGGAGACTAGCTGATATCTCATTAACAAATTAACAGCCGGCCAGAGTGGCCGAGCGGTTCTAGGCACTACAGTCTGGAACCGCGCGACCGCTACAGTCTCAAGTTCGAATCCTGCCTCGGGCATGGATGTGTGTGATGTCCTTAGGTTAGTTAGGTTTAAGTAGTTCTAAGTTCTAGAGGACGGATGACTTCAGAAGTTAAGTCCCATAGTGCTCAGAGCCATTTGATTTTGAACAAATGAACACGAATGTAGTAATAATTTGAATATGCTGATTATTGTTATCATTTCAGTCTCAGTTCTGAGAAAATAACAAGATGACGAAATGACAGCATAACTATACCGTACGTAATTGTTCATCATATCTGTTAAGGAGACGCAGTAGCCCCCAAAGAAACAGAAAGGAAAAGTTATTATTACCGAGAAAGTGATAAACGGAAAGTAATGTGGTAAGCGGTCGTCCGTGTTTGGGAATAATTTACGCAAGCCGTTTACGGAGCTCAATTACAGTGTCCGTTAATCGGCTGATTAACGCAGCCGACAGCTGGCTTGGCAAACGCCGGAGCAGACGCCTCTGCCCCTGTTATTACTTGAAATGACAGTAACTGCCGCCATGCCGGGTTCTCGTCGCAAGCAAGAGAGGAGTTCCACAATTTCACAGACGTATTCGCCGCCCTTAATAGCGCAGCTAACGGAGTTAAGGTGGCAGGCACTTCCGGGGTGCATTGTGATCTGAGACAGCTCTAGTGTCGAATACTTGGCACGTTGGAGCTTTCAAAACCGTTCTCTCAGTATTGTACATGAAATGTCTGTCGCAAGAAATCCAAGCAAATTCTGGCCACCATTCCTGAGTTGAAGGATCGCATCAGAACTGCCGTCGGCAATGTCCCTGGGAATACGTTACGCCGAGTTATGCAAAGCTTCCAACGCCGCCTAGATAATGTGTTGTGCAGAGGCGGCGTCATTTGACAGGAGTCATATTCAAAAAGTAATCCACGCAATGGACAATGACTTACACAGTAGTAAATGGCATACCTTTAAATATTATTTGACATAAGAGGTAATAAATAAATTACAGTTACTGCCTGATGGTGTGTTTTTAATATCCTACTATGAACGCTGTAGCACCCCTTATGAGAGTGCTTGTTCAAAGAAGAAGGAAAACATTAGTTTGCTTGATTAAACTGTAATTGTGTTAGCTATAGTGATTATTCTAGGAATAAAAGAGAGTGAATAAACCAGGACTTTTTGTCAGTGTTTTACTGTCGCGAAATACACTGAAGAGCCAAAAAAAAAAACCTGATACACCTGCCTAATATCGTGTAGGGCCACAGAGAATAGGCAGAAGTGCCGCAACACAACGTGGTGTGGACTCGACTAATATCCGAAGTAGTGGGAACTGACGACATGAACACTGCAGGGCTGTCCATAAATCCGTAGGAGTACGGGGGATGGAGATCTCTTCTGAACAGCACGTTGCAAGGCATTACAGATATGCTCAATAATATTCATGTCTGGGGAGTTTGGTGGCCAGCGGAGGTGTTTAAACTCAGAAGAGTGTTCCTGGAGCCAATCTGTAGCAATTGTAGGGTGTCACATTGTTCTGCTGGAATTGCCCAAGTCCATCGGAATGCACAATGGACATGAAGGGATGCAGGTGATGAGACAGGATGCCTCCGTACGTGTCACCTGTCAGAGTCGCATCTAGATGTATCAGGAGTCCCCTGTCATTACTTCAGCACACTCTCCACACCATTGCACAGCCTCCACCAGCTTGAACAGTCTTCTGCTGACACGCTGTGTCCATAGATTCATGCGGTTGTCTCCATACCCGTACACGTCCATGCGCTCAATACAATTTGAAAGCAAACTATTTCGACCAGGCAACATGTTTCCAGTCACCAACAGTCCAATGTCGGTGTTGACGGGCCCAGGCGTGGCGTAAAGCTTTAAATCGTGCAGTCATCAAGGGTACACGAGTAAACCTTCGGCTCCGAAAGCCTATATCGATGATGTTTCGTTGAATGGTTCGCACGCTGACACTTGTTGACGGCCCAGCATTGAAATCTGCAGCAATATGAGGAAGGATTGCACTTCTGTCACGTTGAACGAGTCTCTTAAGTCATCGTTGGTCCCGTTCTTGCAGGATTTCCTTCCAGCCGGAGCGATGTCGGAGATTTAACGTTTCACCGGATGTCTGATATTCACGGTACACTCGTGAAATGGTAGTACGAGAAACTCGCCACCTCATCGCTACCTCGGAGATGCTGTGTCCCATCGCTCGTGCGCTGACTATAATACCACGTTCAGACTCACTTAAATCTTGATAACCTGCCATTGTAGTGGCAATAACCGATCTAATAACTACACCAGTCACTTGTTGTCTTATATAGACGTTGCCGACTGCAGTGCCGGATTCTGTCTCTTTACTTATCTCTGTATTTGAATACGCATTCCTATGCCAGTTTCTTTGGCGCTTCAGAGCACATTTCGAATTCAAAGTTTCATCGTAAGGCATAAGTTGTCATGGGAGGACCTTCATTGTGGTATCAGCCCTGTAGAAACACTTTTCCTAGCAATTTTGTTGATTCCTTTTGTGCACAGCCTGAAAAAAATGTGAAATACCCAGAGGCACCCATGACTATAGAAGGTATTTGATGTTACTGAAGTGATGACAAAATCGAGTCACATTTAAGAAATACTTGGCAGTACAAGCCTACTTATCACTATGACAGTGATCTCCTCTGGCCTATATGCATGCACCGATTTGCCTGAGAAGAATGTAACAAAGCTGTTGCGTTCTCCTTGAGGTAGTATAATACCTAATCGTCGTGACTGGCCCTTGACATCCAAGATACTGGCACGGACGTAGTTGACGTCCAGCTGGAGCCACATATGTTCTCAGGGTGTTACGAAAAGGTACGGCCAAACTTTCAGGAAACATTCCTCACACACAAATAAAGAAAAGATGTTATGTCGACATGTCTCTGGAAACGCTTAATTTCCATGTTAGAGCTCATTTTAGTTTCGTCAGTATGTGCTGTACTTCCTCTATTCATCGCCAGTTGGCCCAATTGAAGGAAGGTAATGTTGACTTCGGTGCTTGTGTTGACATGCGACTCATTGCTCTACAGTACTAGCACCAAGCACATCAGTACGTAGCATCAACAGGTTAGTGTTCATCACGAACGTGCTTTTGCAGTCAGTGCAATGTTTACAAATGCGGAGTTGGCAGATGCCCATTTGATGTATGGATTAGCACGGGGCAATAGCCGTGGCGCGGTACATTTGTGTCGAGACAGATTTCCAGAACGAAGGTGTCCCGACAGGAAGACGTTCGAAGCAATTGATCGGCGTCTTAGGGAGCACGGAACATTCCCGCCTATGACTCGCGACTGGGGAAGACCTAGAATGACGAGGACACCTGTAATGGACGAGGCAATTCTTCGTGCAGTTGACGATAACCCTAATGTCATCGTCAGAGAAGTTGCTGCTGTACAAGGTAACGTTGACCACGTCACTGTATGGAGAGTGCTACGGGAGAACCAGTTGTTTCCGTACCATGTACAGCGTGTGCAGGCACTGTCAGCAACTGATTGGTCTCCACGGGTACACTTCTGCGAATGGTTCATCCAACAATGTGTCAATCCTCATTTCAGTGCAAATGTTCTCTTTACGGATGAGGCTTCATTCCAACGTGATCAAATTGTAAATTTTCACAATCAACATGTGTGGGCTGACGAGAATCCGCACGCAGTTGTGCAATCACGTCATCAACACAGATTTTCTGTAAACGTTTGGGCAGGCGTTGTTGGTGATGTCTTGATTGGGCCCCATGTTCTTCCACCTACGCTCAATGGAGCACGTTTTCATGATTTCATACGGGATACTCTACCTGTGCTGCTAGAACATGTGCCTTTACAAGTACGACACAACATGTGGTTCATGCACGATGGAGCTCCTGCACATTTCAGTCGAAGTGTTCGTACGCTTCTCAACAACAGATTCGGTGACCGATGGATTGGTAGAGGCGGACCAATTCCATGGCCTCCACGCTCTCCTGACCTCAACCCTCTTGACTTTCATTTATGGGGGCATTTGAAAGCTCTTGTCTACGCAACCCCCGTACCAAATGTAGAGACTCTTCGTGCTCGTATTGTGTACGGCTGTGATACAATACGCCATTCTCCAGGGCTGCATCAGCGCATCAGGGATTCCATGCGACGGAGGGTGGATGCATGTATCCTCGCTAACGGAGGACATTTTGAACATTTCCTGTAACAAAGTGTTTGAAGTCACGCTGGTACGTTCTGTTGCTACGTGTTTTCATTCCATGATTAATGTGATTTGAAGAGAAGTAAACACATAGCAGCTCTAACATGGAAAGTAAGCGTTTCCGGACACATGTCCACATAACATATTTTCTTTCTTTGTATATGAGGAATGTTTCCTGAAAGTTTGGCCGTACCTTTTTGTAACACCCTGTATACGGGACAGAACTGCTATCCACCTCAACATCACGCAGACGCCTGAGACACGTACCATGTGTGTTCGTGAGCACCGTCCTGCTGAACAATAGGCTCACGATACTGCCGCATGAGAGGTAGCATATGAGGATGCATGATGACCGTGACGTACCGTTGTGCCGTGAGAGTTCTCTCGGTCAGTCCCAGCTGCGACCTGAAGTCTTTCCCACGGCTCTCCAAAAGACTGCAGAAATGGGACGCTCAAGCACGGCGCTACCATAGTCGCCAGCTACAATCTCCGCTGGACAAAATGCAACGCCTCTCGACAGTAGTCCATGCTTATTGGCCACGGCAACACTCCAAACGTAGCTGTTTGTTTTGTGGCGATAACGACAGCACACACGAGGTGAAAGAGGAGCTTCATAACTTTCTGAACAGCATGGCGGCGAGCTGGTATGACATGGGCATACAAAAACTGCCACAGCGTCTACAAAAATGCAACGACAGAAATGGTGATTATGTCGAAAAATAGCTAAATGTTCAAGCTGTAAACTGATGTAAGCCATTGTAGAAATAAACAGATCTACGTACTTATAAAAGACCTTACTTTTGGGATTACTATCGTATCAGGTTTTGCTATTTAACGCAGTGAATTTAGGACTCAATGAAACATACTTTAATGTGTAAGTAATAGAGGAAGAGTGCCCAGGAGAGGATATGAACGTCATGTATCAATTTGGGATGTGAGAAAAAACTGAATGGAAGAAATTGCATTTCTGTTATTTGCGATACGGAAACGAAGTGTTGAATTCATTAGACGAATGCAAGGTAAGATTACGCTCGCTCTCCAAGATGTTCACATGGAGAACAGCACCCAAATTTCTCTAATTATAACACGTATTTACAGTTCATTCTCCGACATAATCGGATTATTTTACGAACTATGTTCTTTTTTCCGATGTTTATGAAATTTTCCAGATATCTATACTCATAATCAATGCCATCTTTTTATTTTTTAGGTGAACTCTATTCATACTTAATTACAATAGGGCCCACGTTGTAATCCACGACTCGCCGGTTCTACATCTACATCTACACGGATACTCTGCAAATCACATGTAAGTGCCTGGCGGAGGGTTCATCGAACCAACTTCAAAATAATCCTCTATTATTCAATTCGTAACAGCGCGGGAGAAAAACGAACGCCTCTGTCTTTCCGTGCGAGCTCTGATTTCCCTTGTTTATTGTGATGATCGTTCATCCCTGTGTATGTCGGTGTGAACAAAATGTTTTCGCATTCGGAGGAGAAAGTTGTTGATAGAAATTTCGTGAGAAGGTTCCACCGCAACGAAAATCGCCTTTCTTTTAATGATGTCCGCCCTAAATCCTGTATCATGTCAGTGACACTCTCATCCCTATTTTGCGTTAATACAAAACGTGCTGCTCTTCTTTGAACTTTCTCGATGTACTCCGTTAATCCTATGTGGTAAGGATCCCAGACGGCGCTGCAGTACTCCAAAAGAGGACGGACAAGCGTAGTGTAGGCAATCTCTTTAGTAGATCTGTTACATTTTCTAAGTGTTCTGCCAATAAGACGTAGTCTTTGGTTTTCCATCCCCACAACATTTCCTATGCGTTCTTTCCATTTTAAGTTACTCCTAACAGTAATTCCTAGGTATTTACTTGAATTTACGGCCTTCAGGTTTTACTCATTTATGCTGTAACTGAAGTTCAACTGATTCCGCTTAGCACTTATGTGGATGACCTCACACTTTTCATTATTTAGGGTTATTTTCCTATTTTCACACCATACAGACATATTTTCTAAATCGTTTTGCAAGTTTTTTATATTCTAATGACTTTAGTAGACGATAAAGGACAGCATCATCTGTAAGCAACCTAAGACGGCTTCTCAGACTGCCACCTACTCATTTATTTAGATACGGAACAGCAGGGACCGTATAACACTACCGTGGTGAACGCCGGAAAACATTTGTGTTTTACTCGGTGCCTGTCCGTCAATTACTACAAACTGCGATGTCTTAAAAATCACGAATCTAGTCACATAACTGAAACGATATTCCATATGCACACAATTTGATTTCAAGTCTCTTGTGAGGTACAGTGTGAAAAGCCTTCTGGAAATCTAGAAATACGGAATTCATTTGAAATCCCTTGTCAATAGCACTCAACACTTCATGTGAGTAAAGAGCTATTTGTGTTTCACAAGAACGATGTTTTCTAAATCCGTGTTGACTGTGTATCAATAGACCGTTTTCTCAGATCGGCGTTAATGATACGGGCCTGTAATTTAGTGAATTACACCTGACACCTTTCTACAATATTGGTATGACCTGTGCAGCTTTCCAGTATTTGGGTACGGATCGTTCATCGATCGTGCCGTATTATATGATTTTAAGTATGGACCTATTGCATCAGCGTATTCTGAAAGGAATCTAAATGGTATACGGTCTGGACCGGAAGACATGCTTTTATTAAGTGATCTAACTTGCTTCACTACTCCAAAGATATCTACTTCTAAGTTACGCACGTTGGCAACTGATCTTGATTCGAATTCTGAAATATTTACTTCGTCGTCTTTGATTAAGGAATTTTTGAAGGCTGTGTTTAGTAACTCTGCTTTGGCAGCACTGTCATCGATACTATTTCCGCTGCTATCGTGCAGAGAAGGCGTTGATTGTGTCTTGCCACTATCATATTTTACATACGACCAGAATCTCTTCAGTAGCTTTCAGGCTGAATACCAATTAAAATCGAAGGCCTGAATCAGTGTACCGAAATTTATAAAAGCACTAGCGTCAGTGCACTGTTTGAGCGTTCAGTCTAGTAACAATAAAAACAATACTAAGTTGTTTAGTTTATTGAGCTGCATAACTGTAATATTGTAATTAATACTCCGAGGTTTCGAAAAATGATAATTTGACACCATCCGTGTCAGCATCTAGACAACTTATGCTAGAGTGTGACGTTCAGTTATCTGATCGCATCTTGGTGGTGTAGACATCTTAATGGTGGATATTATACTGGGAATATTAAAAAAGATTATGTCGTAAAATTCCTTGCCTCCAGAACTGACGCTACTGTCGTTGCTTAAAACTCAAATATCTCAATGGTTAATAGACCGTGTGGAAGTTTTAATGGTTACTGATGTGTGAGATGGGGACATTAAGGTTGAGAATATTAAATCTACGTGCCAGATTACGCACTACCTACAACGACACAAACGGAATCTTCACTATACAAGAACCCATCATAGTTACCTACACGAAAATCGCTACAGCCCATTACGTGCTGTCAGCTACAAATGGTTTTGATCGTAATGCGGGCGACAAAGGTTAGAAAATAAATTTACAAATGGTCGTGTTGTAATCCCAAACAAAGGAGTTCCTAACTGTAGGAATATAATGCTAGAAATCCATGAAGTTCGAATATATTACATTCAAGTGATTAAACGTACACAGTATGTAAATATATTATGTAGAGCGTCGTTTTGCGAAACTTAGAATCCTGGGGCTATGTTACTACCGTCTCGTCTGATATACCAATGACCTTACTTGCCAATCTCAGAGTAGCATTTGCAACCTACATTCTCTATTATTTGCAGGGTCTCTTCCAATCTCTGTCTTATCTACAGTTCCTGCCCTCTACAGCTCACTCTATTACCATAGGAGTCACTTCCTACTGTCTTAAAAGATGTCCTATCAACCTGTCCCTTCTCCTTAACAGTGTTTTCCATATATTCCTCTCCTCTCCGATTCTGTGCAAAACCTCCTAATTCCTTACCTTATCAATCCAGCTAATCTTCAATATTCCTCTTTAGCATCACTTTTCAAATGCTTCGATTATCTTCGTTTCCGTTTTTACCACAGTCCATGCTTCACTACCATACAATGCTGTGCTCCAAACGTAGATTCTGAAAAATTTCATACTAAAATTAAGACCTATGTGTGATGCTAGTAGACTTCTCTTGGGCAGGAATGCCCTTTTTGCCAGTGCTAGTCTGCTTTTGATGTCCTCCTTGCTCCGTCCGTCAATTGTTATTTTGCTGCTTTGGTGGTACAATTCATTACCTATTTCTACTTCGTGACCATCAGTCCTGAGGTTAAGTTTTTTGGTGTTCATATTTCCGATACGTTTCATAATTTTCGTCTTTCTTCAATTTACTCTCAATTTATATTCTGTAATTATTGGACTGTTCATTCCTTTCAACAGATCCTGTAATTCTTTTTCATTTTCACTGAGGTTAGGAATGCCACTCTTGAACCTTTCTCTTATTTCCATCATTGCCTCTTCGATGTATATATTGAACAATAGGGGCGAAAGACTACATCCCTGTCTTTTTATCCGAGCACTTCGTCCTTGGTTTACAACTGCTATTATTCCCTCTTGACTCTTGTACATGTTGTATATTACCCATCTCTCCCTACAGCTGACCCCTGTTTTCCTCAGAATTTCGAACATCTTGCACCATTTGACATTGTCGAATACTTTTTCTAGGTTTACAAACCCTATGAACGTGTCTTGATTATTCTTTAGTCTTGTTTCCATTATCAACTGCAATGTCAGAACAGCCTCTATTGTGCCTTTACCTTTCCTAAAACCAAACCGATCGTTATCTAACACATCATCAATTTTCCATTCTTCTATATATGATTATTTTCAGTAACTTGGATGCATGAGTTGCTAAGCTGGAGTACGATAATTCTCGCACTTGTCAGCTCCTCTATTCTTCGGAATTATTTAGATGTTATTTTTCCGAAATTCAGGTTATATGCCGCCAGACTCATACATTCTACACACCAACGTGAATAGTCGTTTTGTTGCCACTTCCCACAATGATTTTAGAAATTCTACTCGCATGTTATCTATCCGTTCTGCCTTACTCGATGTTAAATCTTCCAAAGCTCTTTTAAATTTTAATACTGGATCCCACCTCTAGCTTCCCTACAACGTTCAGACTTCTGACATTTCACTCCCCGACTCGTAGAACTTTATCGTTTCGTTGGTTCTTCAGTCTTTTTCTCATGTCATCTCTGTGGTGTCACCGCCAGACACCACACTTGCTAGGTGGTAGCTTAAATCGGCCGCGGTCCATGTAGTACATGTCGGACCCGCGTGTCGCCACTGTGATCGCAGACCTAGCGCCACCACCTAGGCAGGTCTCGTGATACGAGAGTGGACTCGACCCCCAGTTGTACGAGAACCTAGCTACCGCCCAGTTGTACGCGAACCTAGCTATCGCCCAGTTGTACGAAGCCTTTCTCTCTCATTAGCCGAGAGACAGAATAGCCATCAGCTAAGTTAATGGCAACGAACTAGCAAGGCGCCATTTGTATCAGTGCCTATAGCTTACGAGTATTCAAGAGAGATGTATTCCAAGGATAATTAAAAGATAAGTAAAAAGCATCTACATACTTTTCTTCTTATTCATTCATAAGTTCTCATGTTCCAGACTTCACGCCCGCCTGCTTTATGCCGTGCGTGCACTATCGGCTACAGCGTTAGTCTAGCCTTCCTTTTCAGCATTCAACTCCACGGTGTCGGTCCAGCTACCGACACTACAATCTCCATCTTGCCAATACCCTCTCCAAGAATGGTGGACTAATCCGCAATCTTTTGCCAATGGAGAGATCATAATGACTCTTTTGCAACTAAAGGCCACATGTCCTGTGGATATACATTACGTGTCTTTAATACGCTGATTACATTGCCTCCTGAATCGTCTAGGTGTTGATCATAGCTGATTCTTCCGCCTTTAGGGGCATTTTCCCACCCGAAGGCTAAGAGAGTGCCCTAAACCTTCGTCCGCTCACCCGCCCTCCTTGACAAGGCCAATGGCAGAGTGAGGGTAACTTTTTATGCCGGAATTCTTAGGCTGCCAATGCTGATGATTTTTATTGCAAATTTAAGCAGTGGCACTGTTCGTACCCGGGACCGAAGTTGTGATTACTAATCAAAGACGCTACGCCTAGACACAACTCTAGTGACAACTCTATAAAAGTGTGACTTTCGTGTATTATTTCAAATGAATACTGGAATCGCTCTGTTAGCTATGAGACAGCCGAGTCCCGTTTACACACTCATCCAGCTGCCCCAATGGTCTGTCACTAAAGTCAAGCAAACGTAAAACGGCAACTTTCAACCCCGCATTCTTGGGCAACAAATGTCCACAATCTCCTAATACGTAGTTGTAATTCTAAATCAATTGTAATACACAATTACTCTTTCTAAGGAACATACTCGAATGCAAGCAATTATTGCATAAATCTTCACTTTTGTTCTTAACGGTAGTGAACCTTGTTCAACGAACAATGCTTGCCTAATGATTAAACGTCTAAAGAAACTTTATTATGAGTATACGTGTCATTTTTATCTCGAACGACATAAAATTTGAAAACCGACATATAACTGTTTTGTATTTTACTTTTAGATGGTGTCTCATTTTTCTGGGTTTGTCCGATTAATCATGGGTGTTCAGCCGAGTTATTGATTGCTTTTTTTTTCAAAATATTCCGAGTATTTAATGAGATTGTCTTCTACAGGTGCTGCAAGCTGTGTTAGTATGCTTACTCGCCGCCTGGACTGTAACCAGACTGTCAAGAATTGTAGTCGTCGAGCCACTGTTTAAGCCGAGATCGAGTCGTGCACCCTCTGCGCCTTTTGATGCTCATTTGTTTCTCGAAGTCTGTAAGGCTTCGAAGTCAGCACTCAGTTAACTGAGGCGTCGCCGATCGTATCACCCATCAGAGCTGCAAAACGCGGAGAGAGCTGCCGTTTCGCGGAATACCAGTGCAGTTTTCGAAAACCAGTGAGAATCAAAAGACGTAGAGGGCGCCGGGACTGGATCTCAGCTATAAATAGCAGCGCAACAACAAGAGCACTTTACTGTCTCCACAGATTCCAGGCAGCGAATACGCATAACAACAGAGCTTACAGTACCTGAAGAAGGCGATCTGGTTTGGTCATCGAAACATAGTATCGAAAAATAGAGCCCACAGCTCGGTTGAGCACCGGAAAGCACACTATTATTTCTTTGTTGTTATTTGTGACATAATTTTATTTACAGTTTAGACAATGGAAGTAAGAATGCAGGTTAGTACCTGCGAATAGAATACAATAAGTTCACATTCGTTCCGGTCTGAAGAATATTCTTCGGTGCTTATATTTACTGATACAGTAGCTGAATTGTCATTCATCTTGATCGTCTTAATCACTATAGGGAAGCCATATGCCATGGCAACCCAACAGATTGTCAAGTATCATCAGTGTGTCAAACGGTATCTCGCAGACTAGCCCTTTACATTATCTAGAAAGTCTGAGTAGAAATCACATCTCGTCGAGCAACTTGCATTGACTATGATATTGCTTATTGATTAAAAGTAATGTCCGGTAGCAATGACGTCTTCATAAATTTGGTTAAAGTGGTTCAACGTTCTAGTCATCACATAACACAAAATATATATCGCAGCTTGAAGGCTAAATGATTGCTTTTAATCTATCATAGATCACTCTAGACAGACCACGAGTCATAGCACATGTTTAAAAGCTCCAATGACAGTAACTATTTCAGCAGAAATCCACGTTAAATCGAAACAATGGAAGGGTTAAACTCATCTACTCTTCGGCCGAAGATGATGAGCATCTCACTAATTTTATAACACTGCCACCTGGCTGGAAGCCTGACAGCTTTTCGTCAGCTGTATACGCTGGGAAAGACTACATTCACATGTCGTCTGCTCTTCTTTTTGTGATAAATTAACACTGGAATATAAACACATCCCCTCAAATGCTGTGTTCTTTCCTTCGTGAAAAGCTCACAAACTCTGTGCTTAATGGTATTGCATCGCATACCACGGATTTCTTGCATGAAAATAGTCTATCAACAACGCAGTTGCACTACTCAGTTATAGGCCTATCACTTCACAAAAAGGAACAGTACAAAGCTGTGTTCTGTAGGACTGCATAGGATCATGGTTTGTTTGCAGCAGTTTTACCTATCAGTTCATTGAACGTGTATATAGCAATTTATATTTTGAAAAAGTTCGTCAGCTTAGAAACAATACCACAACGGCTAATGTTGTTTACATCCTTTTCAAAGTTGAAAACTGCTCTTTAAAATGTCTTCTAGGGCTTATGAAGTGAACATTTTCGATGCAAGCCACAGAGCTCAATGGAACTTTGGAGCCCCTGTAATCTTCAGTACCAGTGAATGGATTAAAAAACCACCAGATTCAATCTACACACCAACAATATTTTCAAAGTGCCCTGTGGCGGTGTAAAATGAAGGTTTCTGAATTAATTAGTCCTAATCCCTCTTCCGACGCCCTGTTTAACAGAAATGCTGTTAATGAGGGAAGAACAGCGAAATCTCATCTCTTACGACTATACTAGTAATTGTCAGTTACAGATGATTAACAAAAGAAGTAGAGTTTATGTTAATGACAAATTGTCAAACGAGTGTGTACGGGCCGTGGGAGTCTTGGTCTTTGAGTAGTTTTACAATCACGTCGAGAAAACAAAGATTTCAGTTCGACTCGCGGCCGAGGTCAGAAGTTTCAAATTGTGTTTTTTGACGCAAAAGAAGTCGGATTTTCGTAATTTGAGGAACTCTAACTGTGCAGTGAAAGATACTATTGACCGTGAAATCCTATTTTGTAGAAACCAAAGCGGAAATCACAAATTTCTCTACGAATATGAAGTCACCAGTGATACCACCAAAGAGTGTAGTAGTATTTAACAATATGTCAGTTCTGACTACGAATGGAGTTCAGTACGGTGTCAGGTATCTTAGTAACTCCATTTGCACTCAGTTTGTTATAAAGAATTAAATATTAACCAAATGTAAGCCACATGAGCTTACCATAACATGAGAAGAAACACGATAACAATGACAGTAACGATAAAAAAAGTTACAGTAGCGTGGAATGAACTATTTACTCGCAATTAATTTCTGGCGAGAGCCGATCTTCAGATTCTGTCATTCACTTTTCGCACAGTTGATACAGATAAGTCCATGGTGTGCAACGCTCCACGTTCTTGTTCTTCATATTCCAACGTCTGAACCCCGCTGCCATCTCAGCACAACCTCTCTCTCCACTACAGGATTAGCCTGTGCTCGATGTCCAAGCACGTTTCTTCTTACGGCGGGTCTAGGAAACGAATAACAGTTCTCTCGCTCATTGACAAACCAGTTTGCCATTGTCTGCAGTAACTAGCGAGTACAACGAAAGCGGAGGAACACTTTTGTACGTATTTCCTTGAGTAATCAGCTGTCCGTACCTGATGAAGAGCTCCTTGAACCCTCTGTCGTCCCGGAACTTCCTCGTCATCGAAGCTCCTTCAGTAGTCGCGGCCTTGTCGTTTATGAGGCCAGGAAGTCGAGCTCCAAAACCTGCGGCGGCGAGTGTGCGTGCCGCACCAGTGTTTACGCATGACGAAATTTCGCACTGACGTTGGTTAACTGACTATTCTTTGTTTGAACAAGTACTGCGCGACCTGTTCTTTCAACCCAGACCTGTGCCGATTACATTTTGTAAATATAAGAATCCCGGACACGTGAGTGACGTTACGTCAGCTGGAGCTGAAATTTTCCAACGGCCGTCAACGGCGCTGACGGTGCAGGTCATTAATTACTCAGGGACGGTTCTGAGACTGGCTTAAGACATTTGTCTCCATGACTCGCTGTATACTTTCGAATACAGCATCGCAGACACACCAATATTCATCACTGTAAGCTTTATCGAGTGCCCAAATATTCACCATCAGAGCTGATTCTAGTATCATCTACAGTGATGGCAACCAAATCATTCGTTCGAATCCAAATGGTGTGATCTAATTTTATTGACATTAATTGATCGTACATAACGCCGCCGTGTCATTACACTTTTTTGTGGCGTTTACAGAAATTTCGAAGTAAAGACCCTTCACTTTTCTGTTACGTCTATTGCATACTGTAACATATTAAATTTCATCGATTTAGTCATGAAACATCTCCGATAGAGAAGTAGTGTGCTAATTTCATTCATCTCTCTCTCTCTCTCTCTCTCTGTCTCTCTCTCTCCCTCTCTTTCTTTTTCAGAAAAAAAAGAAAGACGCATCTTCGAGACGCATTGTTACTCTTAAATTAACTGCCAGTAATCTCCATAATTTTGACATTTATGAGTTAATATTCAATAAACATACCTGTCCTGTATCCATAATTATTTACGCAATTGCATTCTATGTTTCAGCTAATCATTTCAACTGTGAAGCGTACGTTCGGTGATGTGATGGCTAAGCGCCCTCTGCGTGCCGTTACATGCGTAGTTACTTCACTTGTTTTAGAATTTACTATCTGATTTGTCTTAAATACGAAGTCCGAATCTTTTTTGGGTCCACTGCGACGTATTTTATCGCATTGTACAGCAATTCCACAGTGTCACACATCACTCAACTTATTACTATCCAAAAACGAATTCTGCGCCAGCTTTCATCTCATGGGAACACAGAAGAAGGAAAATTATACGCGGAGAAACAGCTGTAATAAAACTATTTAGAGTCATTCCCTCTCCCGCTGCAGCTTTTGTAATATATCTCGTCACAGGAAACCAATATTCTACCTTAACTCCATAATTCATTTGACTACGGGATATGTGACAGTAGCTGTGTAACGATGTGAGATTTATATTCGAGAGGAGTGGCCGTGCGGTTCTAGGCGCTACAGTCTGGAGCCGAGCGACGGCTACGGTCGCAGGTTCGAATCCTGCCTCGGGCATGGATGTGTGTGGTGTCCTTAGGTTAGTTAGGTTTAATTAACTCTAATTTCTAGGCGACTGATGACCTCAGAAGTTAAGTCGCATAGTGCTCAGAGCCATTTGAACCATATATTCGAGAGTTAGTAGGAAGATGCATTTAGCGCAATGAATAAAGTGTTATTCAAAAACACGGATAAGATGGTTCTTCAGAAGCATGATTTTGAGCTTTCACACAAGAGAGCAGATCCTACACAGCGTTTGCATGGGCTCCCAAATTCGATTTACCTTAAACAGTGGTTCCCAGTACCGAATCTAGTTGTTTATGTTCACATTCCAATATCGATTCAGAAAATTTCGAACAGGCTATGTGATTTCAACTTCCGCAATCGATTTTCTCTCTGTGTAATCACTTCACCGAATTTGAATCGAGAATGTGCAGCGAGATCGCTACTTGCCTGTAAAAATGTTTAGTGCGCACGAAGTTATTTTAGACATGTTGAAGGAAACGAAAAAGTACTGGACTGGCCAGAAAGCAGCTCATTTCCTCTATTTAATTGAAGCACATTTTATTTTTAAGAGATGCAAAGCGATACATACAACCTGATATATTTACCGAATTAATAAAATCGAACTGACGACAACTCTTTGTCCGTAGATGGCTTACTTTTATGTTACTGCACCCACCCGCACATCAGAGGAACATAGCCTACTTCAGACGAAAGGCACTAATGTGGCTCCTTAGCTTAACAGTCGAATCCCACGCACTATCCACAATTACAGTGTCACATATCCTTAATCCATAAAACGTCGTGTTAGTATTTACGATTTATCCCGGGAGACAGGAGCCTTGTGTGATGATCAGAAACTGTGACCGACAACGTCTATGAGTTGAAACACAGATGTTGAAAGTGAATCCCAAAGCTGGAAGTTAGTACCCTCCGGTGAGAGCCTGCAGTGTATATAGAGAATAGTTCAACCAGAAGTGCGTCCGTGACGCTTTGCGGCTGATTTTCGTCACATGATTTGGGCCCACTCAATGACGACAACTTGAACGTGAACCACGTTGTTTATTTCAACATTCTCGATGAGCAAGGGTTGCCCTCTTTCCTACGTTTTGGTGACGAACATGACAACAATAGGGTCCTCATGGCTTTAAGCATACTTCCCTGGTTTGAGGAATATTCAGGCACCTTAACACATCTTGACTGGCCCGCTAAATCACCCGATTTTAATACCATAGCTTGGCATCTCTGCAGAATGTAATCACCAACAAGCGGCGTCAACTGGATGTGAGGTACCTGAAGAAATTATTGGCCACTCTTCTTCGGCAGTGACGCAGTTTTCAAGGCTATACTCTACACGGTATCAGTGTGATGTGTCTGAGGGTGGTGCTTATAACTGGTTTTTTCCGGTGTTTCCTAGACTGTGACTATCCGCTTCCTCTTTATCATGGCGAGATACGCACGCCATAACGGCGTATTAGTGGAGTGTAGGGTAGCAACAAACATGTAAGTCTAATACTGTAGCATAAAGAATTTGTTATGTTCAATGTACAGCATTGCTTTTCGCAGAATTCTAGTTGAAGGGCCATTTTGTTATTTCTGCCCACCCTGTCTGATAGACTATTTATGTAAATGGACAACAGGAGCGATCCTACCCTACTTTATTAGACAACACAGATGTACATTAACCTCCAATAAACATGGTCTTTTCAGGACAACGTACTGAAGTCTGGTACACAAATAATCTTCGAGCCTGTCACATAGTTTAGGACCTATTCTGTATACTAGTTTCTTTGTTCACAGTCTACAGTTCTATACAGTGTCGAATCTTTCCACAAATCCAGGAGTACGTAATCCGCCTGTTGGCCTGCATCCATGGTCCGTATAACGCAAGAAAGCTTTGTTCTTTGCACTTGATACTGATGGGTAATCAAGAGCAGTTGACCCAACAATGCCTACTCTGTTGTTGTCCTGCATACGTCGGTGCGACACGCAGCTGGTATAGAGTCAGATCTTGGTCGGATTATAGTGCGTTGGCAATAAATGTTACATTAGTCCATCTGATCGTTGCCATAGGGTTTCAAGACGGTTTGATGACTACTCCACATATCTGTAGATGTTTGTACGTCCCAAAAAGTCACCTGAGTTCATTACCACAGAGCACGTCGGGGGTCGTGAGTGAATGAGACGTGTGCTCCTTGGGCTCACCTTCTTTATATGTGTTTTTGGTGGCTGTTTTGCGGTAACGGATCAGTATGGATTCCGTACGAATGCGCCGTCTCGTCAAAGCCACGACGTGAAGCCGTTTTGATAAGGCTGAAAGGGGAAGCTACACGCTAATAGGCAGTTTTCAGTAATTCAATTATTCATAAGTGAAATTTAATTTACAAAGCATGGAGCTGATGATTATGTCATTGTACCATCTTTAGGCCAAGCAAAGCAGTCGTTTACACAAGAGTGTATATCACTCTGAATTGTTTTCAGAGGAGATACGAGGGGAGTTTAAAATATAAGTTTACACATGTCGTCCGTGAATATTGTCAGATGAGAGTACATGTGTCCGGGGTTCTTGCACACACACACTTCTGCTGCTCTACGGATAACAGGTACAGCACAGCGTGCGAGCGAAGTGGTGCGGCAAATGTAAGCGTACTCCAAAGCTGAAGTACGAGGAACATTGTGACTCTTGTGGGCAAAACGTCTAAATTGCTCACAGATTAACAGTGAAATTCCAAATGGAACGTCGTGACCAACCGTAGTGGTTTGTAGCCAACAATTTGGCCAAGGCCGCAAAGACGTGCATGATGCTGGTCGAGAAGGAAGGCCACGGACATCGACCACAGGCGACAATGGCCAGGCAGTCCAGGAACTAATCCTCAACAGTCGCAGATTCCCCGAGAATGAGGATGTTCACATTTCGGTTCTCGAATGGTGCTGTGACCAACTAATGGATTTCTGTCGTCGAGGAATTGAGCGACCGGTAGAACGTTCCGGCCCTCTTTTACAGAGTCTTAACGATTATGTTGAAAAATATTGTCATGTATCTGTGTCACTTTGAAGTGGAGTGTAGCATACAATAAAAGTTACCTGGCCTGCGATAATAAAGTGTAACGTGTGTTCTGAAGTCTCCTCGTATGTGTCATGTCTCAGTTATGAGGCACTTGGTCACTGCAGGGCTGATGAGGGAAGAACTCTACAGCCATACGCCTGCTTCCAGGCACTTAGAGCTGCAAAAGGAGAAAGATCTGGGATTGACGTGAAATGCCGGGTGAGTGAATGGTTACTGAATATCACTGATCTATATCCTGTGCTGTCAGTTCCTGATAAACTCATAACCTGAACCTCATGGGGTAGCCGCGCGGTCTGAGGCGCTTTGACACGGTCCGCGCGGCTCCCCCCGTCGAAGTTTCGAGTCCTCCCTCGGGCGTGGGTGTCTGTGTTGTCCTTAGCGTATGTTAGTTTAAGTTAAACTAAATAGTGTGTAAGCTTCGGTATCGATGACCTCAGCAGTTTGGTCCCATAAGATCTTACCACAAATTTTCAATTTTTTTTCAGAAACTGATAGCTTCCTGTCCTATCCGCCAGGTAAGCAACAACTTTGGTTTCCAAATGACTGGCGCAATTAACCGCACACTTATCCTTAACAGCAATTAAAAATGCTATTGTAAATTAAGAGTTGTGGGGGATGGGGGCTCGCAACACGCAGATAAACAGATGTATTGAAATCTTAGGTTACAAATACACTGAAGAGCCAAAGAAACTGGTACACCAACCTAATATTATGTAGGCCCCCGCGAACACGCAGAAGTACCGCAAAACGACGTGGCATGGGCTCGACTAATGTCTGAAGTAGTGCTGGAGAGGACTGACATCATGAATCCTGAAGGGCTGTCCATAAATCCTTAAGAGTACGAGAGGATGGAGATCTCTTCTGCACAGCACGTTGCAAGTCATCTCAGATATGCTCTGCAATGTTCGTGTCTGGGGAATTTGGTGGCCAGGGAAAGTGTTTAAACACAGAAGAGTGTTCCTGGAGTCATTTTGTAGCAATTCTGGACGTGTGGGGTGTTGCATTACCCTGCTGGAATTGCCCAAGTCCGTCGGAATGCACAAGGGACATGAATGGATGCAGGTGATCCGACAGGACACTTACGTACGTGTCACCTGTTAGAGTCGTATATAGACGTATCACGGGGTCCTGTATCACTCGAACTGCACACGCCCCACATCATTACTGAGCCTCCACCATTTTGAACAGTCCCCTGATTACATGCAGGATCCATGGATTCATGAGGTTGTCTCCATACCCGTATCAGCTTGATACAATTTGAAACCAGAGTCGTCCGACCAACATGTTTCCAGTCATCAGCAGTCCAGTGTCGGTGTTGACGGCCCAGGCGAGGTGTAAAGCTTTGTGTCGCGCAGCCATCAAGGGTACACGAGTAGGCCATCGGCACCGAAAGCCCATATCGATGTTGTTTCGTTGAATGGTTCGCACGCTGACACCTGTTTATGGGCCAACACTGAAATCTGCAGCAGCTTGCGGAAGGCTTGCATGTCGAACAATTTTGTTCAGGTTGTCGTTGGTCCCGTTCTTGTAAGATCTTTTTTTCCGGCCGCAGCGATGTCGGAATCTAATGTTTTACCGGATTCCTGATATTCACGGTACACACGTGAAATCGTCGTACGGGAAAATTCCCACTTCGTCGCTACCTCCGAGATGCTGTGTCCCATCGTTCGTGCGCCGATTATAACACAAAGTTCAAACTCATTTAAATCTTGATAACCTGCCATTGTAGCAGCAGTAACCGATCTAACAACTGCGCCAGACTCTTGTTGTCTTACACAGGCGTTACCGACCGCAGCGCCGCATTCTGCCTGTTTACTTGCCTATACCAGTTTCTTTGGCGCTTCAGTGCATGAGGAAGCTCATTGTTTGAGAAATCACACTGAAGTAGGTGGGAAAATGTTTTTAACTTTTCAACACGAGTATAGAAAGATTCTGGACGTCATTGTCCGTTTAAGCGGAGAATCACAAGAAATAAAAATACTAGGTAATGAGGCGAGGGAGAGAGATATCTTCAAGTAATGACACCAGAGCAGTAGAACATACCTGAGCGGCAGTATGGCTGAGCTATTTCGTTGACTATCATACTTTAGTGCTATCATTTTTATTTTACGCCAATACATTGTCGTGACCAGAGAGCAATAAGACTAATTGATCGCACTGCACTCAGGTAAACTACTAAGTTCACTATGAGAAAACTCGAAGTCCGTGTGGTACGGAGGCTGACGATACCGATAGTGGAAGCCCGTATCATTCCCTCAGATACCAACTAAATTAAAAAGGACCTTTTTAAAACTCCTGGTCCCAATAAAAAAGCTGAACTGATCAAGCTGGCAGTACTTTTTACCATCGATCTAACTGGTCTTCAGCAATAAGTTCCAACAGGACCACTGTGGGATATTGGATTGCCAGGCTCTGATGATTTTTCACACTAAACTCGTCACACTGTGTTATCCATTCGCTTGAAGGCTTTCCACTAAGTATCGAATTGCAGAAATATAGGGAAAAATCTCTTAAACATGTCATATTCCTGGAAGTAATACATTATTTCATTGTATAGCAATTAGCTGATTTCACCCCCTCAGGCATTATGAAGCTACATCACAGTGAATATTGTCACGCGTATGGAGGTAAAGCATAACTAACAATAGTTTTGCACAACGGGTACGATTGTCACAAGTGTGAAGTCAACATACAGAATAGAAAGAGTGCAACCATTTACCGTATTTATGACAGTTGTACCCGTACCTGTTTCTTCTACGTCAAGTTCTTATTAGAAACGCTATCACGTGCTGCTTATCTCCATATTGCTGGGTGGAATACAACGTGCTATATGCATAACGACGAATAGCAGATTAATCTAAATGTGGAAAATATAAAATAATGTGGATGTATAGGAGAAACAATCCTACAATGTTCAAATACAGTGGGTGCGCTGTCTGTCACAGTCACATCGACTGCAGAGCGAAGTGAAATTGACGGAGCACGTAAGGTGTGTCGTAGGGAAGGCAATGGTCGACTTCGGTTGATTAGGTGAGCTCTACCAAAGTGTAGCTTATACTCGTATATGAAGCAGTCCGATCACAGAACACTTATCCGACCCATTCTTGAGTACTGTCAAATCCTCTTGGTTCGAGTGTTTGGGATCCCCACCAAATCGGATTAAAGGAAGACATCGAAGCGGTTTAGAGGAATGCGGCTAGATTTGTTATCGATAGGTAGGATTAACACGCGAGTATTGCAGAAATGCTACAAGAACTCAACTGGGAATCCCTGGAGGGAAGAATTCGTTCTTTTCACGAAATATTATTCAGAAAGTTTAGAGAAATGGCTTTTTTCGAATAACTACAGAACCACTCAATTACCAGTAGTGTTCATCTCGGGTAAAGATCGCGAAGACAAAACAACAGAAACATATAGATAGTCGTTTTCCCCCCAAACCATTTGCGAGTGGACCCTGAAATGGAATCACTAGTAGCAGTAAAAGCTACGCTACACCATACACACTATGGCAACATGTTAAGTATGTGTGTAGACGTAGCTGTTGATTTATGACGATGATGACGAAATTAGCCCTCACAGGTGACTAAATTTTTGTCAAGTGCTCTCACCTGCACAGTATCTGTTATTTATCATTGTACGTCGATTGTTAAACAATGGCCCTCCACACAATAGGGATGCTATACAGAAAAAAATACTGGTATTGTCGAATAGAAAGGCAAGGTGATATTCGTTATCCCTTCGTCTGTTACAGGAAAGGTCATGATCCTTTGAGCTATAGTTATGAAATTACCGCTCCGTCCGCTTTACAGATATTAATTCACAGTGGATATCTTCAATCAGTGGCTGAGAAGAATACGATTTCAGCTGAAGGACACAAGTAAGTCTGTTTTATAATCTCTTCTGTGTAATATTCGCATATTGTTAACCGCCGTTAATGTGTCAAGACAACGAGATAAGAAAATGTTAATGAATTTTCTACACGAGAAATAACTGATGTAATTTACAAAGTGATTCCTCTGTCATAACAATTAATAAGGTTGTCTTCCCGGGATATTGTTTAACATCCTGCAGTATAAAATTAGTTTTGTAGGATAATAGACGATAATACCCATAACTATAACTTCAATTGATCTCTACAAGATGAAAATACGCAATTACCATTTCATTAACTTGAAGTAATGACCTCTACCCGGAAGTTATGTTTGCTTCCACTGACGGCGCACATTAGGAAGCAGAAGGCTCGATGAAATCTCCGTTCGGTCAGCTACCGATTTTCCGAAGTTATCTATTCGAATGTGCCCAGGTTAGTTATTAATACTCCTCGTAACACATCGGAGGAAATCAACTATAATCTACCGACACTATGTCGATGCTAAGGAGTCCACTTAGGAATTTCCGATACACTTCAGAATGACACTGACTTTGACTTTTGCAACAGAAAATGTATACCAAACCCATCACTGAAGAAATCATTGCGCTCTTTTCCGCCTTGCAACATTCGAACACAGCGTGAATTAAAAGCTGATTCCTCCAGTCCGTTGATCACGAAACAAAGATTTATTTATCTTTCACGCCGAAGATCAGTGATGACAGGAATACTCTAGAGAAAAATCGAAAACTAATACCCAGATGAGATGTTTTATTCACATATTACACGAGAAGTGTGCGAGAAGTTGTCAGAAACGTTCTAATAATAATCCTAAAAACATTAAGGTACGTAACTATTTTTTAAGTGTAGGTTCATATCTGCTGTCATAGTACATATTAAAATCCGTGCGCCACAGTATCGTAGTGAGCTGCTAGAGTATCCAAGGCAAACCATTAACTCAATGATGAAGTAGAGTGTCGCACGGTAGTTCGCTTCTTGTATTAGTTGAGGAACAACACTGCAAAGATCCATCCTGTGTTAATAGAAGAGTCGACAACAACTCACTGTCAAATTACATACTGGTTACGTAAGACATTTCCAGTGTGTTCAAGTATATCCGAATGGATGAGAAGGAATTGGCTAGTCATCCCTCTGCGAAGAACTGAGAATCACAAGAATTATGGAGGCCCTGGTTCTCAAAAGCCGATGTGTTATAATTAAAGTGATAATGGGAAAAGCGAAAATCATCACTCACAGATTAGTTTTCTACAGCCCGTTGGGGTTCGCGACTGCTCACGACATTCAAAAAGCCTGCCGTACCGAGACAGCAGCGGTAACGTTTTAGCTGTGTCAGACGAGAACAGATGGATTCTTTATCCGTCTTGTCACTGTGGTCGTGTGCTGGGTGTATCATTGTTGCAACGACACAATGGAACAACGATAGCAGCGGAAAACAAATAATGATAAATTAAGGGAAATCAGAGCTCGTACGGAAAGATATAGGTTGAAACGTCCCCTTAGAAAAATTTAAAAATGACAGTGCTGAAAAACCTCTTACGTTATTTGATTTTCAAACAGCTGAGCAAAACTGAATGTACTCAGACATTTCTCTCTTTACTTATTCTGATCATCACTAAACTGACACACATTTTTTTTTAACGCAACGGAATCTGACTTTCAATAATCCCTACAAAAGAATGGTCCTGACTAACAATAACCTATACCTTTCATGAATCATTTACCTCAAAAAATCTTCGTTACTCGAACTACTGCAATACAACGAGCGCCAATACTGGCAACTAAATAAAAGATTCTAACTACTGAAGGCACTAACTACTGATAGGCATAGTTAGCAAATGAAAGATTTTGATAGAGAACAAACAGTGTATTTACCTTACTATTGTTCAAAAGTCATCATCATATATATATCCTGCTTCGGGCATGGGTGTGTGTGATGTCCTTAGGTTAGTTAGGTTTAAGTAGTTCTAAGTTCTAGGGGACTGATGACCTCAGATGTTAAGTTCCATAGTGCTCAGAGCCATTTGAACCATTTGAACAAATTTCCTTTTTCTGGCCGACACACATCTAGATCGTCCGTTCTCAAAACTCTGGCATCTCTCCACATCCACCACTGCTGGAGGCTCACCTCCAACTGCGCAACGCTGCGCGCTGTTCATATCCAACTGCCCAACACTACACAAGCGAATATTCCAACAATGAGTCCAACCAGCCACAGACTGCACACAGCACAGTCGGTGATTTTCATACAGAGCGCTACGTGGCGTTATTAACATAAACACCTAAATAAAAACCTAAACAGCCTACATACAAGGTGTGCGTTCTTTCCGCGCGCTATACGATATTGGAATAGTAGAGAATTGTGAAGGTGGTTCGATGAACCCTCTGCCAGGCACTTACATGTGATTTGCAGAGTATCCGTGTAGATGTAGATGAAGCATGTGCATCCACCACTGCCGAAAGAGGCGCAGCCTCAACCATCATCGGATGATGTGATGGTGAGTTCCACCAGTCTATAATTGTAAGGGGTAAAACCGTCACAGAGGCATACTACTGGAATCCCTTGATCAGGTTACTCGAAGTTCTGAAGATAGAACGCTGCAGAAAGCGGTCTGTAGTGCTCTTTTTACTTCGCGACAACACCCCAACTCTTTCGGCACAGGACGCAGCTACACATGCTACATGTTGGAAGTATTAAATTTCGCCTCATTACCTTCATTTTCCTTACGTGCCACCAAGTGACCTCTTCTTCTTTCCTCAGATAAAGAAACCATTCCCTGGGAGGCATTTCCTGAATGACGACGAAGTGACTTTAGATGTGGAACATTTCCCGAACAACCAAAATGCAGACTTCTAAAACCAAGGGCTGCAACAAGTCAGCCATCGTTGTGGAAAATTTTTCTCGTTGAACATGTAGAGAAGGTCCAACACCGTGATAAGTTTCGTGCTCACAGCTTAATTATTACGAAATGATAATTATAACCACCCGTCGTACACCACCCACATATTCTCTTGGGCTTGGTTGACTCCAGTCCCTTTTGTAGACTACCTTACCTACAACGCAATGCTTCAGTGGTGCATAGAGACCATAATGCAGACGTCAGAGGTCAGCTGTGGAAGTAGTGTCACACGTTGTCTCCTCCAGCTGCTGCTGCTGGTCAAAATTAAACTGACAGAGTGCCAGGTTGAACGCCGTCTCATGATGCCGCCCACATGCTCAGTGAGGGACGTGTTGTGGGAATAGCCACTGAGTTGACCATATAATGTTCTAGATGCGTCTTTTAAGACGAACAAATATCATTTAATAATACCGAAATGACAAGAGGTATGAATACTAGCGGCTTATTACACATCTCGAGAGATGGCTCTTCTAGCATCTCCTGCAGTGTGGAGATTTTATCTATCACTGGAACTTAGTGACAGATTTACGTCGAATAAACCTTTATTTCGTGAATACAACGTAAAAACAGCCAGAGTTTCAAATTTCACTTTTATTTATTTCACGACTAGTTTCGGATCGGCACCCATAGTCAAAATGTTGTTTCCAAAAATATAAGTGTCATATCAAGATAACAAATACATATAACAAAGTGAAAATGAACATTGTTATCTGTATGACCTGTAACTATTAATTTGCACTTTGTTATAAGTACATGTTAGTTATCTTGACATAGTTCATATATTTTGGGAAATACCATTTTAACTATCTGTATCATTTGAAAATAGGTCCCTAGCCGAAATTAGTCACAAAGTAAATAATGTGAAATTTGCATCTGTGGCTGTTTTTTCGCTGTATTGTTAACACAAGTTGCTATCCTGCAATTATTCCAGCATCCTGCAAGTTCCTAAATAACTTAATGATTTTGCACATTCGCTGAGCTGACAGTTTCATTGACTATCGATTTGTAGGCTACTACATCATTTACTAACTATGTTACATATCAGTCGGTATGAAGTCTGCATCCACTTCTTTCATTTATTTCGAGGAACGAGTCTGTGACTTACATCACAGACGAAGAGGTAACGGGAGCGGTTCTCAGTGAGTTTTCCACCGCCCTGTGCGGCTATGTTTAGCAGGCGCTGAGTGAGAGGGAAACCCGCCGTTGCTGCTGAGTGGACAGTCACGCGCCCGTCAACTGTTTAGCGAGAGCAACTACTTGCTGCCACTCCTCAGCAACCTCTGTTTACTCCCAAGTCCCAACCGGCGCAGTATTCGTACAGTTTCAGACCATAAAGTAAGAAAGTTTCAGTAAGCTTCTCAGTGCAAAAGAAAACGTATAATGAGTCATGCAATATTAAATATGTGACCGTTTACATCTGGAAACCTCTCGAGGAATATGTTGTAGACACTTGCTACGCTGCGCGCAATTTCAGAATAAGGGACCATAACTTTCTAATTTGTGAAGCTGTCGGACTTACATTATGACAACGTGGATAACGTACGAGTCAGTTATGGATGTTTGCGACTACCTTGACACATTCATGCAGAAATATGACGGAAATCCCATAGTCCTTTGTTAGTCCCGCTTAAAAAATAAACTGGGCATGTAATGATGAAACCGTATTCTACCACAACTGCAGTGCTTCGTCGCCATCATGTCTTTTTCCAAAGCTGTTTCACAGAGCAAGACTGCAGTGTAGTTCCTTCTCTAGATTGTCACCGAGATGACAAAATGGTAGATACCGAAGTATATGACAGAGGGAAAGAAAAACAATTAAAATTGCACAAAAGAGGAAAGGCCGCTGGACGTGATGGGATACCAGCTCGATTTTACACAGAGTACGCGAAGGAACTTGCCCCCCTTCTTGCAGCGGTGTACCGTAGGTCTCTAGAAGAGAGTAGCGTTCCAAAGGATTGGAAAAGGGCACAGGTCGTCCTCGTTTTCAAGAAGGGACGTCGAACAGATGTGCAGAACTATAGACCTATATTTCTAACGTCGATCAGTTGTAAAATTTTGGAACACGTATTATGTTCGAGCATAATGACTTTTCTTGAGACTAGAAATCTACTCTGTAGGAATTAGCATGGGTTTCGAAAAAGACGATCGTGTGAAACCCAGCTTGCTCTATTCGTCCACGAGACTCAGAGGGCCATAGACACGGGTTCCCAGGTAGATGCCGTGTTTCTTGACTGCCGCAAGGCGTTTGATACAGTTCCCCACAGTCGTTTAATAAACATAGTAAGAGCATATGGACTATCAGACCAATTTTGTGACTGGATTGAAGAGTTCCTAGATATCAGAACGCAGCATGTCATTCTCAATGGAGAGAAGTCTTCCGAAGTGAGAGTGATTTCGGGTGTGCTGCAGGGGAGAGTTGTAGGACCGTTGCTATTCACAATATATATAAATTACTTTGCGGATAATATCAGAAGTTCACTAAGGCTTTTTGCGAATGATGCTGTAGTGTATCTAGAGGTTGTAACAATGGAAAATTGTACTGAAATTCAGGAGGATCTGCAACGAATTGACGCATGGTGCAGGGAATGGCAACTGAATCTCAATGTAGACAAGTGTAACGTGCTGCGAATGCATAGAAAGAAAGATCCTTTATCATTTAGCTACAATATAGCACGTCAGCAACTGGAAGCAGTTAATTCCATAAATTATCTGGGAGTAGGCATTAGGAGTGATTTAGAATGGAATGACCATATAAAATTAATCGTCGGTAAAGCAGATGCCAGACTGATATTCATTGGAAGAATCCTAAGGAAATGCAATCCGAAAACAAAGGAAGTAGGTTACAGTACGCTTGTTCGCCCACTGCTTGAATACTGCTCAGCAGTGCGGGATCCGTACCAGATAGGGTTCATAGAAGACAGAGAAGATCCAACGGAGAGCAGCGCGCTTCCTTACAGGATCATTTGGTAATCGCGAAAGCGTTACGGAGCTGATAGACAGACTGCAGTGGAAGACTCTGCAAGAGAGACGCTCAGTAGCTTGGTACGGGCTTTTATTGAAGTTTCGACAACATACCTTCACCGAGGAGTCAAACAGTATATTGCTCTCTCCTACATATATCTCGCGAAGAGACCATGAGGATAAAATCAGAGAGATTAGAGCCCACACAGAGGCATACTGACAATCTTTCTTTCCACGAACAATACGAGACTGGAATAGAAGGGAGAACCGATTGAGGTACTCAAGGTACCCTCCGCCACACGCCGTCAGGTGGCTTGCGGAGTATAGATGTAGATGTAGATCATAACTAAAATTTTTGCACTCACAGTACGTAAACTAACACAAATACTTTATGTAGACACACAGTAATTATACAAACCACTGTACTGCTGGCGTAACAGCAACGATACCCAGAGTACGAAAACCCTGAATCTGTAACTAGTGTACTTGATTCGCTGAAACACTAGTCAGCTATTTCAACCACTATACTGCATTAGCGAACATTCTAAGCGCACCGAACGACCTCTTTAGCGTACTTCAACATTTAACAGCCGGCCTGCTTACGGTTGTCAGTCCACCCAAAACCGAGATGGGCTTGAGATGCAATCTGTGCGTCACTCTGTTGATTGTACAAGCAAGGATAAGTTCAGCGTCCTAGTCACGTACAGTAGCGGCATACAGATTCACGCAGGAATTGCTTCAGGCTGCAGAATAAATTAGGAGTAATGGCACGTCTCACGTGTGAGTTAGGAGCATTGGGAGGGCTTTGATTAAATCCCCGATATGTGTAAAGATGTCACTCACCAGGTTCGTCGGATGAGGACGTTAAACTTCTTAAATGTGAACATTTTAGGTTAGGCTTTACCGTGACTTTACTGACATTAAATGAAACAACAAGTTTACCGTTACCAGTCAAAAAATGGTTCAAATGGCTCTGAGAACTATGGGACTTAACATCTGAGGTCATCAGTCCCCTAGAACTTAGAACTACTTAAACCTAACTAACCTATGGACATCACACACATCCATACCCGAGGCAGGATTCGAACCTGCGACAAGCAGCGGCCGCGCGGTTCCAGACTTAAGCGCCTAGAACCGCTCGGCCACACCGGCCGGCCGTTACCAGTCACTATTTGTGTTCACGACGTGTTTCAACGGTTGAAATCTTCATCATTAGGTGGAGTTACATTTGTTAGTACGACATGCTTGTGTGTCTGTGTGTGTGAGTGTGTGTGTGTGTGTGTGTGTGTGTGTGTGTGTGTGTGTGTTATGATTTTTTGGAGGAACTTGTAGCACTGTCTCCAGTGGTCACAGGTTCATTTCACTATAACACATCACACGGAACAGTCTCACAAAAGATAGCAAATATTTTTAAGCCATACGATGTTAAAATAGCGTTGTTAAAATATGTGTATAAGAATCGCAGTTGAATGCTAACAGTGATAGCCAGTATAACGACAACTGCTACCTCGACTCCATAATGGATTATATTTAAAAAAAAAAAAAACATGTGACACAAACAATGCCCAACACTACTCACATACACTCGCCAATTTCAAATTCATGAAGCTTTATCGTTAAAACAATTGGAACATGTGATGTGTTACGACAGTGAAAGGAACATTCTGTGACCACTGTAGACAGTACCAAAAGTTCCTTCAAAAAAAAAAAAAAAAAAAAACCGTAACACAACACATACACACACACACACACACACACACACACACAAACACACACAAACATACATACACACACACACACACACACACACACACACACACACACATGTCATTCTAACAAATGTAAATCCACCTGATGATGGAGGTTTAAACCTTTGAAACGCGTTATGGAGATAAATAAACAGTGACTGGTAACAGTAAACATGTTGTTTCATTTGATGTTAAATCCGTTGCTCGGTGCTATTAACTATCGTATGAGCCGGACACAAGTTTCACTTTCTCCCTTATCATATCATCATCATCATGATAGACACAAACAATTCCCAACACTACTCACAAACACTGGCCAATGTTAAATACGTGAAGCTTTATAGTTAAAACAATTGGTACTCAAACCACCCCAATGGGGTCAAGTATAAAATGCTCACAAATGACCGTGACTTAGTAAGTACTAAATCCAAGAAAGGTCCTGATTATTTGAAGAACCGTAAAACACGCTGCACATTCCAGTTATCACCTACAATCGTGAATCAGTTAACCCTAGCTGTGAGTATTCCAATATATGCAACCCAGTGTGATAAATATGCTGTATAGTAGTAACTCTCATTAAAATATGTATCACGTTTTGGTTATCGCTGTATAACACAAATACGTTTTTAAGTCTTACCTCCCATGGGTACGAGGCCTGCCTCATCCCGTGACCAAGTCTAAAAAGAAGTTCGTCACGGGAAGACTTCAGGTATTTTTTCGTCACTTACATCAATTTGCTCTGCTATCGACTCCCTGTCCTTTGGCAGTACTATTCATCAAGTCATTTCCCCATGAGCGTACTATTCTGTAGCCAGCTGCAAACAGTTCATTTTGAAATCTTTACAAACGATGGAGGACTTCATTAATGTCTTGGAGTATTTTATTTGCACTGTAAAAACTATAACTCGAGGAGCTCTGGGCGAGTCACAGCAGAAAAGGAAGTTGTTTCGAGTAAAATCTCTGGATAGTCCGTGTACAGATAAACTGACGAAAACCGAAGGACATTATGGAATGCACATTTCGTGGTAGGAACCCATAAAGATGAAGATCGTAGTACGCTTACGTAGTGAAAAGAAAGGCCGGAACGAATCTGAACTAGGGGGATAAGCGTAATAGCTTCTCAGCAATTCGTATTAAGAGAGATGACGTACGTGTACTCCCGGCGTATTCCAATGTTATTGAAGAGTCGGCAAACGAAGACTAAGGCAAACATTCAGTACCATTACATCTACACCTACATCTACATACAGGTAAATACTCCGTGAGCGACCTAATGGTGTGTGGTAGGGTGTATTTCTGGTAGCACTATCGTTTCCCCTCTTTTCTGTTTCACTCGCGAATTGTGTATGCGAATAAAGACTGCCGGTATCCCACGGTGTGAATAATTTCCTTGATTTTCTCGGCGTAGTCATTTGGTGAGACGGATGTGGCTGGAAGAAATATATTGCTTGACTCTTATTGGGACGTAAGCTCATGGAATTTCAGCACCAAACTCTTCGTGAAACACAGCGTCTCTCATGTAGCATCGACTACCGTCTTCCAGGGCCTCCACAAAGTTCTTACACTTATACACGATCCCCGTGATGAAACGCGAAGCTCTTCATTGGATGCTCTCTATCTGTGTTACGAATGCAGTCTGATAAGGGTCGAAGACTGATGAGCAATACGCAAGAATCAGTCGAACGAGTGTTTTATAAGCCACTCCTTTCGTGGATGAACTACATTTCGGCAAGTCTATACTAATAAATCTTAGTCTGGTGTCTTCCTTTTACTTTAATTAGTTTCATGGGGTCATTACTCTTGAGACTGCTCTGAACGGTTACTCCTAGATATTTTATGGTTATTACTGTTTTTAGTTGTGTACCACCAATAGTACGAGGGGATGCTGAAGAGGCCTTGGCTTTTCCTTGTTAAAATGGATGTAGATTAATTCTGACGTTTTAGCATTAAACCTTGTTCTTCACATTATATGTGATAATAACTGCGTAGCAACAACATTGGTTTTCATTTCTCTGTGCAGATTTGAAGTGAACATGACGCAAGAAATCAGAGAATTTGCAGTGAAAAGGAGTCATGCTGTGATTAAGTATCTTTTTCTTTTTTTTAAAAAAAAAAAGGAAACACGGCCAAACAAATCTGTGATGATATGTCTGGTACACAGGATGGTAGCTGCCCTCCTACTCCACTATCAAAAATTGGGTTGCTGCATTCAGAATAGGGCACTTCAGCACTAAAAATGAAGAGCGTCCTAGAAGACCAACTCAATTCACAGTTCCGTAAACTGTAGATGCTGTTCACTCCACGATCCCGGATGATTGGAATATAGCTGCTGAAAACATAAGTGTCCCTGGGCATATCCCAAGAACGTATGGGTAATATCATTAATGAGAGTTGGACATGTGAAAGCTCTCAGCCAAATGAGTTTCCAAATGTCTCACCAGAGACCAAAAACCTGAATGAGTGGTTGCCTCACAGTCCATATTCCTCCAGTTTCGCAGGGATGCTGTGCAGTTTTCGGATCGTCTCGTCACCACGAATGAAACGTGAATGAGCACTTGCAACACAGAGACCAAAGACTCGGGACACAGTGGTTCTCCGAATGGAGACACAGGGGTACCCCACGTCCATAGAAGATCATAAGACGAGTTGGTAGCATCTATCCTTTGGGATAAAGATGGAATCCTATTTACTGACTACTTACAACAATTATCATAGGAAAATACTATGTTGAACTTCTCGAGATACTGAAGTGACACTTGGTCTCCAGAGGTTGACGAAAGCTGAGAAACAGACTCTTGTTTTTTCAAGACAATATCCCTCCCCATAAGGCGGCCATCATGCAACAAAAATTGACAGATCTTCACTTATAAATCCTCAAATATCCAATATATTCACCTCACTTGGCCCTCTCAGGCCATTGTCTGTTCCAAAACTTCAAGGAACCTCTCAGGGGAAGACGATTTCTAAACACAGAGGAAACCAGAAAGGCTATAGTTGAATGGCTTCCATCAAAATCGAATTTTTTTTCAGGATGGGTTGAATAAGCTGAGAAAAAAGATGTCATAAATGTGTTGAGCTCAAGGGAGAATATGTTGAGTAAACATTTTTTTTTTTCAAATCCATAACAGCATTTTCTATATAAAACCAAGGATTGAATCAGCACCTGTTCTTATAATCAAACAGTAAGGGATATCCTCAGCTCTTAAAGCGCAAAACGCTACATCCTTTTGCTTTTGTGCCATATGACCGTCCTTACACAAGTCATTCATACTCTGTATGTCTTCTTCTACCTCGTTACTGTTTTCTGGCGTTGCAACAGCATCGTCCGTGAATGGTCTCACGGTTCTTCCAGCGTTATCCACTGCATCATTTATACACGAATATATAGTAAACAGTATCCCTTGCGTACTCATCAAATTTGCCTTATTTCGTACCGTTAACAAGTGTCACAAATATGGCCAGATAGTAAGTGCGTATTTTCTTCAGTAAATGATACTGTGGAACTGTATCGCGTGCTTTATAAGACGAAACGAAAACGGCATCAACCACCAAAGCTACTAACATCGCCATCTGAGTTATTTCTAAAGGGAGAATTATTGGACTCCAGCAGCTGAGTTTGTAATACCGTTCCATTTATAGTCGTACGGGGCATGCTTCTACGAAGAGTACGTTTGTGGAAGAAATAAAGGAATAATAGTGTTTACGTCCTTGCAACGACTGGGTCATTAGAGTCGGATCTCAAAGCAATTGTTGGGGAAGGATGAGGAAGGAAATCGGTCGTACTCTTTTCAAAAGGAATCAGTGTGGCATTAAGCGACTTTGTAAATCTTTGCAAACACTAAATCTGTATGAATGGTTGGGAATTTGAGACATATTTCTTCCAGATGCGAATCAAGTATCTTACCACCACACCGCCTCGCTAGGTTAGGTGTTAGTACCAGTGTGCAGAACAGCAATAAGCGGAGACGGCCGACAGTTTTGCCCACAGTGTTGGCTCTATACTGAAACACTCTAACGGGTGCGGACGTGTCTGCCACAGTCTGGACTGGTAGCTTCATTTCACTGAGTTGCCTTCCTTTATCCAGGAACCAGAAATACTTCTCTCTTTAGCGCGTAGGTGAGCGTCCTTGCAAGTGTTCTAAGTGAAAACTGTAGTATTTCAGCGATGAGAACTATGGTTTATCGTTTGGATCTGCAGCTTGGCAGTTATATACTACGTATTGGCGTACCGCGGACGGACGGCAAATGAAACGGTTTGGGTCACCTTTGGTTTCTGAGTGGGAATTTAATTGAAACATACTAAAGATAAAGCGGACAGCAACTGCTACATGTAATGGCTTCTGGAACCCGCGTGACTCATAGTTCTTCAATCTCTGGCACATGGTGTATTTTACCAAGACAATATTCGAGCATTCGGACGTGTGTGGTAAGTATTGCTCAAAAATTCTTCAAAAATGGACGGATACCACTGTTTCCTTGACGAGCTCTGAATTGTAGGCCTCCGAACATCTCTGGCATATAGCTGATTGACAACTTTTTGTCACAGTGTGGTAGCAACTAGTGTTGATTGTTTATAAAGTAGCATGCTAATCTCGAGGAGGGAAATTCACCAGAAAAATATCCAGGACCATAATTCCTTGGCACAACGTTTAGTGTGTGTGATTGTACTAGTTGGCTTGAATCCATACCGAATTTTCAACTGCAAAGATCAAGAATAGTTTTATAAACCTAATGTGCGGATTGGGGGGAGAATAAATTTGGGCTCCAGAAAAATGTAGGAAAACTTGAAGTAGTACTGACCGTACTATTTATCTTAGAAGACAAATTGAAGATAGGCAAACCTGCATTTTCAGCATTTGTAGATTTAGAAAAAGCTTTTGATACTAGCGACTGGAGCATACTTTTGAAAAATTCTGAAATTTTCGTGAACAAAATGCAGGAAGAAAGGACTGTCTACAACTTCTACGGAAGCCAGACTGCAATTACAAGAGTGAAGAAACTTGGAAGGGCTGCAGTAATTGAGAAAGCTAAAGAACAGCCTTGCAGCTTATTCCTCATGCTGTCCAAACGGTACGTTGAGCATCTAGCAAAGGCAACCAATTAGTAATTTCAAAAAGTAATTAAAGTTCAGGGATAAGAAATATAAACTTTAACATTCAACGATGACATTGTAATACTGTCAGAGACAGCAAAGCATTTGAAGGTCAGCTGGACAGATAGAGTGAATTTGTGTCATCCTCAGTTCGATTCCGCAGCTCTTCCTTACTTAATCAATCAACCTACCTAATCTTCACAATTCTTATGTAGAGGTCGGAAGACAAGCATCAATGAAGGTAAAACAAAAGTGAGTATAGTCGAATTAAATCACTTGATGCTGAGTGAAAAGTGAGACATTAAAAGCTGAGAGAGAATTTTCCTATTTCGACAACGAAGTATGTGACGAAGTCAGAGGTAAAGAGTACGTAATGGAAACTGACAAAAGTAAGAAAACCTTTCTTCATGTAAGAAATTGATTAACCTTATAAAATAAATTTAAGTGCTAGCACTTCTTTTCTGGAAGTATTTGTTTAGAGTGTAGCGTTATGTGGAAAAAGACAAGTGGAAGACAAGTAGTACTGACACGAAGCGGAAAGAAGTTCTCGCATTGTGATGCTCCAGGAGATAGCTAGGAAACGTAACTAAAAAGGACGGAAACGAACTGGGGAGGAAAGAGCTGTATGTGAGAAACTGCCTGATGGAAGGTATGGGTTGATAGGGCTACCGCTGAGGCAGTATGGAGTAGGGTAATGGAGGGTAGTGGGTGATTGTGCGTGTGTGGCGTGATGGAGGGCAAAGGTCAGGGAGATGGGGTACATTGTAGAGGGTGACCGTGTACTGACTACAGTAAGCAGGTTCTAACGGACTTTGGTTGCAGCATTTCAAAATGGTTCAAATGGCCCTGAGCACTATGGGATTTAACATCTGAAGTCATCAGTCCCCTAGAACTTAGAACTACTTAAACCTAACTAACCTAAGGACATCACACACATCCCCGATGCAGGATTCGAACCTGCGACCGTAGCGGTCGCGCGGTTCCAGACTGAAGCGCCTAGAATCGCTCGGCCACTCAGGCCGGCGGTTGCATCATTTACACAGATATGAAGGTACTTGAACAACACAAAGCTGCATCAAACCGACCTCCAACCTGAAGATCACAACAAGTACAACGAGAACGAAAACGTGGTCTAAGTAGGCTACATTCCTTTCATTATCCGTGAAACTGACCAATTTCAACCACGGGTCACTTTCAAGTACATGTCTAAAGTTCCCAGCTTCTTTTCACTTCTAATACCTGTGAATGTGCCAATTGCAGGGATAATAAAAAGAATGCAGCCTACTTGGACCATGTTTTCAGTCTTAAATCAGATTGCGGCTATAGACCTCCTCAAAAACAAAATATTAAAACAAGGACAATATTTTGTATAAAGTTATGTATGGTATAAATTTCATTTCAGTCACTTGTTTCCTTCATTTCCACCAACTTTGGCGTATTTGGAAGAGACTCGGAGATGATATTTTCCTATAGTAAGTTAAAATCACTCGATTTCAGTCCGTATGTTATGCATATAATTGTTTCTTTTTATACAGGAAAACCAGAAGCAGTCCAACATCTTTTATTACACCGTCAGTAGATTTTCTTTACTCATTCCTGTTAAATGTTTTAGATAATATTTTTTATTTCGTAATTAGGCCTAAAAGTTGTGTTTTGTTTGCTGTTGTCATTAATTTTGTCTACACTGTTGTGTTATGTAGGACCCTCTCCACATTAATGAACATTTGTAGCTTGTCATTCGCAGTTAGGTGACGTTACTGCGAGTTTGGTTAAAGAGTTAACAAATCATTCACAGTAACAGAACTTAACTGCAAATTACACGACTACTGGAAGAGCTTCAAAACCAAATGTTAAATGAAGGTAAAAATGTGGATAACGGTGATAGTTGTTGTGGTCTTCAGTCATGAAACTGGTTTGATGCAGCTCTCCATGCTACTCTACCCTGTGCAAGCTTCTTCATCTCCCAGTACTTTCTGCAACTTACATCTTTCTGAAGCTACTTAGTGTATTCATCTCTTGGTCTCCCTCTACGATTTTTACCCTCCACGCTGCCCTCCAATGCTAAATTTGTGATCCCTTGATGCCCCAGAAGATGTCCTAACAACCGGTGCCTTCTTCTTGTCAAGTTGTGCCACAAGCTCCTCTTCTCCCCAATTCCATTCAATACCTCCTCATTAGTAATGTGATCTACCCATCTAATCTTCACCATTCTTCTATAGCACACATTTCAAAAGCTTCTATTCTCTTCTTGTCTAAACTATTTATCGCCATGCTTCACTCCCATACATGGCTACACTCCATACAAATACTTTCAGAAACGACTCCCTGACACTTAAATCTATACTCGATGTTAACAAATTTCTCTTCTTCAGAAACGCTTTCCTTGCCATTGCCAGTCTACATTTATATCCTCTCTACTTCAACTATCATCAGTTATTTTGCTCCCCAAATAGCAAAACTCCTTTACTATTTTAAGTGTCTCATTTCCTAATCTAATTCCCTCAGCATCACCTGATTAATTCGACTACACCCCATTATCCTCGTTTTGCTTTTGTTGATGTTCATCTTATATCCTCCTTTCAAGACACTGTCCATTCCGTTCAACTGCTCTTCCAAGTCCTTTGCTGTCTCTGACAGAATTACAATGTCATCGGCGAACCTCAAAGTTTTTATTTCTTCTCCATGAATTTTAATACCTACTCCGAATTTTTCTTTTGTTTCCTTTACTGCTTGCTCAATATTCAGATTGAATAACATCGGGGAGAGGCTACAACCCTGTCTTACTCCCTTCCCAACCACTGCTTCCCTTTCATGTCCCTCGACTCTTATAACTGCCATCTGGTTTCTGTACAAATTGTAAATAGCCTTTCGCTCCCTGTGTTTTACCCCAGCTACCTTTAGAATTTGAAAGAGAGTATTCCAGTCAACATTGTCAAAAGCTTTCTCTAAGTCTACAAATGCTAGCGACGTAGGTTTCCCTTTCCTTAATCTAGCTTCTAAGATAAGTCGTAGGGTCAGTATTGCCTCACGTGTTCCGATATTTCTACGGAATCCAAACTGGTTTTCCCCGAGGTCGGCTTATACTAGTTTTTCCATTCGTCTGTAAAGAATTCTCGTTAGTATTTTGCAGCCGTGACTTATTAAAATGATAGTTCGGTAATTTTCACATGTGTCAACACCTGCTTTCTTTGGGATTGGAATTATTATATTCTTCTTGAAGTCTGAGGGTATTTCGCCTGTCTCATACATCTTGCTCACTAGAGGGTAGAGTTTTGTCAGGACTGGCTCTCCCAAGGCTGTCGGTAGTTCTAATGGAATGTTGTCTACTCCCGGGGCCTTGTTTCGACTCAGGTCTTTCAGTGCTCTGTCAAACTCTTCCCGCAGTATCGTATCTCCCATTTCATCTTCATCTACATCCTCTTCCATTTCCATAATATTGTCCTCAAGTACATCGCCCTTGTATAGACCCTCTATATACTCCTTCCACCTTTCTGCTTTCCCTTCTTTGCTTAGAATTGGGTTTCTATCTGAGCTTTTGATATTCATACAAGTGGTTCTCTTTTCTCCGGTCTCCTTAATTTTCCTGATGGCAGTATCTATCTTACCCCTAGTGAGATAAGCCTCTACATCCTTACATTTGTCCTCTAGCCATCCCTGCTTAGCCATTTTGCACTTCCTGTCGATCTCATTTTTGAGACGTTTGTAATCCTTTCTGCCTGTTTCATTTACTGCATTTTTATATTTTCTCGTTTCATCAATTAAATTCAATATTTCTTCTGTTACCCAAGGATTTCTACTAGCCCTCGACTTTTTACCTACTTGATCCTCTGCTGTCTTCACTACTTCATCCCTCAAAGCTACCTATTGTTCTTCTACTGTATTTCTTTCCCCCATTCCTGTCAATTTTTCCCTTAATCTCTCCCTGAAACTCTGAACAACCTCTGGTTTAATCAGTTTATCCAGATCCCATCTCCTTAAATTCCCAACTTTTTGAACTTTCTTCGGTTTTAATCTACAGTTCATAACCAATAGATTGTGGTCAGAGTCCACATCTGTCCCTGGAAATGTTTTACAATTTAAAATCTGGTTCCTAAATCTTTGTCTTACCATTATATAATCTATCTGAAACCTGTCAGTATCTCCAGGCATCTTCCATGTATGCAACAAAAATTTTTTAAGGATGAATACTCTGCGATGATCTAGATAAAAGTGTTTTAGAGGTGCTGGGGCCGAAGGATTCGGGCGCTAGTGGCGCAAAGCGGGTGAGCCTAGCCGGCAGGGGGCAGGGCTTCCGGAGGAGCGCCGATCCTTGGTCTGTGTTAGCAGCGCGGCGCGGCGTCGGCGTCGTCGTCTGGCGGACCTTGGCCGACTTGGGGCGCGCTTCGCTATAAAAGGGCGCCTCGGGCCGCACACAGCATCACTCCACTCCTCGACATGCGCTGCGCCCGCAGCAGATGGAGATGGGTGAGTACCGGCCGCTGACACCTGCCGCCACTAGTGTCGCGCTTTCTGCTGTCGAGAGCCGCATCTAACGTAGACACTCACTGTCGCATCCGTACAACCATTCTCACGAACGCCTGCCACGGTTGATTACTACGTTGCCTGTAGCCTGTAATCAAGTAATCAAGTATTTAGATATTTTCTTCCGGGATCTCGTCTTCAATTAACTGGCTGGTAATGAATTTAAGAAGCTACCAGTCATTCGTTGCTGGTTATTAACTGAAGAATTACACGTGTTCTTAAGAAGATACTCTGTATTCTTCTGCTTTCTCGGCATCTGTCTCCCAAAGAAGCTGGGAACGACAACGAGGCGAGGCCGTGAGTTAATTGAAAAATTCTCAATCAAAATACCATGCCTGCTCTGCTGTTAAGGTCCACTAAAGAGACGTTTCTTCTTCCTCCGACCACAGAGCAATGAGACGGGCTGCAGTTGATACTTGATAGGTGCTAACCAGGTCTTGATTCGAAACCCAGCCAGGTTACATAATCATTCTTTCCCTTGAATTACTTCAGGTGAATTACATGACGGTTCCTTCAGTAAGACGACAATTAATTCAGTCCCCCAAACTTATTCATGTAGCACTTGTTTCACATGATGTACATATTCAGACTGTAGCAACGAATAAAATTTGTACCAAGGCAGTTGTGCAATGCCACTGTGCCAGGCAGGAGAAGTGGTTAGCACATCTGCCTAGTGAAAAGGAGACGCAGGATCGAGTCCAGGCCTTAGCACAAATTTTCATTCGTCGCTTCATTCTACATGTATACGTCATAGATGTCTCTAGAACCATATAGTTTCATTTGACTCGCTTCATATAGCCAACAGGAAACAGCGTTCACAGCTCGAGGAGTGACGCGATGACGACCAACAGCTGGTCATTTCCTGCCAATGTAGTAACTCGACGCCAGTATGCAGTGGTGCGTAACCACCACTCTACCTGAGGATTCATTTAAAAATCAGAGCCACAACATCTCCTTTAAGTAGCATCCCAGTTGCTGTCATGAGCTCGAGGGCCCCGCATTTTTGTCGTCCCGTCAAACAAAAATCTTGAGATATTACATAAATCTAACTCAGGTCCTCTGCAGAGGAAAGAAAGGGTTTAACGACCTCTCGACGAGAGGGTTGTTATACATTGAGCACGCACACTTTAGGGAGAGGTGGGGAAGGTAATCGGCCGTTTCGAAGGAAACGAAATTGTCTTTGTCTTAAAAGACCTACAGAAAGTATCGAAAATCTAGATCCTACTGGCTCTACAATGATCTTAACCGCGGATGTGGGTCCAGTGTTTTACTACTGCACCACCTCGTTCTCATACGAACATAGGCAAACTTTCGCCTCTTTAAAGTTTTCTGACCACAATACTGATTCGTGAAAGCGAAGACTGGCTTATCTCACAATGGCGACAACACATTAAGATCAAATGATGAAAGGATATTTCTACAGAGTGAACTTACAAGATGGGTTTCAAGAAGTATCAAATTATTGGTAATAACTGTTTGTCGTCATAATTTGATATCTGATTTAAAACTATATAGTTGTACAGTGGTTGTACTTACCTCAGTACCTAAAGCAATTTTTTTGTGTCGATTGAGAGTTTTAGATATTGACGAATATAAACAATGTTCATGAGCATAATATCATATTACTACTTCCGAGCTGTCTAAATTGTACCACTGTGATGTAGATGTACAGTACGGACGAATGAAGTTGTTAACAACAGTTCAAGTGTATAATTACTTTCTACTCGATCTCCATAACGTTTATATTTTAAAAACAACTAGCACATAATCGACAGCGCTAAACGTGCAGCCGATGTTCAGACTTTAAGGTGTGCTTCTTGTTCTCATTATGTTATATCACTCCTGGGCCTTTTCTGTAAGGTAATTTTCATGACACCTAACAATACGGTTTCCAGTTTAATTAATGCAGGGTTCCACTTAGCGATCACTTTACGTACTGAGGGAATTGCGGGTTTTGCTGTTCATTCCACTACCCCCTCCAACTGTAGCTGCTACTTTAACGGTGCAGACGACTTTCAAAGTGATGGCTTTCAATAATGCTTCAATATTTGAGTTTTCAAAATTTTATAGCCTTTAGAAAACACTACACTTTCTTCAGTTTCCAAGAAGGTCCACACTATCGTGGAGCAGTGTCGGTGGATTATTGGTTTGGGCCAGTCAGTTAATTCTCTCTGCTTGACTGAACCTCTGTCCATCTAGCTAACGACTTATTCAGTTTTGTTTACCTTAATCTATTCGGCGTTCCGAATAATACTAACTTTCAATATCTACTTCCAAAGAGTTTCGCAAATGACAATTCACATTCTATCATTTTGCTTGTTACTACTTTGCATAGATACAACCGTCTCTCGTGGAGTTCATCCATTAGTTACTATTAAACATAATTACTAGCAGCCAAGTTACTGTTATTTGTACCTTACATTCATTTCCATATTGTCTGCATCACTAGACTGGATGCGGTATTTACTATATACATTTCCATCCTCAGAACACTGGAATCTCATGAAGTAATTAAAGCGAACGGAATTATTAGTAAAATTTTTCTTCTTACTTTCTCTCTCGTCTTTCGTTACCTCACTTAAGCAATTCATAAGTCTTCCAATTCCTTCATCTTTTATTCCAATTTGATGTTAATGTTCAATGTTAGATTTTCTCTTTCAAAACAAAAATTCCTCATACAGTGTCTTTCTATATGCTGGGCCAGCTAATTTAACCGCTGACAAACAGTAGTCTACTATCCATAGACTTATCAGTTGTTCTACATTCGTTGGTCCAGCAACTATAAAAAGAGACACACACATAAAACCTCTCGATGACTTATAGTTTGTTCCCATAGAATATTAACAACTGTTCTACGGAATATTGCTATCATATCTCAGGCTCTGGCTAAGCTGCTGTTATTGCTAAATGTTTGATGGCGTATCAGAAGTACTATTGGAGAAGGCCTTGGTACTGTTTACGACCCGGAAGGAGAGAGTCGTCAACCAAAGTGTTGTCACAGATGTCACGTGGTACTCCAGTAAGTGTTGACTGAAGTAGTCGCTTTACCGAAAGGGTATAAATAGAACTCGGCTTCTTTTTCTCTGCGGCTGACGACGATTCGCTAGCAGGAAATGAGTTATTATTTTTTTGCGGCCATGTCGAGATCTTCTTCATCTGTGGCTAAGGAATTGGCTACTGCGTATTTTGCCGCGGTTGATGATAATTTTTCCGTTGTGCACGTGCCATCTAATATTACAATTTCTTTTCAAAGCATATATTTATAGCGTAGTTTTGTAACGTGATCTACCGCTTTTCTCTAGTCATCTAATGCAAAGCAAGAGTGAGTCACATTAGTATTAAAATAGATGCTAGCACTACCATTATGTTTTTAACAGTTTCAAATACTCTTTGCAAATGTATTTTAAGAGGACAAGGAACATTAAATAATCACTGATTGGCACTGTTTGTGGGCAATCACTTGGCAGACTGTCATTCCTTGACCCCAACTATAACTCTGGAATTCTGTTCTGCCGTTCGCCCCTCCCAGCTTTTCAGATGAATTCTCACAGTCTGAGCAACTTTTGCGAATGCGTCTTTGCTTTTCGTAGAGTCTAGCTCCGCTACAAGAGAGCTGTAGAGCTCTCTGGTGGTTATCGCTTATCGTGCCATAAGAACAGAATTTTTTTAGCATCTTTATGCGTACCATTAATAGAATTTATAATATTTCTCTTCTACCTTTCCTGCTCGTGAAAAAGTGTTATTACGTTAGAAACAAACAGTCGCACCTATGAGTAATACATTTTATGAGATATCTTTCGGCATTTGTGCTACACTACAACGAGACACTCCACGTTTATCGCGAATGCGAGTGTAGCTTTTCACTTTCCTAGTCACAGGTGGGACCATGTTTCGCTTTACTGACTGGTAGATACAGGGAGAGACAAAAAGAAAGAACAACTTATATTTGTTTATTACAGATAAACTATGAAAGGTAGAAACATATTGCGCATTTCGCTGGATGGAGGAAGGTTTAAACTTTTATGTTCGCACAGAAACTATTCCATCACTCAACATGAGACCATGCTTTGCTCAAGAAACAACGAAACGGTAGTCCATTTCATTCCACACATCAATCAACTGCCCCGTATTTATTGAATCAGCAGCTTCTAACATTCGGTTTCTCAGCTCTTGAAGAACAGCTCCCATACGTGGGTCAAAGACTCTGTCGTTTATGTACCCCCACAGAAAATAATCGCGAAGTGTGAGGTATGGTGATCCGGGAGGCCAAAACCAATGAACAAGATCTTAATGCCCACCTCTTCCAGTCCATCGTTGGGTAATGTTATTGTTAAGATAACGTCGCACCTCAATGTGAAACTAAGTCAAGGCGTCGTCATGCATATAAATAACCAACTTTGCAGCGTGTTCAGGCTTGGCATTCCAGTCACATTTACCTCCGCAAAAAAGAAAGGTACACAAATTTTGTGAACAGAAACGGCACAAAACACATTCAGTTTCGGTGAGTCTCTTTCATGTTCGACGATGAAGCCAGGATTTTGTGACCCCAAAGTTCTTACATTATGGTGATCTGCTTTACCTTATAGATGAAACGTCTATTCGTACGAAATGAGGAATCGTTCGGGAAAAGTCTACTTTGCCATATCCTGGAGAACGGAAATGAAAATTTGTAAGATATGTTATGGTCGCCGGGACACAACTGCTGCAGTAACTGCAACTTGTAAGACTTCATATGCAGGCGTCGTTTCAGAACACGGCGCATCGTTGTTTCGGGCTCCATGTGAACACATTTCGGATACGCTCGACATTTTCATCAGACGTGCGTCGCCGACCAGTGCTCTTCCCTTTGCATATGCAAGCACCTTTTAAAAATTTCGTATGTCAGTCATAAATCTGACTGTGCAGAGGTGGCTTCATGCTGAATCGACAACGGAATGCACGATGCATTTGAACAATGGATTGTCCTCGCAGAATTTCACGAAACAAAAACTTTGAACCTTCCTCTATTTTGTGACGAGCGCAATGTGCTCCTACCGTTTATAGTTCGTCTGTAATAAATAACTGAATCTTTTCTTTCATTTTGAATCGCCTGATATATCCCGTTGCTTGTACATGAAGCTGAATTCCACCCTCGGTGAATCACAAAGCGCTCAAAAGGAAATGTACTTCTGCAAACCGATGCAACCACCGTACTACAATTCTAACTATTCTGTAAGTATTGCTTTCGAAATACCACATTTTCTTCTGCAAGTAAAATTCGTATGAAGTCGTCTTAATTACAGCTACCATGTGTTTGAAAATGAACGACGTGCACGTGCATGACTCAACAAACACGTTCACCATTTTTCTTCAGGGGTACTGTTTTTGACTCGAAAGTATTCAGTTCGAATTCTGGTGGGAGTAAAGAGACAGGAAGAGGGAGAAAGGATTTCGTGATCAGTTTGGATTGTCTTCGTGAGGAGACGTTACGATCAAAAGCCTCTTCGCTATTCGCAGCATCTCATAGAGGGATGGCATGTAACGATGCTGGTGATGATCCAGAACCGTCTTTTTCTTCTGTCCTCCAAATTTCCCTTACTGTCTCTCGAAACCCAGTGACGGGCACAGCAGGGAAGTCACGCACTCATAGCAGCGTGTGGCGCCGGAGACAAATTTTCCATGTGCTGCTTCGAGACTTTAAGCCGTTAATACCTAAATAAATTTCCGTTTCAGAAAAAATCATATTTTGTAATCAGTATTGAAGTGTTATCGAATACAAATCTAGGACTATTGTACCTGTCAGGTATAGCTCCGTATATCGCGTATTTGCGACAACAGTCATTGAGAGACATTGACAGACATTTGAGACACTGAAGACTTACAACATTTCATTTAGGGAAACATTTTCATTTAACATTTTGATGATACATTACAATTCAGAATTTGAATTCTGATACAGCATTTTGTTTATTATGGGGAATCTTGAAACTGCGACAGACTATCTTGGCAGATGGTACACGAGATTTGAAATGACCATTTACATTTCGTGGAGCATAAACCCTCTGGGATTCACCGATAGTAAAATAAAAGCTTCATATTATCATTAATTGTTTAGAGCTTCCACATCGCAAAAAGTGAAATGTAATCATTCAAACAGGTTTGAAGTCTGATGTTTACGAATTATTGAATACTAGTAGTACATTAAGGTACACATTCCGTAAATAACGAACAAAATTGGTCACTGAAGTGTTCTGTTGCTACAAAACAGCGGAAGTATGAGGGCGTGCTGAAAAGTAATAACTCCAAATTTTTTATTTAAAACTCTTAATGCTTCTTAAATGAAACAAATGTTGTTAACATCCTACATCTTTATCCTTCATAACTGCCGCCGTCTGCCTCTAGAGGGCTCTGAATTGTAGCGTGTAACATGGCGGTGTGAAACGTTCCTACGTCGATGCGTGAATAACATTCTAAGAGTTCGTTCACACACGGAGCACCCTATCCTTCAGCATGAGAATGCCAGAACAAACAAGAGCTCTGCAACAACGCGCTGCTTTTGGTTCACTGTAATCGATCATCCTCCATACAGTCCCGACTTGGCCGCATTCGATTTTCATGTGTTTCCAAAACTTAAAGAACAACTTCGAAGACTTCACTTTGATAGTTACGAGGCAGTGCAAGCGGAGGTGAGGGTGTGGTTCGATCAACAAAGTCATTCTACAGCGACAGTATCAACAAAATGGTCTTTCGTTGGCAGAAATGTACTCGTCCCCAGGTTTGTTGAGAAATAAATGCGTAAACATGACGAATAAAGACGTAGAATGTTAATAAAGTTTGTTTTCTTCAAAAAGCTTTAAGAGTTTTCACATCAAAATTCGGAGGGATTACTTTTAAGCACTTCCTCATATTTGCTTTCACTTCACTTGATTTCATCTCTTGCACGCATCCTCAACGGTAGAAAAACGCCTAATGATACGTATTTTACACAAACCGTATTTTCTAATTCAGTTGTACGTGCAACTGGTTTTTTACATAAAAATTTGAATTAAATTACGAGGCAGATACTATTGAACAAACGCATAATTTTCAGAACAGGTCTTATCTCTGTATCTAGCTGTAATACTTCGAACTATAACGATAACTTATCGTGCAAGCGTCGTGAATAAAGACGCATAAAGCAGGTCGTTCTAGAAGTGTCCGAAACAGGAAACGACCCCACATGTCAGAAGCGTTGGTAGCTCCGTGTAAAATCTGTGTCTACATCCACTGGCACTCCATACAGTCAGCATCCAATTTATTAGCGTTGCTTCGGTGTGATGCGAATTCGCAAGACACAGCGTTAGGGGGGGGGGGTGAAGTGGAAACCTTTATTGGCAGACCTGAACCAAGTTCTGCCCTGATGCGCTATGAGATGAACCTAAATAAGGGTCACCAGTCCCATTTCGATTCGCGAGGTAGGATTACACTTTGCACAACTCTGTCATGAACCAAAAATCATATAGCTACCCAAGCACTTGCAGGAAAGTTTCCGAGACCCGACCGCTAGCCTGGAGTATGTTCACTGCTAACAGCTCATTAGTGCTGTGTCATTAATTGGTAGTCTGCAAAATTCGTTGCAAAGCTCCCTTAGATATGCATGCATGTCCGAAACAACAGACACTGCTGACGATTTATAGCAGTATTAAATCATGAAACGTATTCGCAAATAGTGAATACAACACCACCACGGCTATACAACTTACTGGAAACAAACGAAAACATGTGCCGAACCGGGACGCGAACCCGAATATCCCGCTTTATGTGAGTTGTCGCCTTAATCGCTTCGGTTATCGGATCACACTTCACGGACAGGTGGAAGTTAGGATCTGTCCGTCAAGTGTCCTCAGATAGTCGAAGCAGTTAAGGCGAGCGCTCACGCAATGCGGGAAATCCGGGTTCGAATCCCAGTCCGGCACAAATTTTCATTTGTTTCAAGTAAATTGTATAGCCATGGTGGTACTGGTTTCGCTAATTGCAAATACATTTAATTATTTATAAACAGTTCTGTACAGAACCTCCAACTGGCTACTATCAACTCCCACAGATAATCACCGCAACAACAAAACAGGAATTCCGTATAGAGTCAGTAAGGAAAGTGTCATGCTAAAACATCGCTCTCAAATTTCCACGGAAACAAAGTCAAGTCCATCTCCCTCACAACCATCCAGGTAGTTACTGGCTCCGTCATTCTGATGTCAGGACTGAACTTACCGACCAAGTGTACACTAGCTTAAAGGCAACACTCGTCTAGAAAAAGCGGCAAGTGCCTCAGCATGATTCCTCGCGGGCTCACTTTCGATTCTTGTACACTTTTTGTTCTAGTAAAATAACTTGGCTGATCACTCAGGATCACCGACAAGTGACTTCAGAAAAACACTTGACAACACTCCCTCCGCCTCAGAAGGAACCAGACACCATCTACACGCGCGAGGACTGAAGGGTGACATCTGAATTTAGCAAGCTCCAGAGCACTCCACAGAATTATTTGACGTTTAGGCGTTTCAACCCATCCGAATCAGGAGCAGAATGCAGGCATTCTCGTTAAATATTTCCTGCTCCCTCTTACAGCAAAGTACTACTTTCCGGCAGCATGTTTAGAAATTTCTCTGACAGAGCTGTTGGAAAATTCTGGCCGTTAGGCAGAAAATACTCGCCCTTAAAATCAACCTGGTTGACTCCGACCGCCACTCTTTTGGATGATCAGGGAGAGGTAGCCCTTCATCTCCATATCGGCCAAAAACCCTCTTTTCCCTGCAGGCGGGAACTTGCCGAGGCGACTATAGCGAACAGGGTTATCACTTAGTAGCTGCCCTCGTATGTTACAGTCCCACACAAGAAACGATATGTTACAGTCCAACATGTCATGAAGAATACTTGCGGAAGCTTGGGGCGCTATTCCTTAGCTGCGGGTCGTAACAACACAAAACACGATACTACACCGTGAAAATGCTTACCATCAGCATAAAAACGATAAATATACGGGCTACACTTTTCATTAATAGCTTTATCTATACCACGATCATCTACACCACGATCTGTACCACGACGTTAACATGAACAAGGGCCCATTGAAGAATGTGAGATTGATTTTTACTCTTATTTAGCAGCCACATTCACTTAACCAAATTTGTTTATCTCGACTTTCTTCTTTGTCCCTTTCTTCTATCCCAAATGCCACTGTTCAGATTTCACAACACCATTAGTTGCCGTTTTTTCTGAGTAGGACGTTGCTGCCTCAAGGCAAAGGATTCACGGAAGGGGACACAGTTCAAGGCTGTGACTTCTACACAGCCTCTGCTGCTTTCTCTTCTCGCTGTACTCCTATCTTGCGTCGTGAATCTCTTCTGGAGCAGTGTGCCTGGCGTTTCAATACGTGGTCCTCCCTAGTCAATACTTGGCTTGCAGTAACTCTCAGGCAACTGTGCATTTTTGCATTCTCCGTTTCCTTCGGGGACATCACAGTGTGACACGCACTGAAAAAAGCACTGCAACAGTTTCTCCTGTTAGTTCCAAATCAGCGACAGCAAATCGGGACGGCGCTAAAATAGTCTTAAGGTTTCGCGCACTATCTTCCAACATTGCCCCTGTGTCTGTAGGTGGGAGTCGTGTTCGAGATCGATATTCGGAGAATTTTATGCAGCCTCTCTTCATAGTATTCCCTTTTTTCTTCTTTCTCTTTGTCTTCATCCAGTATCTTCTCGGGGTCGGCATGTTAATTGTTGGATTTCGCAATGTTAATGTTGTAGGTTAGCCGAATGCCCTTCCTATCGACACCCCTTCCCAACGGAACAGAATTTTTGCACCCTATCTGTCTACGACTAGTGTCATCCCACATGAAAGTGTGAGAACATTTCCTAAGAGCTTTTGAATCGTGTAACTGAGGCGGTACATGGGCATATCAGCCCGGTATTGATCTACTCGGATGTGGGGAAACGCCTAAAAACCACGTCCAGGCTAGCCGACACATGGGCCCGTCCGTCGGACGGATTTGATCCGGGGTCTGCACGCCTCGCCGAATTCCGGAAGCAGCGTGCTAATGCGCGCGGCCACCTTGGTGGACCTTTCTTCGCAGTTTTCGGACTTGTTAACCTATGGTGGCATGAGACTGTTCAGAGTTGCAGCAACGAAGAGAATGCCGCAAACAGTCAAAATTTCGCAAAACACGAGAAATATTGTTCCGTAATCAGTGTTGGATCTA